>NC_091953.1:34903469-35254719 GCF_031021105.1 Erythrolamprus reginae | reverse complement strand
AAATACATGATGAAGGTTATAGAGGAGATACTCATAGTAAAATGTATCTAAGAAAGAATAGAAAAGAAGGTATAGTAATAGAACATATCAATGAAAGAATAGAAGAAGATATATAGGAATAGAAGAAAGGTATAGGAGATATAAGAGAGCAATAGGACAGGGGACGGAAGGCACTCTAGTGCACTTGTACTCGCCCCTTACTGACCTCTTAGGAATCTGGATAGGTCAACTGTAGATAATCTAAGGGTAAAGTGATGGGGGTTTGGGGATGACACTATGGAGGCCGGTAATGAGTTCCACGCTTCGACAACTCGGTTACTGAAGTCATATTTTTTACAGTCAAGTTTGGAGCAGTTAATATTAAGTTTAAATCTGTTGTGTGCTCTTGTGTTGTTGTGGTTGAAGCTGAAGTAGTCGCCGACAGGCAGGACACTGCAGCATATGATCTTGTGGGCAATATTTAGATCTTGTTTAAGGCATCTTAGTTCTAAACTTTCTAGGCCCAGGATTGAAAGTCTAGTCTCGTAGGGTATTCTGTTTCGAGTGGAGGAGTGAAGGGCTCTTCTGGTGAAGTATCTTTGGACATTTTCAAGGGTGTTAATGTCTGAGATGCAATATGGGTTCCAAACAGATGAGCTACAACGGTGGTGGATTGTTACCGGTTTGCCCCCATTTGGAGTGATGGGAGACCCTGCCCAGATGTAATCATGGACGATTTGCGTGTGTGTGCACATCTCTAAAATAGTAGCAAAATTAAGGGAAACATATTACTGATCTACAGGCATCATTAGTATGTCCAGAAGCTAGTAGTCTGGGAACTGAGTAATCCCAAGATCCTCTCTCTTATTCTCATAGAAGGGCAAACTTGGATTGATTAGTCATGCCTTGGCCCTATTTTGCAAAAACCACTTCCCCACTAGTCTGCCAACATTAGTGTCTTCATAAAGCATCCATGGGAATCAGAATACTGTTCACCCAAATATGTTAGCTCTACTCTGGAGAAATGCATCCAGATATCTTTAACACATTAAATAGTTAACAGACACACACAAGCAGACAAACCCCATGTACACACACACACACACACACACACACACATATATATATACTTTATTAAAACTACTCCCTTAGATTTTTAATATGTATCTTCCAACTAATTTTTTTCTTTGGGGGGCAAGTCAGGCTTCAGAATGAAGCACCATTTTTATTTGCTAAGGATTCCTCCAGAATTCATGTAGAACAATATTGCACCTATATTATTAACAAATAAACCTGCTTGATTCCTTATATCTCTTTATTGTTAACAAAAATAAATAAATTAACAATAAGAGATATAAGGAATCAAGCAGGTTTATTTTTAGTGCACAAAACACTAACAAAATATGTCAACAAATTAATTGCCTAATATATATATATTATAAATTTCTAATAATATAAAACTTAACAAAATAAAATTTGTGTTTCACTTATCATGTGTTCTGTTTTGCATTTATAGTAAATGCATTATTTGTATAAATAATAACCGATAAAGTATGAATTGTCACAATATGGCATGAAATTAAATGTTGTTTGTCTAGAAAAACATCTATGGAGGTTGCCACATTTCTTTTAAATAATGTTTGGTGGGAGTTTAAACTTATATACAATTATTAAATTTTGGGAAAGGCAAAAACATGTAATAAAGATTTAGGGTTTCAGACATTCATCACATCACAAACCACATAATTTATATAGAAAAAGAACTCTATTACTCTTGCTGACAACATGCTAAAATATTGCAAATAAGTTCATTTGTATCGTAGAATAATGCCAGAAAATAGTAAGGAAAATGTCATCAATAGGATGAATAAAATATCACCTAGAAAAGCTGGAAGTTGAAATATATATAAATATGTTCAGCATGAACTATAAAACAATAAACATACAACATCCTGTTTTCAACCATTGCAAATTCATTGCCTAATATTGCTGGGTTACAGATTCTACCATCTCTGTTCCTTGTTTTCTGACAACTTGTGCAAATTACTGAGAAAAGATTTAATTATTTGCTTCACAAGATTTAATAATTATGTTAGTAGAAGCATGTCATGCTAACGTCAAACAAAGGTAGGGATAGAAAACGTTATTTTTCAAAATTTTATCCATCAGTCTTAACAAGTACAGTAATACCTCGTCTTACGAACCTAATTGGTTCCCGGGGAGGTTTGTAAGGTGAAAAGTTTGTAAGGGGAAACATTGTTTCCCATAGGAAACAATGAAAAATGAATTAATGCGTGCAACGAAAAAAATAACGCAAAAAAACGCCGCTGCCCGGCTGTTTCAATTGAAACAGCCGGGCTCTTCTCAGCGTTCTCCCAATGCCGAACCCGGAAGTTCGGCAAAAGTTCGGGTTCGGGTGGCCGCCGAGAAGCCCCGCCGCCTGGCTGTCACCTTTTGAAACAGCCGGGGGGCTTCTCGGCGGCCTCCCGAACGCCAAACCCGGAAGTTCGGGTTTGGCGTTCGAGTTCAGGAGGAGGCCGAGAAGCCCCCCAGCTGTTTCAAAAAGTGACAGCTGGGCGACGGGGCTTCTCATCGGCCTCCCGAACCCAAACTTTTGCCGAACCTCCGGGTTCAGCATTTGGGAGGCCGCCGAGAAGCCCCGCCACCTGGCTGTCGTCTTTTGAAACAGCCGGGGGGGGGGGGCCCTTCTCGGCGGCCTCCCGAACGCTGAACCCGGAAGTTCGGGTTTGGCGTTCGGGTTCAGGAGGACGCTGGGAAGCCCTCCGTCTGTTTCAAAAAGCAACAGCCGGGCGGCGGGGGCAGGTTCGTAAGACGGAAAATGTTCGTAAGAAGAGGCAAAAAATATCCGAACCCCGGGTTCGTATCTTGGGTTGTTTGTATGGCAAGGGGTTCGTATCATGAGGTACCACTGTATATTAATTTTGAAGAACGATGAGAACCTGTAAGGCCACACATTGTCCTCCTCCATCATAAGGTACTATGGCAGGCAATATTTTGGGTCCCGCTGAGCATTATTATTCTTTTCCTAGGTCACTCATGCACAGGAGGAAATCCTTTTTCTACTTTTCCTATCTCACAGTCAAGCTGACTCATGTGCTTGAAAAAGGAACAAATGTTTAGTTTAATTTGTCTGACATTTAGGAACATGAGACAATCTATTTCTGAAGTTATAGAATGTGGATAGTTCACTGTCTTTAAACTAGTGTTTATATTTTAAAAAATCTTACGACAGAAGGGAATTATTAAAAATATAAAGAGCAATCATATTAATTGTACTTTATTAATTCCAGGACCTACCTATTTTTAAATGCAGCCTGTACCTCGCCACTCTAAATCCTGTTCTTACTTGCAGTTTACATTGGCACGCCTTGGAAATCTGTGTTTCCCCTTAATCAGAGGATGCTAATGTTTCATATGCTAAACATCTTGTCCTCGGTCCAGAAGTGTTTTAAATGTTCCTTTTGTTATAGAAATAACTGGTATTCAGCTGAGAAAGGAACTCAAGCAACCTCTTGGAAGATTTGAAAGGTGTGGCTACACTCCTTGCCCTTAGCTCCCTGGCTTCAAGATACATCAGCCACCCCACTGACTATGCTCCCAATTAGGAAGCACAAGGCATTTGGATTAGCAAAGTACAGTGGTACATCTACTTACAAACTTAATTCGTGACCAGGTTCATAAGTAGAAAAGTTCGTAAAAAGAAGCAATTTTTCCCATAGGAATCAATGTAAAAGTGAATAATGTGTGCAAATCCATTAGGAAAATCCCAAGTGAGGTGAACAAAGGGCAGAGAGGGGCAGCGAAAGGTGGCGGGTGGAGGAAGCAAGGCTAGTGGGGTGCTTGGAGAGGCAGTGAAAGGGTGCGTGTGAAGAAAGAAAGGTGAGGGGGGCTTGGACAGGGCCCTCCCTCGCCTTCCTTCCTTCCCACGCACCCTTTCACTGCCACTCCAAGCTGCCTCTCCCCTTTCTTCCTTCACACACAATAATAATAATAATGATAAAAAAAATTAAAAAACAATAAAATCCCCACAGCAACCCAATCAACCAAACGTTCATATCTATCTAACCAATACTATTCGGCTGTGACAGATGGAAGTATTCAAGGCCTCCAGGCCTGCCGGCACAGCCAGGTCTTCACTACCTTTTGGAAGACCAGTAGGGTGGGAGTAGTACAAATATCAGGGGGGGGATTGGTTCCATAGAGCTGGAGCGGCTACAGAGAAGACCCTCCCCTGGGCCCCACCAACTTGCATTGCTTAGTTGATGGGACCTGGAGGAGGCCAACCCTGTGAGAACTTATCGGTCTCTGAGAGGTATGTGCAGCAGACGAAGATAGTCTCCTGAAACCTGGGGAGAGCAAAAATGGCCAATGCACAGAAGTCCGCTGGAGCTGACATAGGGCAATGCTTCGCATGCTCTCAGATATGACTCCACATGCCACCTGTGGCACGTGTGTCATAGGTTTACCATCACTGCCCTAGAGGTTGTCAGGGAGGGAGAAAAAAATTCAATTCAATTCAATTCAATTTATTAGATTTGTATGCCGCCCCTCTCCGAAGACTTCGGGCGGCTCACAACAATAATAAAAACAATATTGCAGCGAAAACAAATCTAATATTAAAAAGCACATAAAACCCTATCATATTTAAAAAAGCAAACAACATATACATACCCAAACATAAATATAAAAAAGCCTGGGGAAAAGGTGTCTCAACTCCCCCATGCCTGGCGGTATAGATGGGTCTTGAGTAATTTACGAAAGACAAGAGTGTGGGGGCAGTTCTAATCTCCCAAGGGAGTTGATTCCAGAGGGCCGGGGCTGCCACAGAGAAGGCTCTTCCCCTGGGGCCCGCCAAACGACATTGTTTGGTCAACGGGACTTGGAGAAGGCCAACTCTGTGGGACCTTATTGGTTGCTGGGATTCGTGCGGTAGCAGGCGGTTCCGGAGGTACTCTGGTCCAATGTCATGCAAGGCTTTAAAGGTCATAACCAACACTTTGAATTGTGACCGGAAACTGATCGGCAGCCAATGCAGGCCACGGAGTGTTGCAGAAACGTGAAATGTGGAAGGTGGATGGTATAATTCTTTTTTTTAAAGGTCAGAAGACAGAAAGGACCCCAAATCTTCTGAGTCTACTCTCATCAAATTATTGGTAGTTGTTATAGTTCCTAGTCAATTATTCCAGAAGGTATGCAGCCCGCATATAAAATCGAATATGGAAAGCCTTCTTAGATACAGAAATTTAGGACATGTCTCGGAAGAAAAGCAGCAGATAGAAAGAGCTGTTTCTGAGAATTCAGTAGGAAAAAAATTAAACCCTAAACATTGGGGGATATTTGCAATATTTCGTGAGTGAACCTCTCCTCATGCAACATGACTTTACAACATTTTTCTCTTGCTACCCATGCCTCAGGTCTATTTTGAAAGGTCCTCTCCCTTCACTAGAGCAAGGGTCTCCAACCTTGGCAACTTTAAGATTTGTGGACTTCAAGTTCCAGAATTCCTAAGTCAGCAAAGCTCACCTTAACTGGACTTCAACTCAAAGGGAGTTGAAGTCCACAAGTCTTAAAGTTGCCAAGGTTGGAGACCCCTGCAGTAAAGCACAGTGAAGAGATATCCAAACTTGACTGTAAAAAATACGACTTTAGTAATCGAGTTGTCAAAGTGTGGAATTCACTACCGGACTCTGTAGTATCATCCCCTAACCCCCAGCACTTTACCCTTAGACTATCCACTGTTGACCTCACCAAGTTCCTAAGAGGTCAGTAAGGGGCATACATAAGTGCACCAGAGTGCCTACCGTCCCCAGTCCTATTGTCTCTCCTATATCTCCTATATCTTCTCTTCTATACCTATATCTTTTTCTGCTATTCTCTCATAGTTATATTTCACTCCTTTATTTTCTCCTCTGTTCCCCCTTTAATACATTCTACCTGGTTATATCCTCTATAACCCTCATTGTGTATTATTGTGTATTGGACAAAATGAATGAATAAAATAAAATAAAATAAAATAAAATAAAATAAAATAAAATAAAATAAAATAAAATAAAATAAAATAAAATAAAATAAAATAAAATAAAATAAAATAAAATAAAATAAAATAAAATAAAATAAAATAAAATAAAATAAAATAAAATAAAATAAAATAAAATAAAATAAAATAAAATAAAATAAAATAAAATAAAATAAAATAAAATAAAATAAAATAAAATAAAATAAAATAAAAATAATAATAATAATAATAAAATAAAATAAATAAATATTGGTAAGAAGCCCCAGTTCAGCTAACTAAAAGACTTGACTAATTCAGTTTAATATACTTCAACAACATAGACAATTAATACTGACCTGTACAAACACAGGCTTTTCTCATAGATATTTTTTTTTTAAAGAACTTTTCCTAAGAACTGAACTATCAACAGACCCCCCCCCCCCCCCTACAGTGGTGCAGTTGGATTCAGATGGCTGAGTGCAGATCTAAACTTTGCACCCAATAATGGGCCCACAGTTGAACATAGGCCCTATCCTGCTGCCTTTCTCGTGCTCTTTACCTCAGCAGTAATGTTCTGGAGTAACTCAAAGTTCTTAAAAAAGTGACCTGCTGGTGAAAGAAAGGCTCCCAATGTTTGTAAAAGGACTGAAAAGAGAAGGCCGAGAATATACACAAATATGAGTGAGAAGGATGCAGGAGAGGAGGATGCAAGGATTGTGTCAACAGTCAAATGTCATTCCCAAGGACTCTTTCATGCTGGCAGCACCTTTGGTTTATAGCAGGGGTGGGCAAAGTTGGCTCTTCTAGGACATGTGGACTTCAACTCCCAGAATTCCTGAGCTAGCATGTGTCAGGCCCAAAGCCATTGTGAAGTTAGAGGCTTTGGGCCTGCCACAGTTAGCAGCAATAGGGAAACAGGAGGGGTGAGAGAGAGATTGATACCGCCACACATTCCTTACACAGAGTCCAAAGTCAAATGAACAAATGAAGAAGCCAGTGAATCCCTGCACCGGATTGGTCCACGTGATTGCACTTGTGGGTGTGGGGGTTGTGAGATGAACCTTAACCTGGATGGGGAACTGAAGATAATTTAGTGTTGGAATGACGGAGCATCGAATCCAACATGGCGGAGTTAAAAAATTGAACCTTGTGTGAGAGCACAGGAGTGGAATGTGATTTATTTCTCAGATGCTATTTGGTTCGTTGACAGCAAATTCCAACACTAAATTATGTGAAGTTAGAGGCTTTGGGCCTGCCAGCATGATTGGCTGAGGAATTTAGGGAGTTGAAGTCCACAAGTCAAAGAAGAGCCAACTTTGCCTACCTCTGTTTTATAAGAATAGCACTGGCTTTCTCAGAAGGCCATTTAAGTTGAGGAATGCAGTCCTTCACATATTGCTGGACTTCAGTTTCAACAATCTCAACCAACATGGCTATATATGGCAGATGATAAGACCTGAATAACAGAGCATCTGGAAAACTATAGTTTCATCATGCTTGAGTAAGAGGAAAGTTAATATGGCTCTATGGAACCAACTCCCCCCCCCCCAATGTCTGTACTGCTCCCACCCTACTGGCCTTCCGAAAGGCTATGAAGACCTGGTTTTGCCAGCAGGTCTGGGGGCCATGAAACTGATATCTGTCATGGCCAAATTACATTGAACGTTATGCATGTGTGTTGCCTGGACTGACTGAATTGTGGGTTTTTAACTGGGGCTTATCGTTTTATATATTTGACTTCTTTTTTAGTGTATTTGTATCTTTTATATTGTTGTAAGCTGCCCTAAGTCTTTCAGGATTGGGTGGCATAAAAGTCGAATTAACTAACTAACTAACTAACTAACTAACTAACTAACTAACTAACTAACTAACTAACTAACTAACTGTTCTGCCGGGCTCTCTGGTAGGAGCCTCCCGAAAATTCAAGGGTATAAATTGCAGACACACACACGTTTGAAAATTCAAAACAATGTTCTTTATCCCAAAATTCAAAATAAACTAAGCACTCTTTTTGTTTTGCAAAGAGCACCCGCCCCAAAACAAATGGGTAGTCTGTACAATTAACCTTAAGAAGTAATTAAGTACTTAGCTAGCAGCTGTGAAGAAACTTCACACCCCTTCTTCTTCCAACAAAGTGAGACACACACACACACACACACACGTTGCTCTGCTTTGTTTTCAAAGGCGTGAAAAATCAACAAGCAAAGTCCAGAAACCAGCAACCCAGGATTCCTGACGAACTGTGATCAGATACACTTCCACAATGGCCAAACCCACATGCTGCTATTTATAGCAGCAGCCCTAATTACTGGAGCCCCACCCAACCACAGGTGGCCTCATTTTCTCTTGTAATAATCCTTCCGTTGTTGTCTCCTATGCATCACTCTATGCATGCGTGGATGTTTCATTAATTCTTGTTCAGAATCCAAAGATGATACATATGATTGATCTCCTGGGCTGTCTGCCAAACTCCCCTCTTCCCTGTCACTCATGCTTCCTTGGTCAGAGGAGGCTTCATCGGCAGATTCCATCGGGAGCAAAACAGGTCTGTAGCATGTGAATGTTTCCCCCACATCCACCTCCACATTCCTTGGGGCAGGAGCTGGGCCAGAGCTAACTACAACACTAACTAACTAACTAACTAACTAACTAACTAACTAACTAACTAACTAACTAACTAACTAACCAACCAACCAAACAAACAAACAAACAAACAAATAAACAAACTAACAAATATTATAGTGCCATCAAAATGAATATGTCAAAATACCGAGTGCACCGAAAAACTTTCAGAAGCCAAACTAACACAATAAATGCCCGTTTAAAAAGAAAAGACTAGACTTATTCATAAAATGAGTGATGTATGGTCAGGGATAATCTACTTACCAAAAGTCGTCTTTTGCCTTCAAAAAAGTTGAGAAGGTTTGTCACAGAATTCTGTGGGAAAGACTTCGTCTGAGGTTTCACGCTTCTATCATTCCCTGTCTTGCCCCCTTTCTTGTTTTTTTTGTTGCGCTCTTTTTCTTGCTTGCTTTTCCTTTCAGCTTTCTTGGCCTGCCTCTCAATTTTCTTGTCGTACCTTTCTTTCTTCTTGTCAGATTTATTCAAAGGGATGCGCTTCTTTGACTCTTTGGCTTTCTTGGGTGGAATATTTCCTGTTGGGATGCTTTCCTCTAAATGAGGAGTGGCAGGCTGCCCCGAGTCGTATTTATCCTCGTATTCGTTGCTCAGTATCTTGTCCTGGCCTTTCTTTTTGGGCTGCTTGCTTTTAGGAGGCTTCTGCTGGCCAGCTGTGCTGCCCGGGTCTCGACTGTCCTTTTTGTCTGTGCGATTGTCTCTGAATCTGCCAGCATTTGCCCTGGTGTAATGCTCTGAGGTGGCCCTTGGCATTTCTGTGTAAGTGTCATAATGACTGACTTTCCTGGGTCTTTTAGTAGCTGTTGGTTGTCTTTGTGGGTGGCCAGGATATTTTACTCTCCGGTTTTCTCTCCATACAGAGGCCTCTGTCTCCGGAGCGGTAGTTGTCTCGGGTTCTGTAGGAAGCTCTGTGAGTGACTTTGTGGTCCACGTTCTCTGTGTAGCGGGAGTAGTTGTGATGGTGGTTGTGGGCCGGCTTGGCATGGTCGTTATTCTAACAACCGGCCTGAGAGTTGTGGTTGTTGGAGGGAAGGTAGTAGCTGTAGATATCGTGGGGGAAGGAGATGGCACTATGGCTGCCACTACTTTCTTCACAGTTTTCACCCTGGTTGGTTGGATTTTGCCTTTCCTTGTTTCTTCCTTTCTCGGGAGTGATTGCACACGCCCACCACTGGGAGGCGCTCTGGTGCTGTTGCCCCCACGGAGCCCTTCCTTGATGATCTGGCCCTCCCCTCCAGCCGCTTTACATTTCTGAATGAAGCCTTTCTGCCTTGCCTTCTCAATCTTCCTGATGGGACTCTGGTCAATGATGTCATAGAGCGCTTCCAACCTCACCGGGTAAGGGTACCGCTCCTCAACTTGCAGCGTCTTCTTCAACAGCACCATCCCAAATTTCCCCTTCTCTAGTTTCAAAAAGCTCATGAGTTTGGGAATGAGGCTGGGATCCAGAGGCTGCTCCAGAATTTTCCCTTCAGGAGATATCTTCCTAACTTTACCCCCTTCTTCCCCTTCCCCGTGGAAGAGAATAATCTGCTGGACGTGCCTTTCTGCTAATTCACAATAGACATCATCCTTCAGCAGACTCATCATGAGCCGGTAATAACCATCCCCAGCATGGGGAACAGAGATGACCCAGACTCTATTCTTGCCTGCAAAGCTAGCCAGAATATTGGGAGAACTGGACCCTGGTGAGAAACGCACAACCCGCGATTGGACGGCAGCGGATGCTCCTTCATCTTTAATCATTTCCAGCTTAGGTCTTTTCATCTGCCATTTTTTAATCAGGCCAGTCCTTATCCGAAGCCGAGAGGCTGCTGGGTTTTTAGGTTCCAAAGAATCCCTTTTAACAAGGGGACGTTGTTGCCAATACCTTCCAGGAAGGTTTACATGTCTCCGTGGCGCCTTGCCTAACCGGGGCTGGGTTGAAGCCGGTCTCCTGATACTGCTCCTGTAGGTCACAGGTTCTTTTCGGACTCCAAGACTCCCTCTCTCGGCTTGCCTCACCGGCTTCTGGGAGCCACACACTAACCATGTTGCCCACAACACAGTTAAGCTCACAAGCGGTGTCCAGTTCATCGTGACCTGGGAGGAGAAACACACTCTTACTGGGCTCTTAGAAAAAACCAAAGATATCCAACATTCTTAGAGTGAGTCGTCATCAAAAGAAATCTCGAAATCCTCCCAAAACACATTTAAAAAAAAATAGCTTTACACATTTTGTGCTGATTTTTGTGTTGCTTTTCTCTTTTGAGAAGTGAGATTCAACCTTAACATCGGTATATGTGTCAACACCTTCAAGTGAGAAGAAAGCTAACATATAGGGGATTCTGAAGATGAACCTATGGTTGGAAAGAAGATGAGCACTCTCGGCTCTTGGGAACGGGTGGGGAGGGGACATTCTTCAACAATAATGACAGTTTCAATACGTGAGCGTCTTTTTAAGAGAAAGTTAAAAAAAAATTGTATAATGTACACGCTATTAGTACAGCCTGGTCTGGCTGTCTCCCAGCCCTACGTACATACATGCAGGACGTCAAGAGTAATGATCATCAAGAGTAATGAAACTTACGCTTGTAGTAGCAAACTTCTTCTCCAAGACTTTTCTTTCAGATTCTCTCTTTTCAGACCGCGGAGGCTGCCATATAGCTCTACTGGGGGCCAAACAGATCTCGATCTCTCACACACACACAAACACACACACACACCCCGAAAGGTTTGTTCGTGTTCAGGGAAGCGGATGGAGGCAAACAGACGCTGCCGCCCGGAGCTTTCCTCTCTGCATCTAGCCGCAGCTCTGCCTCCTTTCGGGAGCAACCCTGGAGAGGCGCATTTCGCAGATTTCGCTCCTTGCTCGGCGCTTTCTCTCTCTTTTTCCACACTTTTCACGGCCGCTTCCACCTCAGTTCCGCTCCCTGGCTTGCAGCGGGGCTCCTTTGTCTCTCCAGAGCCGAGGCATCGGGGCTAATAGGTTTACCAGGCAAAAATGCTCTAAGCGCGCACGCAAGAGGAGAAAATAGCGCGCTTCTCTTTATCTTCCTAATCTTCGTTCCCAAGCCGGCCTGCCTGCCTTGCTCCCACCCTTCCTCCCCTCCTCCCCCTTTTGGATTTCCTCCCAGAAAGACTAGGATAACTTCAACCGGCTGCAACCCAAACTGGGAAGAAAAAAAAAGCAGTATTAGGGTTGGTGTGGGTGGGTATGTGGGGTGTGTTGAGAGAGAGAAAGAGAGTGTCAGTCCTGAGAAACCTCATTACCTACTTTCCCACTTGTCCTTACTTTTGAGGGGAAAAGTTTGCTATGGGAAAAAACCATTGCTGCCAAACTGCCTTCCATTGAGGATCTGTATACTGCACGAGTCAAAAAGAGGGCGGTGAAAATATTTACTGACCCCTTGCATCCTGGATATAAACTGTTTCAACTCCTACCCTCAAAATGTCTCTACACAGCACTGCACACCAAGACCATTAGACACAAGAACAGTTTTTTCCCCCGAACGCCATCACTCTATTAAACAAATTATTCCCTCAACACTGTCAAACTTTTTACTAAGTCTGCACTTCTATTTCTACTACTTTTTTTATCATCATTCCTATCACCCATTTCCTCCCACTTAGGACTGTATGACTGTAACTTGTTGCTTGTATCCTAAGATTTTTATTAATATTGAATGTTTCTTCATTGCTTATTTGAACCCTATGATAATCATTAAGTGTTTACCTCATGATTCTTGACAAATCTATATTTTCTTTTATGTACACTGAGAGCATATGCACCAAGACAAATTCCTTGTGTGTCCAATCACACTTGGCCAATAAAAAATTCTATTCTATTACTTAGGACAACTTATTAATATACTTAAGAAAGAAGTTTGCTATGGGACTGTTACAGTATTTAGGACAACTATAATGGCTCCTTCAGTCATCTCTTTCCAAAAGTCCTTCTCCTTAAGCTTGTTATGTTTTCAAATTGAAAACATGAAAGAAGTTACCTCTGCTGTTCAAACGAAAATAGTAGAAGTTCCTTTGGTGAGGCAGGCCAGACATGTTGAGGCTTTGGTGCAGCTGATTAAAATCATCTGGATAAATTCCTCACAACCAACTTTGGACCTATTGATTTAATGAGTAACAGTGGACTGTTGGATTGATTTCGGAAGACAGCTTTGTTACCAATTGTTTTATAAAAATGCAAGCATTACATTTGAGTGTTATGTTCTTCAAAGCAACAAACTTGACTGCAAAAAATACGACTTCAGCAACAGAATAACCAACACCTGGAATGCACTACCTTATTCTGTGGTTTTTACTCCTAATCCCAAAACCTTTAACCTTAGACTATCTACAATTGACCTCTCCCCCTTTCTAAGAGATCTGTAAGGGGCGTGCATAAGCGCAGCATTGTGCCTACCGTCCCTGTCCTATTGTCTTCTTTTGTTTCTTTTTATCATTACTTATCGAATGTTTTATTTGTACAAATTACCACCCTATAATTGTTTGAATAAATAAATAAATATACTAAAAGCATGACTTTTATGATGTTTTAGAACAGCGTTTCCCAACCGGTGTGCCGCGGCACACTGGTGTGCCGCGAGACGCCGTCAGGTGTGCCGCGGCGAGAGGCGGCGGAGGAGAGTGGGTGGATCGGGCGGGCAATGGGGCAGGGCGGAGAAGCCAGGGGCGCGTTTGGCCAGAGGCACCGTGGGGAGGCAGGGGCAGCCGCGGCTCCCTTTACTCATACTGCCGCACCTCCCTGCCCCTGTCTCCCCACGGTGCCTCCAGCCAAACGCGCCCCTGGCTTCTCCGTCCTGCCCCATTGCCCGTCCGATCCGCCCACTCTTCTCCGCCACCGCCTCCTGCCTTGGGGCGAGGAATCCGAGAGTCCGGGACTGTGTGGCTTTGCGCCATGAAGAGAAAACGGCCGACTTTTCCCTGCTGCCGTTTTCTCTTCATGGCGCGAAGCCACACAGTCCCGGACTCCCGGATTCCTCGCCCCAAGGCAGGAGGCGGTGGCGGAGAAGAGTGGGCAGATCGGGCGGGCAATGGGGCAGGACGGAGAAGCCAGGGGCGCGTTTGGCCGGAGGCACCGTGGGGAGGCAGGGGCAGCCGCGGCTCCCTTTACTCCTACTGCCGCACCTCCCTGCCCCTGCCTCCCCACGGTGCCTCCGGCCAAACGCGCCCCTGGCTTCTCCGTCCTGCCCCATTGCCCGCCCGATCCGCCCACTCTTCTCCGCCACCGCCTCCTGCCTTGGGCCGAGGAATCCGGGAGTCCGGGACTGTGTGGCTTTGCGCCATGAAGAGAAAACGGCCGACTTTTCCCTGCTGCCGTTTTCTCTTCATGGCGCAAAGCCACACAGTCCCGGACTCCCGGATCGCTCGTTTCTCCAGTCAGCAAAGCCATCTGCCCAGGAAAGCGCCGCGCTGGCCGGAGAAGCGAGCAATCCGGGAGTCCGGGACTGTGTGGCTTTCGGCCGGGCTAACGGGAGGCGGCGCGAGGCCGGGCGCTGGGGACGTCTGGGAGGGCGAGGAGGCTGATGGCTGCTGCGCACTCCACTCTCTCTCTGGCTCTCTCTCGCTCTTTCTTTTTCTCTCTGTTGCTGGCGTGGTGAACGAGAGAGAAAGAGAGAGAGAGAAAAAGGAGGGGAGAGAGAATGAGAGAAAGAAAGCAAGAGAAAGAGAGGGAAAGAAAGCAAGAGAGAGAGAGAAAGAAAGGGGGGAAGGAGGGAGAGGGAAAGACATAGAGGGAGGGAAGGAGGGAGAGAGAAAGAGAGCAAAAAAGAGAGGAAGAAAGAAAGAGGGATGGAGAGAAAGAAGGGAAGGAAGGAAGAGAAAGAGGGAGGGAGAAATAGAGTGAAATGGAGGAAGAGATATTTTTTTTGTCCAAACTTTTCTTTAGCCCCCCCGCTCCCCCCTTCAGTGTTCCCCAGAATTTTGAAAACATGAATAATGTGCCGCGGCTCAAAAAAGGTTGGGAAACACTGTTTTAGAACATGGGTCTCCGACTTTGGCAACTTTAAGACTTGTGGACTTCAACTCCAAGAGTTCCTCAGCCAGCTTTCCTCAGTGAGTGCGAGTCCGGAAGTTTTAAAGTTGCTAAGTTTGGTGACCTCTGTTTTAGAGACTGTTTGGGCAGTCCTTGTCCTTAATTTAATCAATTTTATTTATGGCCCAAAGACTCCAAATCTAAATTTGACACGGAATAAAACAATTCAATAAATTATTTAATAAACATTACATAATAGTCTTAAAACTGTAGCTCATTCATTTGTTACTAAAAGTCTACTAAAAAGGTCTCTGTTCTCTCAGTGCTATTATACCAACAGCCCTGTGAAGTTGGTTAGATTCAAAGTCACTTAGTTAACTTCACAACAGAAACGGAAGGAGATTTTTAGACCAAACATTCACCATTTGTGTTAGAAGCTACATGCATATAATGAAATTGTTGATCCATCATAAAGTATATTCCTTCCACATATTCTCCTTCTTTAAAAATAAGGAATATAAATTTAATATAGACTTTGGTCTTTTCTATAGACTAATATAGACCCATAATCCATGAAAATCAGGATCTAATCATAAGAGACCATATATGTATGGTATGTAACCTTTCCCCCCCAAAGTAAGACATCCCCTGATAATAAGGACAATTGAGCTTTTGAGTGCATGGCAATAAGACCAAGTGCTTATTTCAGTATACAGTATAAATCTATGAACTATGTCAAAGGTTATGCTGCAAACAAGAAACATCTTTCTTAAGCATAATTGTTTGCAATCTGTTATTCTTTTTTAAACAGTCAGAGGGAGATTCTATACTATCAAGTTAATATATGCCACCCCCATAAAATTATAAATCATAATCAAGTTGAGCAATGCAAGAAGTAATTTAACTTTCAATCTACTTGCACTTCCTGCTAATTTTAGTAAACTGGGTATGTTCATGCTAGGTAAATGGAACATATATCTGTAGCATCCAAAATGAACTAAGAAAATATAGATAGAATATTACCAAAACAAACAAAGAAAAAATATTTATATCAAAGATCTTCTTCCAACTATCTAGAAGAGGGGTGTCAAATTTGATTTCATTGAGGGCCACATCAAGGTTCTGTTTGACCTTGGGGGGGGGGCTGGGATGGGTGTGGTCCGGGGGCATGGTCAGCTAGACATCACTTATGTAGTGGCCTGAGTGCTCTGCCAGTGAAAATGGGTTCCTGAGCTCTGTTTTTGGCTGCAACAGCTTCCCACAATCCTTTGTCCGTGGCCCTTACAAGGTCCGTTTTTGGCTGTGGTGGCCTGCAACTCTCTGCCAGTGAAAATTGAGCTGGAGAAGGCCGCGCACAACCCTCTGAGCTCTGTTTTTGTCGGTAGGGGCACCGCAGGCCAGTTCTTTGCTGATTCCAGGTCAGCCCCACAGACCAGATCTAAGCACCCATGGGCCAGCTGTGGCCAGCAGACCTTGGGTTTGACACCTCTGACTTAGAAGATGCCCTGCATATGGAGATCACTGAACTAAGAATACAAAACTCAAATTACAGTAATCCTTTGTTTTTTGCAGGGGATGCGTTCCAAGACCACCCGTGAAAAACGAATTTCCGTGAAGTAGAGGAAAAAATATTTTTAATGTTTTTAACAAGTATTTGGACTTTTAAAACCCACCTTTTGCATTAAACAGTCATTCTATAATGTTTCTCACCTGGAACTACACGTGAGTAGTTTCTCTAATAGAGTACAGTAGTACTGTAGAAGAATTTTAATTTTTAATGGATTTAAAATTTTCAATGGATTTAATGGATTGAAGCCCCCTTTGAAAACCCGTGAAATAGCGAATCCACAAAAGATGAACTGTAAAGTAACGAGGGATTACTGTATATACCCTGAAAGCAAAGATGAAGAAGGTGTATAAGAGGGAGAGAGGGATATGAGAAGAACTTTATGTTGACACGTAATTTAGCTGCTCTTTGCAAAATCACAACTTCAGCTAAAGAAAGCAAAATCATTAGATAATCTTTTTCAAGTTCTGTCATGTTTAGGGTGTAGTGAGCACTGATAATGGAACCTTATTAAGAGAAGCTATAATAATGGTTGCTCAGTTTCTTCTATTATTTTCTTGGCATGGAGTAGCTGCTCTTCTAAAATGACGTAGCTCATTCATTCCAAAATGTCATTGTTAGACCTTACATTTTTTTCTTGGGAACTTCAAGTTTGTTTTTATTCCCAGTTTTGACATTCCATGTGCCAATCTGGAATTTTCAGCCCCAAACTTTTCCTTTTCCTCTGTGACATCGGCAGCTGGACGTCCTTTCAGCTTCCATCCACCCACCCATTATAAATACTTTTTTTAAAACATTGAAGACCTGGATGTAATCCAGAGCCTGTAATTGGGTGGTTAGATGTCCAGTTCAGTGGTTTTGGCTGATTCTTTGCCTGAATTTACTATTGGTGACCACTGTAGGGTTTTACTGTTTGGTAATATTAATTTTTATTTATTGTTTTTGTGTAGTTTTGTGAGATGAGTGACCATGTAAGTTGATAAAATAAAAGAAGCATTAGTACTACTTTCATCTGCCCTTCGTTCTTCTCCAGTAAGCCATTAGATACTTTCTTATCTAAAGGACTCACCCCTGTATTATATTTACATTGGTCTCGTTGAAAATGTTGATTCGATTTCCTCACTGTATACTGAAATGGGTTGCCATTTATTTCTTCCATAGATTGTATTTAATCTAATCCTTATTCTGTGATCTGGCCTTCTGGGAGTGTACATTTTCAGTGCTTATAGCATCATTGTGTCTTCGGTTCTTTGTCTAATGTTTCTCTCTTACTAGTACAGTAGTACCTCTACTTAAGAACTTTTCTAGATAAGAACCGGGTGTTCAAGTTTTTTTGCCTCTACTTAAGAACCCGAGCCCGGAAAAATTTCCCAGGAAATTTGAGAGCGGCACGAAGGCCCAGCCAGTTACCTGCCATTCCCCCTTTAATGCCAGCCATCTCGGGCTTTTCTGGGCTGCCAGAGGAGCCTTTCGGTGGTGCTTAAGGAGGCTTTGCCAGTCCAGAGCGACCAGAGGGAAGCGTGTGCTTCTCCTCGCTGCCTCAGAGTCCCTCTTTTTTTTTAAGCCTTAAAGTTTTGAATTTTTTTGATTCCCCTCCCCTTCTTCCTTTGGCAGCAACTGTCCTCCTCCTCTTCTTCCTCCTCCTCCTCCCACCCAAATTCTGAGCTTTTATTTCTTTCATAATGGGTTTGCACACATTATTTGCTTTTACATTGATTCCTATGGGAAAAATTGCTTCTACTTAAGAACTTTTCTACTTAAGAACCTGGTCATGGAACAAATTAAATTCTTAAGCAGAGGTACCACTGTATCATGTATTGTTATACCTTTGTATACTACCAATATGCATGTGACAAAATAAATAAAAATTAAAAATAAACAAACCAATAAACCAACCAACCAACCAACCAACCAACCAACCAACCAACCAACCAACCAACCAACCGATAAATTATTGTTTATTCATCTTACCTATTGCAAGGGATCAACGAAAGATGTAATAGAGCCCAAAATTAAGACGTCTCTATTAAAAATGTGAAATTTAACACACATATCTTAGCCCAAGTTAACCTTGATTTTGCCTTCTCGTTCAAGAAGTAAGCAAAATACTCTTACCTTATGTGTTTCTAGCAGAAAGGGGAGGCTGCAGTATTATACATACTTAACTTTCTTTTTCTTTTGACTTGAATAAACGTATACTGGCCAGCAAGCTCCAACATAAGTAGACAGTTTCCTAACAGTTAGAACAATTAATCACTGGAAGGACTTGCTTCCAGAAGCTGTGGGCGCTCCAATATTGGAGGTTTTTAAGAAGAGATTGCACAACTATTTGTCTGAAATGGTTCAAGGTTTCCTGCCTGACTATTTTTCAAGGATACCAATGCACAGCATTGACCTCTATCACCCTTATCTCCCCTATGGAAGGCAAAGGAAACGATTTTTGCCTATCTTTTTCTGCTAGACGTCAAAAATAGTGTTTTCTGGCACGTGCAATTATAGGTATACTGTCTTTCCATCTGCTCCACTTCAGTTTATTATAATATAATACCTTCGCTGCTATTGATTATTATGCACTACTTGGACAGGAATACCTTGTCCTATCCAGTTATTGTTCTCTGCCCACCATGATGATTTTTATTTCCAAGTTCACAAATTCAATGGTGAAAAGCTAGGAATTTTGTTTGCATGTTTGTTTATAGGTTCACTGAAATGATGGACTGGTCTTTTTTTTTCTTTGTTTTTAAACTGGGTGAAACTGATGAGATTTCTGCCACGTTCCCCTTCTAGCTGAAGCAAAATGGTAAAATGGTGGTGTAGCCTTTTTTCTTCCTCTGTCACTCCAGGAAGTAAAGCTATGGTAAATATGTTCCAGACAGAACTTCAGGTCACCCTTTGGCCAAAGAAATGAAAGGGGTAAAATCTGAAAATAGATTTCTTAAGCTAGTTTTATTTACACACAGGAATCCAGCAGCTTGAGGCTGCAGGGCAAAAAGAGTCTAAGAGTTGCATATTAGCCACAAAATATAGACCTTGTTCTGTATTCAAATATATGCTAAATGAAGATTATTAAATTTTCAGTGTCAAACATGGGTAATTTAAATTGTGGGTAGTCTGAACACAATAGAAATGTTTAGTCGTCATCATGCTAAGATTAAAACGAATTCTGTTATAGATTTGATTGAAATCACTCCCTAGCAATGTCTACGGTGGTGGCACTATCTGGCTTTGAGTGATATCAAAAGGCTAAGCAGGGATGGATAAGATTAGTACTTGAAGGGAAAGAAGTCCCAAGTTTAGAATCTGAAAAAATGTATTGAAAGAAAGCAAGGGCAGGCTACTTCCATACTGTTGCCAAGAAAAGTCACCAGGATTTGAACTGCTTTTTATGGTATGCTAATTGTGAGTTGTTGTTGTTGTTG
This sequence comes from Erythrolamprus reginae, assembly GCF_031021105.1. Classification (NCBI taxonomy): domain Eukaryota; kingdom Metazoa; phylum Chordata; class Lepidosauria; order Squamata; family Dipsadidae; genus Erythrolamprus; species Erythrolamprus reginae. The sequence continues at coordinate 35,235,127 of NC_091953.1, read as the reverse complement.
TTGTTGTTGTTGTTTTTATTATTATTATTATTATTATTATTATTATTATTATTATTATTAATTAGATTTGTATGCCACCCCTCTCCATAGACTCGGGGCGGCTCACAGCAATAATAAAACAATGTACAACAAATCTAATATTTAAAAGTAACTAAAAAACCCTTTTTTAAAAAACAAGACATACACACAAACATATCATGCATAAACTATATAGGCCTGGGGGAGATGACTCAATTCCCCCATGCCTGACGGCAGAGGTGGGTTTTAAGGAGTTTACAAAAGGCAAGGAGGGGGGGGCAATCCTAATCTCCAGGGGGAGCTGGTTCCAGAGGGTCGGGGCTGCCATGGAGAAGGCTCTTCCCCTGAGTCCCGCCAGACGACATTGCTTAGTCGACGGGACCCGGAGAAGGCCAACTCTGTGGGACCTAACTGGTCGCTGGGATTCATGTGGCAGAAGGCGGTCCCGGAGATATTCTGATCCAATGCCATGAAGAGCTTTATAGGTCATAACCAACACTTTGAATTGTGACCGGAAACTGATCGGCAACCAATGCAGACTGCGGAGCATTACAGTAGTCAAACCTCGAGGTGATGAGGGCATGAGTGACTGTGAGCAGTGACTCCAGGTCCAGATAGGGCCGCAACTGGTGCACCAGGTGAACCTGGGCAAACGCCCCCCTTTCCACAGCTGAAAGATGGTTCTCTAAGTAGTTAACAGCTACTTAGTCCTCTATAAATTGTCCAGTCTTCTTTTTAAACCAGAAGTCACCAAACAGTGGTCTGTGGACCACTAGTGGTCCATGACAAAATTTTGGTAGACCGCAGCACACCTGGGTAGAGGAGCTGCTCTGGAATGACCAATGGTCCAGTCCTATGACTAGAGCTATGAAATATGGGACCAGCTGGGCAGCTTGTGGTGTGGCTGGAAATCTGCGCCAGAGAGAATGGTACATGCAATGTGCAACTTTGCAGATGGTGCAATGTGCAAGGAGTAGCACAGCCCTCACTGACCAGAATGAGGTAATGGCGCTGCTGCCGCAAGGGGTAGTACTAGTGCAGGCAGGCCGAAGCTAATGGTGAAATCTATTTACCTTCCCTACCGGTTCAGAAGAATGTCACCGCCATCTGGTGAATGTGCCACCAGATACTTTTTCATCTTCTGCACATGCGCAGAAGACTTTGCACATACACAGAGAATTAAAAAAAAGAAAATGGTGATATCTGTGTGGGTGGAGCCTTATGCTGCCACCACTATCAGTTCTCCTAACCACTAGTGCCCGCTGCCAATGGTATGTCTGAACTGGGCCAAACCAGTAGCATTTCATCCCTGGCTGAAGCAATGGGTGTCAGCAACTTGTGGTTCTTTCGTCCCCCTGCTTCGACATTCTTTCAGTTGAACCCACCACTGTCTGGCCCCGCCCCTCATCCACCCCTCCCATTCACTCCTCACCTGGCCTGAGAAGGGAAGAGCGGGGAATGGAGATTCTCTCCATGTTCCAGGGCAGGAACGAAGCTTCGTCTCTTGATGGGTCTCATGGGCGTTTCTTTCAACCCTATTGGTGCTGCGTGATTGAGAGACATGCAAATTCCTCTCCGCCTCAAGACACTGGCTGGTCCATAAGATTAGAGAGAGAGCAAGAGATGAGAGAGAAAGATACACAGAGAGAGATGTGAGAGAAAGATGTGAGAGAAAAAGAGAGCAAGAGAGAGAGATAAATGAGAGACAGGAAGATAAAGAGAGATGGGGAGAGATATCTTAATGTTTTGTTTTCTGTGGGAAACTGGTACAAATTGAGTATTTAAGGTTGCTGAAACAGGCAACCAAGCTAAGTGCCTGAAGGACCCCATCCCATCACGGGGAGTCCAGGTGCTTCAGCAAGTGTCATGCTGGATTCATATTAGTGGTCCATGAGATTTAAAATTATGAATTTACTGGTCCCTGAGGTCCAAAAGTTTAGTGACTCGTGTTTTAAACCATCTAAACGTGTGTCAGACAATGTAGGTGAAGGCTACAACTTCCAGAGTTTATCTATAGTCTTTTTCGTATGCAGGGACTGCATTGATTTGAGACTGGCACCCCCTTTATGACACATATAGCATCAAGAAGTTTCTTGGATGAGGAAAAGCCAAAGCAATTATCTATTCCTGCTCCAGAAGAAATTTTGCAAAGACATTTTTATGGGTACACATACTCTGTATAGTACCAAAATGGTATGACAAGCACTTTAGTTAAGGCATTGAAAAAGTTGAACACTCAAAATGCTCTCTCAAAATATGTAATAGAAAAACTAGCAGCAAAAAAAAAAAGGAAAATGTTATGAATATCCAGATGTCTGAAATGGAGTGAGCTTCAAAGGAAGGAAATTTGGCTAATTCAATTAGGAAAGAATTAAGAGAAGGAATGCAAAAGTACTGGGGTTTTGTATATTGAACCTTGGACTAGTTAAGCCCATTTTTTAAAAAATCTACATAAATGTGAGGTTCTGTTGGTGTGATAAAAAAATAATCTGGAAGGCCTCTCTGTCACATTTTTGTACTCTACAAAGTAAAAGAATTTGAGTAGATTAAATCTGGCAGGATGTCTGTCTGTTGGTTTATTTCCAAAGACACTTGTCTGAATGCGAAAGGGAGTGTGAACTGACAGGTAGAGAGATCAGATCAGCTCCAAGTAGTAGTAGGTGTGAATCACTTGTGTAGCCATAAGAAGCGATTCCTATCATCCCAAAAGCTGTTTCCAAATATTCCAACTAATAGAATATGATTTTAGAGCCTCCAGAGGATTTTCCATAGTAGGGGTTGTTGTTGAAAATTGTTTCTGCAAATGATTCTTCATATTTATTGGATCAAATGGTATTCTATAATTTTGTTAACTCCAGTCTTTTCTCCAGTAGCCGTGACTATCTCGATGTCAGCAAGCAAACAACTGCATTCATTCACAATATGTCCAAAGATACTTCACCAGAAGAGCCCTTCACTCCTCCACTCGAGACAGAATACCCTATGAGATTAGACTTTCAATCCTGGCCCTAGAAAGCCTAGAACTAAGATGCCTTAAACAAGATCTAAGTATTGCCCACAAGATCATATGCTGCAACGTCCTGCCTGTTGGCGACTACTTCAGCTTCAACCCCAACAACACAAGAGCACACAACAGATTTAAACTTAATATTAACCACTCCAAACTTGACTGTAAAAAATATGACTTCAGTAACCGAGTTGTCGAAGCGTGGAACTCATTACTGGACTCCATAGTGTCATCCCCAAACCCCCAACACTTTACCCTTAGATTATCTACGGTTGACCTATCCAGATTCCTAAGAGGTCAGTAAGGGGCGAGTACACTAGACACTAGAGTGCCTTCCGTCCCCTGTCCTATTGCTCTCCAATATCTCCTATACCTTTCTTCTATTCCTATATCTCTTCTTCTATTCTTTCATTGATATGTTCTATTACTTTATCTTCTTTTCTATTATTTCTTAGATATATTTTACTATGAGTATCTCCTCTATAACCTTCATCATGTATTTTACTATGTGTATATAGATATAGACCCACTAAAACCCTCATTGTGTATTGGACAAAATAAATAAATAAAATAAATAAATAAATAAAATAAATAAAGTGTAATTATTTTATATCCATTTTACAAAAACAAAACATATTTCATTTATGAAAACCGTTGTTTTGAAGAATGCTAGTTTCAGTATACTCCCAATCCCACTCAACAGTCAGGTGCATCAGCTAATTCTACCTGGGGAAAATCTGAGAGCAAGTGGAGCATGACCAAAGTAGTTTGAAGTGGTCCATAGAGACTGGGCTCTTTCCTTCCTCTACAGAAAGGGCTTATGCTCACCAAATAGTTGGCTAATATCTAGCAACTTATGGGCAAAAACAATACTTTTTAAACAGAACAGATCAGAATGATTTAAATTATCCTCACTTATGGTGTGACGATAAGATTAAGGCAGCATCATGGGGACACAAGCAAAACAAATATGTTCAAGTTAGGGTTAGATCAGTATCGGGTTCCTACTGCTACGGATGAGGACGCCACACTGGTAGTAAAACTGGAGTTGCATGTGCAGTTTTGGGTCTCTGGCATGCTTGTGTGTAAGTCTTGGTGAGATTTTGCTTCTGCACATGCACAGGAAGAAAAATCTTGCAAGGGGATGCACATGCGCACAGGATTTTGGCAATGTTTTGCTTCTGCGCATGCACAGAAGCAAAAAAATACCCAAATCTCACACATGTGCACATCCCCTCGCACGATTTTGCTTCCTGCGCATAGGCAGAAGCAAAATCTCACGGGACATGTGCCTGGGCACACCAGAGACCCAAATTTGCACATGGAGTGCACTGGGTGAAGGAGCTGCTCTGGGATGACCAATGGTCCAGTCCCATGACTAGAGCTATGGAATATGGGACCACCTGGACAGCTTGTGGTGTGGCTTGAAATCTTCGCCATAGAGAGTAGTACATGCAGTGCGCAACTTTGCAGATGGTGCAATGTGCAAGGAGTAATGCAGCCCTCACCGGCCAGAACGAGGTAATAGCGCCGCTGCTATATGGGGTGGTGGTAGTGCAGGCAGGCTGAAGCTAGTGGTGAAATCTACTTACTTTCCCTACCAGTTCAGAAGAATGTCACCACCATCTGGTGAATGTGCCACCAGATTCTTTTATCTTCTGCACATGCACAGAAGACTTTGCACATGCACCAGAGACCCAAAGTTGCGCATGGAGTGCACCGGTAGCAGCAGGAGCGGGTTAGATGCTTGTGCATCTAACCCATGTTAGATGCATGGGGAAAAAATGCTTCACTGTATTTATTTATTTATTTATTTATTTATTTATTTTTATTTATTTACTTTGTCCAATACACAATGAGGGTTTTAGTGGGTATATATCTATATACACATAGTAAAATACATGATGAAGGTTATAGAGGAGATACTCATAGTAAAATATATCTAAGAAATAATAGAAAAGAAGATATAGTAATAGAACATATCAATGAAAGAATAGAAGAAGAGATATAGGAATAGAAGAAAGGTATAGGAGATATAGGAGAGCAATAGGACAGGGGACGGAAGGCACTTTAGTGCACTTGTACTCACCCCTTACTGACCTCTTAGGAATCTGGATAGGTCAACCGTAGATAATCTAAGGGTAAAGTGTTGGGGGTTTGGGGATGACACTATGGAGTCCGTTAATGAGTTCCACACTTCAACAACTCGGTTACTGAAGTCATATTTTTTACAGTCAAGTTTGGAGCGGTTAATATTAAGTTTAAATCTGTTGTGTGCTCTTGTGTTGTTGTGGTTGAAGCTGAAGTAGTCGCCGACAGGCAGGACGTTGCAGGATATGATCTTGTGGGCAATACTTAGATCTTGTTTAAGACGTCTTAGTTCTAAACTTTCTAGGCCCAGGATTGAAAGTCTAGTCTCGTAGGGTATTCTATTTCGAGTGGCCCATGATGGCAAACCTGTGGCACATCTGACAGCACGCAAGGTGTTGCTCTGTCAATTGTAGTGCACATAGGCGTGCTGGCCAGCTGATTTTCAGCCTTCTGGAGGGCAGTGGATGCTGTTTTTGCCCTCTCCAGGCTTCAGGAAAGCCTCCAGAGCCTCCGCATGGTGAAAAATGAACCCTACAGACCTACCGGAAGTTTGTTTCTGAACTTCTAGCAGGCCCGTTTGACCCATTTTTCACAATCCACAGGCTCTGGAGGCTTCAGTGAGGCCTGCACACACGCACAGGGGGAGAGCACGGGGGAATAGTGCATGCATGTACAGGAGAGGGCCTTGCATTATGGGTGTGCGCACACACGTGTGTGATAATGCATGCATGCCCTTTTGGCACCCGAACAAAAAAAGGTTCACCATCACTGATCTAGACCCTCCAACCTATGGCCTTATGCAAGCAGATTTCAAGTCTGCATCAACAAGCTTAATGTTAGGAAATTTCTGTTCTTTCTCTCACTTTAAAAAAAACAACATATATTTGTCTAGTGAGGTATTCTGGAAATCTGGCATGTTCTTTCATGTCATTTTGAAATTACCTAACCATGGATGGATTTTGCTCCCCCCCCCTCTTGGTTCATGAGAAAATATACTATCACGGATTTTTATTGTTTTAATATGCACATGGCTCTTAGGCTGACTGACAAAGTGATCATGGTCAAAAATTGGAATTGCAATATTCTGCATGACAGAGAAAGCTTTCCCTAACCCCTTTGGGGAGGAAATTCCAAGTGACTGATAACATTTCCCCTTCTTTCAGCATGAAGCAAAGAAGCAAAAAGAATTGAAGCTTCCGAATAAAACAGGAAACAACGATCTGGGCTTTGCAACTTTAGCCTATAAACGAATCCCGAGATCTTTGCAGATTCTTGTGAAATCATGTAGACCTACCTCTTATCTTTAAGTCCATGAAAATTTGACATTCACAATCTGTATTTATAATAGTGACCATAACATTTGGCAGTGCACATATAAAATTGTGCACTGGGAACTCAGCTAAATGATAATTATGCCATAAACTTCGGAGCGCAGTTAAAGATGTCTGAAGCCAGAGTGGTTTAAAAAGAAGGATTTTGCTTTTTTTGGTAAACAGTTAAAACAAGTACAATTAGATTAGAGCACTGACTTATGAACATTGATTAAAATAATCAAATATTGTTTAGTTTGGCACCTTGACAGATAAATAAGATCTGAACTCCGAATCTAAAAGAGGCAGAGATTTTTCTTTTAAGTTGAGCCAAAGGTTAGTGGTAAGAAATTGAATAAAGACAATCTTACATCAAAAAGAACTAGTTGTTGTCACTGAAAGGTCGTAGGACAAGCTACAGGGTGGGTTTTTTTTCTATAGTTTTCTCTTCAGTGGATCTGTCTAGAACAGACCTGGGCAAGGGCCGGCCCGTGGGCCATATCCAGCCTGCAGGCTAGGCTATCTGTGAGTGGTCCGCGGAGGTTGGGGTCCGCTCCAGTGCAAGGATGAAAGAACTCACCATGTCTTCCGGGACTCCTCCGGTTCCAGCTTTCTTGATGAATCATGAGGAAAGCAGGAACCGGAGGAGTCCCAGCAGATGCAGTGAGCTGTTTCATCCTCGCATTGGAGTGGACTCTGACCTCCTACCGAGAGCAGCCGAGCACAGAAACCACGCAAACAGTGCAGTGACTGAGGTGAACCGTGTGGCCGTAAAGCAAACCATTAGCGGTCTGTAGAGTGGGTCTGGGTGTTTAGGTCAGGCCAGGGTCTGGGTCTTTAGTATAGTCCTCGGAGTCCTCAGAGAGAAGCGGCATACAAATCTAAATAATAATAATAATAATAATAATAATAATAATAATAATTATTATTATTATTATTATTATTATTATTATTTCAGTACAACACAGCAAATGAGATCACTATGCTGGATTTCGTATTTCCTCACCAGTTGGGCGCTTCCCAAGCACCTAGGACTGCGTGATGTAGCGGCGAATTATGTTTGCCGAACCCAGTAAAGTGGCCTTTTGCAATTGACAGATGGAGATTTTGTCAATTCCGATGGTTTTCAAATGTCTGCTGAGATCCTTTGGCACTGCGCCCAGCGTGCCAAGTACCACTAGGACCACTTTCACTGGCTTATGCCAGAGTCGTTGCAGCTCAATTATATTATTATTATTATTATTATTATTATTATTATTATTATTATTATTATTATATACAATATTGGGTAGAACTCAGTTGATTATATTAGTCCAGCCCTCTAAAACCATCCCAATTTCTCATGCGGCCCCATGGCAAAATTAATTGCCCACCCCTAGTCTAGAATTATATCGCGTTAATATAATGCTAATACAGACCACTTATCTGTTGACTTAACTGTGGACATTATATTGTGATGATGGATTCAGGTTCCTCTGACTGTTTTTTATTGATATTGGCAGCAAATACTGTATTGGTTTTACATGCAATGTGCTACTTTGGGGAATAGGTGCAAATTAGGCGACTTTTTCATGTTCTGATGCTGATCCGTGGATTTCCCCAATGTACTTTCATCCATATGTCAGTTAGTAGAAAACAAAACAGCAAAGATTTTGCTGTCCCTGTTGCCAATCCCAATTGGCTCATCTGGTAACATCTGCATGATGAGCAAAGCAGAAGGACTGGTGTATAGCTTTGACTTGGCTACTTTTCTCTCCTTCTCCTTTTGTCAATATCCCCAGGAAAAGCCATCCATCAATCATAGCAGTGCTGAGATTGCCATTGCTGAGCAGATAGTTGGGCCTCTAAGATTAACCATTTGTTAGAACTTTATTAATATAGGGATGGAAAAGTGATAGAAGGATATTGTTTATAGTAAGATATCATTTGCAATACACTATAAGGTATAAGTCCTTGACTTACAACATTTGTTTAGCGACCATTGGAAGTTAAAATAACACTGAAAAAAGCCATGATACTGACCCCTCACATCCTGGAAATAAATTGTTTCAACACCTGCCATCAAAATGACATTATAGATCAAAACTACATTATAGAGCACTGTACACCAAGACAATTAGACACAAGAATAGTTTTTTCCCGAACGCCTTCGCTCTGCTAAAAAATTAATTTCCTCACCACTGTCAAACTATTTACTAAGGCTGCATTACTATTACTATCAGTCTTCTCATCATTATTTATTTATTTATTACTTAGATTTGCATGCCGCCCCTCTCCGAAGACTCGGGGCGGCTATTATTATCCATCTCCTCCCATTTATGATTGCATGATTGTAATTTGTTGCTTGTATCCTTACAATTTATATTAATATTGATTGTTTCCTGATTGCTTTTTTGTACCTCATGACAATCATTAAGTGTTGTACCTCATGATTCTTTCCTTGTTTCTTTTGTTTTATGTACACTGAGAGCATATGCACCAAAGACAAATCTCTTGAGTGTCCAATCACACTTGGCCAATAGAGAATTCTATTCTATTCTATTCTATTCTATTCTAGTCTAGTCTAGTCTAGTCTAGTCTAGTCTAGTCTAGTCTAGTCTAGTCTAGTCGTCTAGTCCAGGGGTCCCCAACCACCGGGCCGCGGACCAGTACCGGGCCGCGGGGCATGTTTCACCGGTCCGTGGAGTCAGCAGCTGCCAGTCCTCCTGCCGCCGCCCCCGCCCTCCAGTACTTCATCTCCCGCTGGGAAAGAGGCCTTGGGAGGCAGGTTCTGCCGGCCACAGGGCGATGGACGGGACAGAGGGGCGGGAAGGACCGGGAGGCTCAAGCCTCTTTTGGCTTCTGCCGTGGCACGCCTTTGCATTTTTGGCTGGGGGGGGAGGCAGGAGGGCCGGCCTGACCCCCTCCCTCCAGCGCTTCACCTGCCGCCAGGCAAGAGGGTTTGGGAGGCAGGTTCTGCCGGCCACAGGGTGATGGCGGGAAAGAGGGGCGGGAAGGACCAGCACCCCCATGCTTAATCCCGCCCCCAACCACACCCCTTTCCGCCCCCACCGGGCCATAGAAAAATTGCCTTGCTGAAACTGGTCCCTGGTGGAAAAAACGTTGGGGACCACTGGGACTCTAGTCTAAAGACTAAGATTGGTGAAGATCAAAAATTGGTGCTTGGTAACTGGCAAGCATTTACAAGAACTGCAGCATCTGTAGTCAGTTGATTGCCATTTATAATCTACCCAGCCAGCTTCTGGCAAAGTCAATGTGGAAGCCCAGATTTTCTTAACAACCTCATGATTCACTTAAAAACTATGACAAAAAAGGTCATAAAATCAGATACAAATCATTTAACCATCACCTTGCTCAGCCACAGAAATTCTGCTCTTAGTTGTGGTTTTAAGTCAAGGATGACCTGTAACATATTGTGAAATTTGCTATTCAGATATTTAAATGATGTTTTATGGCAGAGTATATTGTATGACCCAATTTATGGGGCAACTAATGTATCCCCTTCTCTGAGCGTTAAAGTTATGAGTGGTTATGATTGTGTAGTATCGATTGTTTTTAAAATAATGGGTTTTAGTCACAGTTTTAATTATTGGATTTGTATCTGTATTGTTTTATTGTTGTTGTGAGCATCCCTGAGTCTTCAGAGAGGGGCGGCATACAAGTCTAATAAAATATTATTATTATTATTATTATTATTATTATTATTATTATTATTATTATTATTATTATATAAAACACAATTAAATAGTTACTTAACACTTAACTGTACAAAACTAGATTTAATGTATCCCCCAAAATAGGATATTATAAATATTTCATTTCATTGATGCTGCTTGTTCAACTGTCCACATTCAACATTTAGTTTTCTCTCTAATGTACTATCAACAATTAATCTGATATTCCAGACTCTTCTCATATATTGATGATTTGTTGGTAGAATGTCAGATTCAATCTTTCTCAGGAGACTACAATTTTTCCTGACAATCTTCAGTCTTCCAGAAATAAAGCCAATAAATTCTGTCTTTACATTATCTTTATGCTTCTTCTGCACAATTTTGTTATATCCTATTTTCACCTAGTCTTTAATATATATATATATTTGATCTCAATTTATTAATATTATTTATTAAGTTTATTTGCCAACCATCTTTTCTAGATAAGAACTGGGTGTTCAAGATTTTTTTTGCCTCTTCTTAAGAACTGTTTTCTACTTAAAAGCCCAGAAAAATTTCCCAGGAAATTTGAGAGCGGCACAAAGGCCCGGCCAGTTTCCTGCCATTCCCCCTGGGTTTTTCTCTCTGGCGCAGTGTATGGGAGGCGCATGCTCCTCCTCGACGCCTCAGAATCCCTCTTTTTTTTTTTAAGCCTTAAAGTTTTGGATTTTTTTGATTCCCCTCACCTCACCTTCCTTCAGCAGCAACTGTTCTCCTCCTCTTCCTCCTCCTCCTCCTCCCACCCAAATTACAAACTTTTATTTCTTTCCTAATGAGTTTGCACACATTATTAGCTTTTACATTGATTCATTGTGGAGTTTTAATGTTTAATAATTATTGCTCTATGTAAGAAATCATGTTTAAAATGGAATAGAATTTGATTAACTGGATATTGAATTAAATAGAATAACAAATTTGTAATGCTATAAATCAGACAAAACTGCAGAACATATTCAGAGAATTTCAAAAGCTTTCTATTCTTGGTAACCAAAATGATAATGAATATGCTGGAAGTTAAACTTCCTACAAATAAATAAGATAAATCTTAAATAAATTTCTTCTCCTTTCCATGTTATGGGGCTGTTTATATCATGTAGAGGTGAAGTTATAAAAAAAATAAAACTTCACGAGGACTTTATAAACTTTTTGTTATAACATAAGGCAGACGTTCAAAAAATTCTTAAGTATTGAATTACTCATGATTCTGTAGTTACACACCCACCAACATAGAGTTCACCCAAGGATATGTAAAAGAGGAGTTATCATCCATTTACACATCTGATTTCTTTTCGTTTACACCATTTGTTATTTTTTGTTAAAAAAATAATGTATAGGTGTGTTTGGAAGAAGAAATTCAATTTCTTTGTGGAAGCAGAAATGTTCTTAAGTGTCCTATTGCAAGACTAACTGAATTCTCCTCTCTCAGGAAGTTTATATTTCTTCTATCATTGATCGTCTACCTTGTCAAGAAATGGCTTCAGGTGGGTTTTTCCCCCTGATCCCAAAAGAGTTGCAGTATTGCAGAAACACATATTTGTGCTGTTGCTTAATGTGAGGAGTGGTGGCTTTCCGGTTCTTGCATGTTAGACTGTCACCATCACTGCATTTATTTCTTAATCAGAAACAGGCAGAACTTTTTAAATTCAAATCATAAATTTATTCCACTATATAGGATATAGAATAAATAAATAAGTAGGTTATTTTCTCTACTTCTTATTGAAATTTCCCAGCAGTTTCTCAAGATAACTTATCCCAGGTCTGAAGAACTTAGCAAGTGGCATATTCATGACAAGCTATGCCTCCTATCTTTCTGAAAAAATTAATGTGGTATTATTTTCTCATATGTTTCTCTTGTATCACATTATTTAATTGACACACAAGTCATTCTTCTCCACAAAGAGTCCCAAGTAAAATCTTACCATTCGTGCTTCATTGCTGGTGATGAAGAACAAGGGGGGATGAATCACCCTGCCTGTCATTCACAAGGGACCAGGCTGATGTAGTGGTTAAGACATCAGGACAGAATCTGGAAGACTACAAGTTCTCGTTTTACTTTAGACTCTTAAGCCAGCTGGGTGATTTTTGGACCAGTCACTTTCTCTCAGCCTTATGATGATGATGATAACAACAACAACAATAACAACAGAGTTGGAAGGGACCCTACATTATTTCAGACAGATGGTTATCCAACATCTTCTTAAAAACTTCCAGTGTTGGAGTACTCACAAGTTCTGGAGGCAAGCTGTTCCACTGATTAATTGTTCTAACTGCCAGGAAATTTCTTCTTAGTTCTAAGTTGCTTCTCTCCTTGTTCAGCTTCTACCCATTGCTTTTTGTCCTGCCCTCAAGTGCTTTGGAGAATAGGTTGACTCCTTCTTTTTTGTGGCAACCTCTGAGATGTTGGAACACTGTTATTGCTGTTATCATGTCTCCCCTGGTCCTTCTTTTCATTAAACTAGCTGTTCTGTTGGGCTCTCTGGTAGAATCCTCCCAAAAAGTCACAGGTACAAATTTCAGACACACACACACATGTTTGAAAATTCAAAACAATGTTCCTTATAATGAAAATTCACTTAAACTAAGCCCTCTTTTGGTATAGCAAAGAGCACTCGTCTCCAAACAAACTGGTAATTTGTACAAGTCCCTTATCAGTTCTGTGATACTTAGCTTGCAGCTGTGAGGCAATTCACAGTCCTTCTGCTTTCCCAAAGTGAAACACACTTTGCTCTGGTTTAGTTTCAAAGCGGGGGAAAATCAGCACACAAAAAGTCAAAGTCAGTAAAGCAGTCACGAAACACAACGATCACATAATCCTCCACAATGTCCAAACCTACAGGCTGCTATTTACAGCAGCCTCACTAATTACCACAGCCCCACCCAACCACAGGTGGCCTCATTTTCTTTGATAATAATCTCTCAGTTGTTGTTGCCTATGCATCGCTCTCCGCATGCGTGGCTGTATCATTAACTCTTGTTCTGAATCCAAGGAGGAGCTATATAATTGATCTCCTTCTGAGCTGTCTGCCACACTCTCCTCCTCCCTGTCACTCATGTCTTCTTGGTCAGAGGAGCCTTCATCAGCAGATTCCACCGGGGGGGGGGCAAAACAGGCCTGCAGCATGTGGATGTCTCCCCCACATCCACAGTCCTTGGGGCAGGAGCTGGGCCAGAGCTAACCACAACACTAGCCATGTCCAGTTCTTGCAACCATTCTTCAGATGTTTTAGCCTCTAGTCCCCTAATCATCTTTGTCGCTCTTCTCTGCACTTTTTCTAGAGGCTCAACATCCTTTTTGCATCGTGGAGACCAAAACTAAATGCAGTATTCCAAGTGTGGCTTTACCTGCTTATGAAGCAGGCAATTGTAAAAACACTTTAAAGAAAACTGCAGGGGTTGGTTTCCAGACCATGGCAAGATTGACTTGAAAGCACATTTTTAAAAAATCACAAATCATTTATAGGGAAATGCAACACTTAAATTAGGAACCAAAGCAAATGGAGAAAGATCCATCATTGGCGTCGACAACAGATAAGATACAAAAGATCTGTTGAACAGATACATATGAAAGCAATGTAAATTATGACATGACCTTTGATGCAAGCATGTAGGATGCTAATAACCTGGGCTGACCTTAGCATGAGTGGATCTAGCACTTCTTATTTTGCTTTTTAAGGAGACAAGAAATCTATCTTTTCTGTGAACATTGGCTAACATAAACAATGATTTTTATTATGTCCATGTATTGGCTCCTTTCTCATCGCAGAAAAGATAACAACCTGGTTTCTGTTATCTCTTTACAGGGTCATCAGGCAGCTTCAGTGTGTCTGTTTTGCTTAATAAGTACTTCAGTCTCATATATGCAAAGAGAATGTTATTTATCCCTCACACAGGACACCCTATTCAGCAGTAACTAAGAACAGACATAACCAAGGCAGGATAGGGGTTTGCAATGAAAACAGTCAATTTTGTGACAATATTGTATTTTTGCTGACCCAGGAGAAGGCAGATAATACTTTAATTCCCATAGTGAAATAAACTCTGGGACCAAACTAGTTAGTGAGATCTTTTATGTTTCTCTTAACTGTGAAACAAGGTGTGTTCAATTCCGTAGATTTTATGCTTCTCCTGGTTTCTACTTTAGATTGATCTATTCATTTCACCATCTCCCTCGTTCTTATTGACATGTTCTCTGAAATACAGCAAATCTGAGCTCACCTAGAGCAGAAAAAACTGAAAACCATGTCTATATCTTTTTCAGCCATTCCAATTTTTGTGTACGAATTCATATACTTCCACAATTTTATGTATCAGGTATTGCTTTTCTTTTCTTTTGTCTCTATAAATTCCAATATACAGCGTTCCTTTAAATGTTTCGATTATGTCCCCCCTTTTCCTTCTGTCCTCCAGACCTAGTACTATTGTCCTGCTTAGTTTCAAGATAACTCACTATTTCTAAATATAAACAAATAAATAATGGTTCAGTATAAGAATAATACACATCATACTTGTGTTTGGCAATTTAGAACAGTAAAAATCTGAAAGGGATGTCTTACCATTGATTGGATATAATTCTAGAACTCCTCCAATCTCTTCTCCCAGGCCTAACAACTTGAGGATAATTATATGTCGCAGACCTTTAGAAGAAAGGCATCAATTACTGAATAACATCTTGATAACAATAATTATGATAATACAAAATGTACAACAATTATAGAATTAAATGCAACACTTTGCAAAATATTACTTCAGATATACAATCATAATTTTTATACTTCACATGTGTGTAGCCCACTGAACATATAGTATTTTGAATTACAGTATTCCCTCACTTTTCGCGGGGGATGCATTCCGAGACTGCCCGCGAAAGTCGAATTTCCGCGAAGTAGAGATGTGGAAGTAAATACACTATTTTTGGCTATGAACAGTATCACAAGCCTTCCCTTAACACTTTAAACCCCTAAATTGCAATTTTCCATTCACTTAGCAACCATTCAGATTATTACTCACCATGTTTATTTATTAAAGTTTATTTTAAAAATATTTATTAAAGGCAGACAAAAGTTTGGTGATGACATATGATGTCATCGGGCGGGAAAAAACGTGGTATAGGGAAAAAACCCACGAAGTATTTTTTAATTAATATTTTTTTAAAACCGTGGTATAGACTTTTCGCAAAGTTCGAACCCGCGAAAATCGAGGGAACACTGTAGTCTCAATTAAAATAACTCACTGTTGATGTTGATATGCAGTTCTTTTTCCATGTATTTACTACTTGTTTGTTTTATCTATTTCAAGAATGAAAAATCTGTCTAATCCATTATGTAAAGCAAGTTCCATTTCCACAGTAATATCAATATCGGACAGTTAGTTTCTCAGTCTTCTTGTTACAGTATTCCAGCTCCACAAATGTCTTCGGAAGCAACTGGGAAAAATACACAATAACCTATTTAGTGAAAAATTCACGGTTTATGCAACATATTACAATAAACTGCTTTCCAACCATAACATTTTCTTTAATTTCTTATGGAACAATCAATTTTAACCTTAGCTATTGTATACTGTATATGGGAAGGCACACAATTTAGATTAAAAGATCCAAATATTTACAAAAAAAATCTTTGAGAAGTCAAATGTCTCTAATTTTTATCTTGGCATATTGGTTTGTTGAGCCTTGTGTGATTCAAACTGTACATGGCCATTAGAACCATAACTGCTTTAGCAAGGCTGCTATAAATAGCTTTTCTCAGGCTTACTAAAGAAAGCTATTGGCTGGCAAATGAAGGCTAATTAATATAGACCTGTGGTGGTGAACCTATGGCACGCGTGCCATAGGTGGCACATGAAGCCATATCTATTATTATTTATTATTATTATTTATTAGATTTGTATGCCGCCCCTCTCCGCAGACTCTGAGGGCACATGAAGCCCTATCTGAGGGTACACAAGGTGTTCCCCTATGTCAGCTCCAGAGCACATGTGCGTGCTGGCCAACTGATTTTCAGCCTTTCAGAGGGCAAGAGGAAGGCCAATTTTGCCCTTCCTGGGCTTCAGGAAAGCCTCCGGAGCCCATGGATGGTGAAAAGCATCCATAGGCTTCTGGGCCTACCAGAAGTTCAGAAATGAGGCCTGTTCAGTGAGGTCTTCAGTCTTCAGTGAGGCCAGCATGCATGTTCGATGGGGAGCAGGAAGATTGTGTGCTCATGCATGGGGGGAGGGCATTGCATTATGGGTGTTGGCATTAGTGTCCTTTTGGCACCCAAGTAAAAAAAGGTTTGCCATCTGTTGTGGTTAGCTCTGGCCCAGCTCCTGCCCCAAGGAATGTGGAGGTGGAGGTGGGGGAGACATCCACATGCTGCAGGCCTGTTTTGCTCCCAGTAGAATCTAATTACAGGGTAATTAGTTTATGTTTATTTAGATTTGTATGCCGCCCCTCTCCCCAGACTCGGGGCGGAAGGAAGACACAAACCACACGATAAAAGAAAAACCCAACAGTTTTTATAAACATAAAAACAGAAACAGCTCCTTTTTTAAATGTCAAAGGGATTTTCTGGTACACACAAGGCACAGGTTAAATGCAATCCAATTGCTCACCCAATAACTGGCAAATTGAGTCCAATTCTAAAGTCCAGAGAGTCCACACACAATCTTGAACAGCACAAAAACCACGATCTTGACGAAACAATGAATCAGATAAACTGCCATGAGGCTAAAACACCAAGCTGTACTTTTATCTGTAACACTAATTACAGCAGCCCCACCCAACCACAGGTGGCCTCATTTTCTCTTGTAATAATCCTTCAGTTGTTGTCTCCTATGCATCACTCTACGCATGCGTGGATGTGTCATTAATTCTTGTTCAGAATCCAGGGATGATACAGATGGTTGATCTCCTCCTGGGCTGTCTGCCAAACTCCCCTCTTCCCTGTCACTCACGCTTCCTTGGTCAGAGGAGGCTTCGTCGGCAGATTCCATCGGGAGCAAAACAAGCCTGCGGCATGTGGATGTTTCCCCCACATCCACCTGCACATTCCTTGGGGCAGGAGCTGGGCCAGAGCTAACCACAATACCTTGTAAAATATTTCATATATCATCAGCAGATATCTTTTTCATTCTTGAAATGCTTATACTGCTTACCCAAGTATTCCACTTTTCATCCCAATCATGGGTTTTCTTCTCGTGTATCTCACCCTTCGAAAAAGCTGATATGGTGCGCAGCACAATACAAGAATTTACAGAAAGTTCTTTGTTAACTGTACATATTTATGACTGCAGCCTTAGAATTATACCCACAGTTTCATCATGCCATGTTAAAAAGTCTCTTCCTTCACATATTTTATCTGCTGAGCTACCAAAGAGTGTAAGCTGCGAGGGAGCACCACCAAATATAATAACCCAAATTGATCAGGTTTCATTTAAACCCAATAGCCTCCTCCCTTTATTCTCAAAATATGAATTAACTAAGCCAGTGCAACTAAAGTATTAAAAACACTTCTACATGTTTTTCTGCCAGTTTTAATTCATATCTGAACTGCCACGAACCTGCAACGTTAGCACTATTTAAGGGTGGAGTGCATTTATTCTTGGCTCAGCTGCAGGAGGGGTTTTTTTTTGCTTTTTGTTTTGGAAACCACAGTAAAAATCTATTTTTGCACAGATTGGGGTAAGACAATTTTATTTTTCCAGGTCTTACAACAGTGAGCAGTGATTCCATGCTTCTTGTTTTAAAGGCTATTAAGTTGGTAGAAGAAAAGACAGAGCATCTTCAGGCTGCTTATATAACTACAGTTCCTTCTTTCATCCCAACAAGAACTGGGTTTCACCAAAGTTTATAGGAAAGTTCTGCAAGTAGTTTATAAAATCTTAGTGGGTTTCCACTTATTGAGTTGTCAGTACTATCTTTTCAAATGCACACATGCAACTAGTCTGTATTTTTCATAACTAACAGATTGCATTTAAATGTCCTTCAAATGTCCTCAACCAACAACTCCTAGAATGAGTGCTAGCGACCAGATGACTGCAAGAATATAAAACCTTCCATCCTTCACTATTCGGTCGGAACTAGTGATGGGCGAACCGAACTCGCACAATTCTGGTCCATACCGAATTTTGCGGTGTTCGGTATGCCGAACACAAACCTGAAATTTTTTGAAACTTCGGTCAAAGTTCGGGGTCGCGTTTGGTGTTTGGAGCTTTGACGTCACCGGCAAGTTGCTAAGGACGCCAAGGTGATCACTTCCTGGATTCCATGAAAATGTTTATTTTTACCTGAAAGGGCTGCCCTTTGCTTACAGCGCCGCTGCGGCGTCCTCTTTCATAAAAATAACAATGTTTATTTTTACGTGAAGACCTCCCTTTGAAGGAGCTGGGGAATCCCTCCCATGAAGAGATTCCGGGGGCAGAGCCTTGACATCACCGGCAGGTTGCTAAGGACGCCAAGGTGATCACTTCCTGGATTCCATGGAATCCAGGAAGTGATCACCTTGGCATCCTTAGCAACCTGCCGGTATATGTGATGTCAAAGCTCCGCCCTCGGAATCTCTTGGTGGGATTCCCCGTTCGGGTTCAGGTTCGGTTCGGGTTCGGCTGAATTTTGCATAAAATTTGTCCGAACTTGCCAAACCCGAACACTGTTGGGTTCGCCCATCACTAGTCAGAACTGAAGAAGCATCTTGGCTGAGAAGTGAATCATTTTCAAAATCCAGTTGCCTTTTGAAAAAGCACCTTTAAAGAATTATGACCTGATTGACACAGAGACTGTATTTAAATGTAATGGAAAAATAAAGGCAAATGGAAATATCCAATGGAAAATTATGACACCTGAGTTTCACATAAAACTGTAGGGCAGGCAGGGGTTATAAAATGAGAAATGTTTTCTTTAGAAGAAAAAAAAAGATTACCCTCATGAACTTCCTTTGCTCTAAAGGACTCAGGTAACAATATGAGAGAGTTATCATAAATGACTTCAGAACTATTATTCACAAGTTCAGCCTCCCCCAATCTGCTCCTTGTAGGTTCTACAGTAATCAGAAATTCTGGAAATTTACATAGACTATCAGTGTTCCCTCTAATTTTTTTTTGGGGTGGGCGGAAAAGTATAGTGTCTGAGCGGCAGTCCCTTCGGGACTGGGTGGCACAGAAATAACAAACAAACAAACAAAAAACCCACCCTGTTTTGCCTCAGAGAATTTCAAAATAAAATACTGTACTGTATGTCTATAACAGTGAGCTCATAATAGGGCAACTCTATCAATATCAAAATGCCACTTAAATAGTTGAGCTAGTTTCAAACTAGATTTTGATTTTCTTTCTCTCTTCCTTACTTCCATTCTTTTTCTTTCTCTTTTCCTTCCTCTCTTTTTTCTATCTGTTTCTCTCTCTTCCTCTCTTCCTCTCTCTCTCTCCTTCCCTCTCACTCTTTCCCTCTCGGCTTCTGGGCAGGTTTGGAAAACTCTGAGTTGATGATGATTTTTAAGTGAGCGATTGCTCACTGCTCAGCTTAGAGGGAACTATGTAGACTATAACACATTTTGAAGGAAGACCCCATTAGCTGGTCTTTAATGATATTAACTAGCAGGACCAATGAGGGGTTCCTACGGGTATGGTCAGGTATGCAGAACCGCTAGCAAATTTTGAATTTTTTTCCTATTGTAGTAAATGAGGTTGAATGCGTATAATTTTAGAAGAGCTGTGCGTGCGTGTGTGTACATACACTTTACGTAGTAGATAACGTATATTTTTGTGTGCTCAGGTTCGCCTGGTGCACCAGTTGCGGCCCTATCTGGACCGGGAGTCACTGCTCACAGTCGCTCATGCCCTCATCACCTTGAAGCTCGACTACTGTAATGGTCTCTACATGGGGCTACCTTTGAAAAGTGTTCGGAAACTTCAGATCATGCAGAATGCAGCTGCGAGAGCAATCATGGGCTTTCCCAAATATGCCCATGTCACACCAACACTCCGCAGTTTGCATTGGTTGCCGATCAGTTTCCGGTCACAATTCAAAGTGTTGGTTATGACCTATAAAGCCCTTCATGGCACCGGACCAGATTATCTCCAGGACTGCCTTCTGCCACACGAATCCCAGTGACCAGTTAGGTCCCACAGAGTGGGCCTTCTCCAAGTCCCGTCAACTAAACAATGTCATTTGGCGGGATCTAGGGGAAGAGCCTTCTCTGTGGCAGCCCCAGCCCTCTGGAACCAACTCCCCCCAGAGATTAGGATTGCCCCCACCCTTCTCGCCTTTCGTAAGCTCCTTAAAACCCACCTCCGCCGTCAGGCATGGGGGAACTGAAATATTCTTTCCCCCTAGGCCTCTATAATTTATGCATGGTATGTTTGTATGTATGTTTGGTTTTATAAATAAGGATTTTTTTAGTTATTTTAGTATTGGATCATTACATGCTGTTTTTATCACTGTTGTTATCCGCCCCGAGTCCACGGAGAGGGACGGCATACAAATCCAATAAATAAATAAATATGTATGTACACATATGGCATACATACATAGAATTAAATAGTATATTTTGGATGTTCAGTAATGGTAAGGGAAATTGTATCTCTTTGAGGTGAGGAGAAGCCAGGCACCCTAACCCAAATCCTTGACATGAGTGGCTTCACGTTGGCCACCTTTAAGCCAGTCACATGACTTTTGAGCCACCCCGGGTTGCATGATCGTCAAGCCACTCCCACTTGGTCACATGGCCGGCAAGCCACACCCACAAAATAAGCCACGCCCACAGTGTGATAGCAAAAAATGTTTGCAGCCCTTAACTGAGCAGGACCATAATTTATAACATAGTATGAACTATTGGCACAATTCCCTCACTAGCTTGCTTAGAAACTTTCTTAGGTTAGTTGTATATTATTATTATTATTATTATTATTTATTTATTTATTTATTTATTTATTTATTTGTTTGTTTGTTTGTTTGTTTGTTTATTTATTTATTTATTTATTGGATTTATATGCCACCCCCCTCTGAAGACTCGGGGCGGCTAACAGCAAATCATAAAACAGTGTACAATAATTATCCAATACTAAAAATGAATTAAAAACCCCTTAATATAAAAAACCAAACATACATACAAACACACCATGCATAAAATTGTAAAGGCCTAGGGGGAAAAGGAATCTTAATTCCCCCATGCCTGGCGGCAGAAGTGGGTTTTAAGTAGCTTATGAAAGGCAAGGAGGGTGGGGGCAATTCTAATCTCTGGGGGGAGTTGGTTTCAGAGGGCTGGGGCCGCTACAGAGAAGGCTCTTTCCCTGGGTCCCACCAAGCGGCATTGTTTAGTTGACGTTGATGTTGAAGAAGAGGTTGTGTGATATAAGGAAGAGGAAAAAGATGACTGGCCATAATTCAAATTCCATATGTTGATCTTTCTTGAGATACTACTTTTCAAATCTTTCTTTTTCTTTGATATACATTTGTTTTTACTCAGTTTTAGAATATCATCAAAACCAAGCGGTTTTTAACAAGAATCAGTGACAGTGGCTGGTAATACTAAGTCAAAAGTGGAAAACCAGACTATACGTACCACACTGTGCAAATTTGTGTCTTTTCAAAATGAAATAATAAATGTGAACAACCTACTTGAGACATTTAAAGCCTTTAAAGCCATTTCAAGTCTTCAAAGTCCCAGGATTGCTTAGCTGAAAGTAAGAAAAACAGGCACAAGGTATTTATTTTGGAATGTCAGCATTTAAATGATCTCTGCCCTAAGAGGTATTTGAACCAAAATTAATGCAACATTCTTTATTGCAGTCATATTTCACAACAGCCAAGCAGAATCAAAGCAGCATTTCAAGCCTGAAACAAGAAGTGCTTTTTCCTGCTGTTTATTTTTTTCAGGAAGTATTTGCTTTCAGTATTAGGCTAAAATTATACCTACCCACCCAGCCCAAATTCTGGAACCACCTAAGAAAGAAGTGAAGATTTCTAATAGCCAACAACTGAAAATGCCAAGCCTCAGAGTAAAATTAAATCAGTGAGTTCAGAAGATCGTACTAAAGAATAACAAGCCAGCAAAATTACAATTTGCCCATCTGGAGGCTAAGCACAGCTACCTTATTTATTTATTTCATTTCATTTCTTTATGTGCTTTATATACACTGCTCAAAAAAATAAAGGGAACACTTAAACAACATAATATAACTCCAAGTAAATCAAACTTCTGTGAAATCAAACTGTCCACTTAGGAAACAACACTGATTGACAATCAATTTCATTTTGTTGTCAGCACACTCAACTTTGTACAGAATGAGAATACAGCGATACCTCATCTTACAAACGCCTCGTCATACAAACTTTTCGAGATACAAACCCGGGGTTTAAGATTTTTTTTGCCTCTTCTTACAAACTATTTTCACCTTACAAACCCACCACCGCCTCTGGGATGCCCCGCCTCCAGACTTCCGTTGCCAGTGAAGCACCCGTTTTTGTGCTGCTGGGATTCCCCTGAGGCTTCCCTCTATGGGAAACCCCACCTCTGGACTTCCGTGTTTTTGTGATGCTGCAGGGGAATCCCAGCAAGGGGATCCCAGCAGCGTAAAAACAGGTGCTTCGCTGGCAATGGAAGTCTGGAGGTGGGGTTTCCTATGGAGGGGAGCCTCAGGGGAATCCCAGCAGCGCAAAAATGGGCGTTTCGGCTGGCAAAAGGGGTGAATTTTGGGCTTGCACACATTAATCACTTTTCCATTGATTCCTATGGAAAACATTGTTTCGTCTTACAAACTTTTCACCTTAAGAACCTCGTCCCGGAACCAATTAAGTTTGTAAGACAAGGTATCACTGTATTTCATTCATTCAGATCTAGGATGTGTTATTTGAGTGTTCCCTTTATTTTTTGCACAGCACATATATTTCTTAACAACTCAAGATGTTATACATATATATATATATGCCGCCAGGCATGGGGGAATTGAGATCCTCTTTCCCCCTAGGCCTTTACAATTCTATGCATGGTATGTATGTATGTATGTTTGGTTTTTATATTAATTGATTTTTAATCATCAATACCAAATTACTATTGTACACTGTTTTATTGTCGCTGTTAGCCGCCCCGAGTCTCTGGAGAGGGGCGGCATACAAATCCAATAAATAAATAAATAAATAAATAAATAAATAAATAAATAAATAAATAAATAAATAAATAAATAAATAAATAAATATATGAAATTGAGTTCTAATCATATATATGCAGTACATACATACATACATACATACATACATACATACATACATACATACATACGAAGGTCTTGGCACATTCGGGTTTCTTCCCATGTAAGTTTCAAAGATTTCTGGTGATGTTTCAAT
Organism: Erythrolamprus reginae; assembly: GCF_031021105.1. Taxonomy (NCBI): domain Eukaryota; kingdom Metazoa; phylum Chordata; class Lepidosauria; order Squamata; family Dipsadidae; genus Erythrolamprus; species Erythrolamprus reginae. Next base: position 35,211,670 of record NC_091953.1, on the reverse strand, counting down.
GAGGTCCCACTCTTCATCTTCACCCTAGCACAAGGACAAAAGCACCAGTCTGAAGATGACAAGTGGGACCTCGTCGAAACGTCACCAGAAATCTTTGAAACTTACACGGGAAGAAACCAGAATATGCCAAAACCTTCATACCTGTACCCGAGAAAATCTACGAAAACATTATTTGTCAGTGACATAAATGTACAGCATCATGTTCAACCCACCCTGGCTCACCACAAGGCTGTCCACCACATCAAAATTATTTTTCACCAATTTCTTATAGCAAAAGTGGTCTTTCTGTGAAACTTTATCTGGTTATGGTGGGATAATAATAGGAGTTTGCCAAGAATTTTCCTTAGTGATGCCATCAAAGAAAACAATACAAAATCTATATGGTATAGATATAGAAACATAGAAACATAGAAATCTGATGGCAGAAAAAGACCTCATGGTCCATCTAGTCTGCCCTTATACTATTTTCTGTATTTTATCTTAGGATGGATATATGTTTATCCCAGGCATGTTTAAATTCAGTTACTGTGGATTTATCTACCACGTCTGCTGGAAGTTTGTTCCAAGGATCTACTACTCTTTCAGTAAAATAATATTTTCTCATGTTGCTTTTGATCTTTCCCCCAACTAACTTCAGATTGTGTCCCCTTGTATCATAGGGTAATGCCAGACAAAGTGTCATATGATGTTTTTACTTATCAGATATTACATATTACATAATCCCATTAAGGATGCTTTCTTGCCAGCCTTAAATTTAATGGATCTTCAGCTCTCTACATCCAGTGTAAAACATAAAAGATTAGAAGGGAAATGTTTCTGATATATTTTGTTCAACTGAAAAAAGGCTTAAGGAAACAGGTATGTAAATGTTTGAGCCTAATAGTTCATTCTTTTCTATTAGGAGGCATGAGATGACCTTCATGGCATCGGACCAGAATATCTCCGGGACCGCCTTCTGTCGCACAAATCCCAGCGACTGATTAGGTCCCACAGAGTTGGACTTCTCCGGATCTCGTCGACTAAACAATATCGTCTGGCGGGTCCCAGGGGAAGAGCCTTCTCTGTGGCGGCCCCGACCCTCTGGAACCAGCTCCCCCCTGAGATTAGAATTGCCCCCACCCTCCTTGTCTTTCGTAAGCTCCTTAAAACCCACCTCTGCTGTCAGGCATGGGGAAACTGAAATAACTTCCCCAGGCCTATATTGTTTATGTATGGTGTGTTGTGTGCATGTTTTTAAATTATGGGTTTTTAGTTTAAATTATTAGATTTGTATTACATATTGTTTTGCTACTATTGTTGTGAGCCGCCCTGAGTCTACGGAGAGGGGCGGCATACAAATTTAATTAATAATAATAATAATAATAATAATAATAATAATAATAATAAATGCTGATGAGGTTTTGAATCATATTGAAGGCATGTAACAGAGCAGTTTGGATATGTTAGGGTGTTACAGTTAATTATGACCATCGTTAAAAATTGTCATAGGAAGCTAAACTCCACACAGTTCAGCCAAATTGACTTCTTTGGTTTTTCATATTCATCCATGAATGGGAACATTTTATGGACTTTTTGTGTAAAAAAGAAAAAAGAAAATTATTTTATGATTTATGGCTTTGATATTTAGAAAGCGTGGGATATAGAAAAAAGGGAATCATGATGTAATCTTGAGAGAGAGATTTAATAAGGGTTACATGCAGTGAAGGGCTACCAAAATTGTTATTACCACACTGTGGGCGTGGCTTATGCAGGACGCCCCACATTTTCTTTCAACATCTTTCAATGCAAATTAGGTGCTCTGGGGTGGAGCTCCATTTTCATTACCGCACTGTGTCCCCCCCCATCCGGGCAGCCCACCCCTGGTTACATGGGTCAGTGGTGAGATCCAAATAATATAACAATCAGTCTGCCCCAGGGTTGTTGGCTGTTGTGGGAGACATGGTCCAACCTGACCCTGAGTGAACTTGTTAAATTCCACCACCACCCTGTTATCAAAGCGGACCCTGGGCGCGGAGCTGTACTGTAATGGAGAAACTAGCAATGGAGTGGCCAGCATAAGGGAAGGAGGGGGGGCAGGGAGAAGAAAGAGTGAAAGTGGCCTTCTTCTCTCATGCTACCTGCTCCATTGCCCGTTTCTCCATTGCAGTGTAGCACCTGGGATCCACTTTAACAATTGGTTCACCTGAACCAGTGCAAACCAATTAAATTCCACCACTTACATGTACTGCATAACTGCTGAAAGGAAGATAGTAGTCGTTCCTTTATATACAGTGATCCCCGCTCGTTGCGAGGGTTCCGTTCCAGGACCCCCCGCAACGAGCGGGTTTTTGCGAAGTAGCGCTGTGGAAGTAAAAACACCATCTGCGCATGTGCAGATGGTGTTTTAAACTTCCGCAGCGCTAGCGAGGAGCCGAAGATTGGGGGGCGGCGCGGCTATTTTAAAACATCGCCGCCGACATGGGGGGCTCGCTAGCACCCCCCGAACCCCCAACCCAGGTTTGGGGGGGTGCTAGCAAGCCCCCCAATCTTCGGCTCCTCAGCGGCGAGCGAGCGAAGCCAAGCCGGCAGCAATGTCGCCACCGCTGCAGCCAACGCGCGCTACGATCTTCCGGGCCAGCCAGGCTCAGTCACGGAAGGCAGCCGCTTGGCCCGGGATGCTGGGCCGAGAGGAGCCGGGCTTGATCCGCTGAGCCTGGCTGGCCCGGAAGATTGTAGCACGCGTTGGCTGCAGCGGTGGCGACATTGCTGCCGGCTTGGCTTCGCTCGCCGCGCCGCCCCCCAATCTTCGGCTCCTCAGCGGCGAGCGAGCGAAGCCAAGCCGGCAGCAATGTCGCCACCGCTGCAGCCAACGCGCGCTACAATCTTCCGGGCCAGCCAGGCTCAGTCACGGAAGGCAGCCGCTTGGCCCGGGATGCTGGGCCGAGAGGAGCCGGGCTTGATCCGCTGAGCCTGGCTGGCCCGGAAGATCGTAGCGCGCGTTGGCTGCAGCGGGTGGTGACATTGCTGCCGGCTTGGCTTCGCTCGCCGCGCCGCCCCCCAATCTTCGGCTCCTCAGCGGCGAGCGAGCGAAGCCAAGCCGGCAGCAATGTCGCCACCGCTGCAGCCAACGCGCGCTACGATCTTCCGGGCCAGCCAGGCTCAGCGGATCAAGCCCGGCTCCTCTCGGCCCAGCATCCCGGGCCAAGCGACTGCCTTCCGTGACTGAGCCTGGCTGGCCTGGAAGATCGTAGCGCGCGTTGGCTGCAGCGGCGGCGACATTGCTGCCGGCTTGGCTTCGCTCGCCGCTGCAGCCAACGCGCGCTACGATCTTCCGGGCCAGCCAGGCTCAGTCACGGAAGGCAGCTGCTTGGCCCGGGATGCTGGGCCGAAAGGAGCCGGGCTTGAAGATCGCAGCGCACGTTGGCTGCGGTGGCGAGGGCTTGCGATGGAGGGTGGAGGAAGCGGCCATGGGAGGGCGAGCTGCCTCAGGGAGGAGGATCGGGCGGGACCAGGTGGGGGCTGGAATTTCTCCGCCAGGGCGAAGGGCGGGCGAGCGGCGAAGGGCGGGCGAGCGGGTGCTGGGGAGGGCTTCTCGCCCTCCCGCCAGCAAGAGGGGGAGCGAACGGCGTGGGCAGGCGAAGGGCGGGTGAGCGGCAGCGAGGAGTTTGCGTGGGCGGTGGGGAAACTCCTCGCTGATGCCAGCAAGAGGGGGAAGACACAGGGAAGCCGCCCAGCAGCTGATCTCCCGGTTGCCATCTACGCATGCGTGCCCATAGAAAAAAAAAGGGCACGCATGCGTAGATGGTATTTTGACTTCCGGGTTGAAAAATCGCGAAGTACCCTGTTCGCAATGGTCGGGGACGCAATAAACGGGGGATCACTGTATTTTATGTTTTCTATTTTATTTATTTTTCTCTATTCTTTTTTATTTACCTTTCTTGTCCTGTCCTTTCCTCTTTTACTTTCTTTACCTTTGATATTCACTATATCTTTTAATAAAAACTACAGTACTTTGAAAATACATAGTATAAGATTTCCCCGGTATGATGGAAATATGTTTTCTCAGCTCGAATAAGCTTTTATAGAATTATCTGAAAATTATTTTAATCCTCGGAGAGGAGCGGCATAAAAGTCCAATTAATAAATAAATAATAAACATGTTTGCTTGTTTGTTTGTTTATTTATTTATTTATTGGGTGCGGCTTACAACACATGAAAGAAACAATAAAATACAGCAGACTAAATCCAATTAATTAATACTAAATAAACTACTCTAAAATCCTAATTATATTAAAATTCAATCAAACCCATTCAAACAACAACCATACATAACATTCATCTGCCAGAGGATTAGGATCTAATTGCCCCAAGCCTGATGGCATAAGTGAGTCAAGACTCTTACAGAAGGTGAGGAGGGGGGGCAGTGCGAATTCCAGAGCCCCCTCCAACAGAGAAGGTTCTTCCCCTAGGCCCCACCAAGCGACATTGTCTAGTTCAGTGTTTCCCAACCTTGGCCACGAAGATATTTGGACTTCAGCTCCCAGAATTCCACAGCCAGCGAATGCTGACTGGGGAATTCTGGGAGTTGAAGTCCAGATATCTTCAAGTGGCCATGTTTGGGAAACACTGGTCTAGTTGACGGGACCTGGAGAAGGCCGACTCAGTGAGACCTAACCAGTCGCTGGACTTGAAAACACTGTAACATTTTCCACTATAGCTTGTCATTTTTTTTCTTTTATAATAGTAGTTCTTAACCACTAATAATATATTGGTTCTGGTATGGTGATGAAAATATTCTTGAGTAAACGGTTTTGGAAAGATAGGCATCCTCTTAGTTGATTTGGGGTAATGGCCCTTTTTTTCTCTGTGAAAAAAATTGTGAAATGTTTTTTAAGCAAGCAGCATTTATATACCATGTTAAATTTACCAAGAATTCCTCAGAGAAGTTATGTAAAATACATGTTTTGACAGACGTCTTGCTCCTTGCAAATAAAATTAAAAATTAAGCAGATGACAGATTTTGATAATAATTAAATTTTGCATTAAAATTAACTTATCCCATGTATGTATATGTATTTTGTGGGTGGATGTGTGGGAGTGCGCGCGCAGGCGTGCATATATTTATGCCTATTTAAAAATCCCTTCCCACCCATATGGTTAGTCTGTGTCTTTCTCAATCTCATGTCCTCTATCAGAGACCAAGAGGCTTAGCATTTAGACTTATATTGTGCATCATAGAGCTTTTACAGCCCTCTCTAAGAGGTTTACACAATCAGCATATTGACCCCAATAATCTGGTCCTCATTTTACCCACCTCAGAAGGATGGAAGGCTGTTCCTATCACTGCACTCTTCAGGACAGATTGTTCTGATGTTTTTCCTGGGATCTGTTCGTATGAATGGCAGTTTGATATAGTGGTTAAGACATCAGGCTAGAAACTGAGATACTGCGAGTTCTAATCCCACTTTAGGCATAAAAGTAATCTTGAGCCAGTCACAAACACAATCTCTCTCCTTTTCTCTCTCTCTCTCTTTCTCTCTCTCTCTCTCAGCCCAAGGAAGGAGGGCAAAAGTAGCAATCCAGTTCTGAAAAACCTTGCCAAGAAACTTCAGGGACTCAGCCTAAAGATTTATATTATCTGAAGAGAAATCATAGTTTTATTTACACTACAATAAAAGAAGAAAACTGCAGGGACTTGTAGCAGTTCCCAGGAGCCAAAAACTGACTCGAAAGCTACAGAATAAGATTAAATATGTTCCATATTTTTAATTGCAGAGGAGAACATATGTCTAAGTAAAGTTTAAGATTAAATAAAGGGCAAACACAGGATTTCCCCCCTCTTAATATTGAACATGCATCCTTAAGAAAAGAGCTAAAACCCAAGCAAAGATGGATTTGTAAAGTTTCAGCAGAAACTGAAGCAAATGGAAGATGGTAGCTGGGGCCAAATATTTGCATGGTTTATATTGTAGAGCAAACAGCAGCAAAATATTTTTTTCCAGGCTGTCCCATTTGTTTTTCTGCTCCAACTGGACAGGCAGATTCAGTCCACTGAGAATAGTCATGTTATCCAAGGATATATCGGTGACAAGCAATTGTGGCTAGGCGAAGAATCCAGTTATGGGTCAGCTCCTATATTCCAGATTTACAGCTTAACTTGCCAACTCATGTAGTTTGTAATATTCCAATCCGTCATCTCTTGCAGCATCTTTATATAAAAAAAACAAATTAGATTTTATGAGAATAAAGGAAGGGGAGGAACTGAGAGGATCAAATGGGAACAATTTTAGTGTAGAAGAAAACTTGCCTGCTTTCCACATCACTAGGCAGTTTTGATTTATGTGCCATTTCATTTTTGCTGTTATGCAATTATTCTTTTCTTACTCAGGAGGGTTTCATTTCAACAGTTACCAGGGAAAGTGGGTTCAGTTTACAGAAGTCTGTTCTCAAACATGAAAACATTTTGGCAGCTTCATAATCCCAAATGTATGGCCTTTTTAGAGTATAATACATTCCAGTAGCATGAAATATATTGCAGAGAATGTGGTCTGCTAACCACGAGAGATTGCCAGCTAAGTTTATCTAAAATCCTTGTTTAATTGTAATGAGAATTTAGTTAAAATTTAGTTAACAATTTAAATTATCCATACTGTTTGTAATAGTAAACACAGTTGCATTACTACATGCAAGGGCTAATTAATATTTGAGTCAGGGGTCCCCAAACTTTTTACACAGGGGGCCAGTTCACTGTCCCTCGGACTGTTGGAGGGCCGGACTATAAAAAAAAACTATGAACAAATTCCTATGCACACTACATATACCTTGTTTTAAAGTAAAAAACAAAATGGGAATGTACTATTTAGAGGGGAGAGAAGGTCTGAAATTCATATATGTTTATGTTTTGTTTTTAATTTTCTTTTGTTGACATCTGATTCGCTATACAAGGTTTTCTTGGCTTATGAAAAATGTATAAAGAAAGAAGGAAACACTTCGGCATAATGGTTAATAAGTTAGAAATATAATTGATGTTGCACTTTTTGAAGGAACATTAAGGAGGAAATTTAATTAAAAGAAAATGAATGTAACTGGATGACAAAATTAGAAAAAAAAACTTTTGCAACTTTTTTTATGATTGATATTAGTTACTAACAAAATACTGCATTTTATTCATTGAAAATTAGATGGTACACTGTGTTGTTTGAATGTATGTTGAGAGAAATTTTTTTAAAAATTACCCCCCCCAAAAAAAACCCAGTCCTTCCTTCCTCTGTCCCTCCATTCATTTCATTCTTCCTTCCTTCCTTTCTTCCTTGTTCCCTCCATTTCTCCTTCCTTCCTTCCTTCCCTCCTTCATTCCTCTCCACTTCTCCTTCCCTCCCTCTCTTTCCCTTTTCTTTCTTTCTCTCTCTCTTTTCCCTGTGCTCTTGTCACTCACCGGCGGGCCGGATAAATGGCCTCAGTGGGCCGCATGTGGCCCGCGGGCCGTAATTTGGGGACCGCTGATTTGAGTGATTGAACAATTAAGTCATAAGGTCATTTACTTCTTCATCCTCAGCCCTACTAGATAGATCACACCAGGAAATCAGTTTTATATGAAGGCTAAAACTATTAAGATTGGTTATAATAATTGTTATGTTCGTTTAAAAGAACTAAAGGAAAAATCACTGATTGGTTAAGATGCAGCTAGGTTAGATTGCCGCCAAAAATAAACGGTTGTCAGAAGAAGTTCCCGCGTTAAGAAAAGGTATAAATAGGGCAACGGATTAGCCGTTGCCCTTGTTAGGAGTTGATTGTTGGAGAGAACTATTCTACGTTATGTCTTCCGAAATAAACATGTTTATCCAGAAGCAGTCTCTGGTGCAGTGATTTAACAGTGGCGACGAGGAGGTCAAACTCCCGCTGAACAACCATGAGCTCAGTCATGGCTCAACTGCCAGCTTTCTACAACCCGGACACAGAACCATGGACGTCTTACATGTCCAAATTTCGCATTTTTCTACAGGCAAGTAATCTTCAGGACGCTGAAGACGATAGAAAACGAGCCATATTTTTAAATTATTGCGGAAATAATCTCACAAGTCTGTGCTTTCCCTTTTTTCCCCCTCTTCCTCTTTTTTTCCTCCTGTGAATTCAAAGTTTATGACTACTGATAAGTAGTTTCTGAACTTTTCTTGTTCTCAATTTTAAGATTAGATTTATTGGATTTATATGCCGCCCTCTCTGCAGACTCGGGACGGCTCACAACATTGACAAAACAGTATATAATGACAAATCCAATACCCACCAATCTAATTACAATTTTAGGCTAAAAAATTCATAAAAACAACCCCAGAATATATAAAAACCAGCACACAATCAATCAAACACCAGAACAACATGGGCAAGGGGGAGATGTTTCAGTTCCCCCATGCCTGACGGCAGAGGTGGGTTTAAGGAGTTTGCAAAAGGCAAGGAGGGTGGGGGCAATCCTAATCTCAGGGGGGGAGCTGGTTCCAGAGGGTCGGAGCTGCCACAGAGAAGGCTCTTCCCCTGGGTCCCGCCAGACGACATTGTTTAGTCAATGGGACCCGGAGAAGGCCAACTCTGTGGGACCAAACCGGTGCTGGGATTCGTGCAGCAGAAGGCAGTCCCGAAGATATTCTGGTCCAGTGCCATGAAGGTCTGTATAGGTCATAACCAACATTTTGAATTGTGACCGGAAACTGATCGGCAACCAATGCAGACTGCGGAGTGTTGGAGTAATATGGGCATACTTAGAGAAGCCCATAATTGCTCTCGCAGCTGCATTCTGCACGATCTGAAGTTTCTGAACACTTTTCAAAGGTAGCCCCATGTAGAGAGCATTACAGTAGTCGAGCCTCGAGGTGATGAGGGCATGAGTGACTGTGAGCAATGACTCCCGGTCCAAATAGGGCCGCAACTGGTGCACCAGGCGAACCTGGGCAAACGCCCCCCTTGCCACAGCTGAAAGGTGTTTCTCTAATGTGAGCTGTGGATCGAGGAGGACGCCCAGGTTGCGAACCCTCTCTGAAATTATTTGTCTGAAATAGCCTAGGGTTTCCTGCCTGAGCAGAGAGTTGGACTAGAAGACCTCCAAGGTTCCTTCCAACTTTGTTATTTTGTTAGAATTACAATTTTGATCGATGTACTCTTTAAAAAAATATTTTAATCAAATTGTGACATCAGATTAATAAAATTATTTTTTAATCTATGGCATCTTTATGTTTCAGGTAGCTACAGAAAGTTAAGAAAAAGGAGAATTTTAATCAACTATTGATTCTTTCTCTATTTAACTTTTGTGTATTTATCTATATATGCCAAACTGCCATGTCAACTTAGGCTCTTTTGTATAATTTAGCTTTGCAGTCACAGCTACTATGGTTACAAAGCTGACTTCACTGGCTAAGAATTATACAACTCTGTAATCTCTTGACATTTACAGGCATTGGAGTATTATACTGGGTGTTTGGAGGAATGAGTGAACAGGCAAAAAAAAACCCTCTTCCTGTAAATCTATTTTAGCAAAAGTTATTATTGTGTTAAATTAATTCCATGAATGGTGATAGAACTGCACATTTCTTTCTAAATACATCTGAAATAATCACAGATGTTGGTTAAGAGATTGGAATATTCTCACAAAATGGATAGAATATAAATTGCCTAGTATAAGTTAAAGCTTTTAACTAAAGGATACATTAATTTTAAATAACATATGTTTATAAAAGTTAAAGCAAAAGTCTCTATCATGTTTACTTTATGTGTTTTACATTTACTTACACAAAAGCAGCAAAATTAAGTACAGAGATGAATGAATTATGAATGAATCAGTAACAATCACAAAATCCCATATCTATAGTAATTTTCACTACTATCATCTACTGTTATTTTGTATAGAGTATTCAAAAATTAGGAATCAATAGTTTCCTTCATTGATTTTTCATTATTGTCTATTCACAATTTCTTATTATTATTTATTAGATTTGTATGCTGCCCCTCTCCGGAGACTCGGGGCGACTAACAACAATAATAAAACAGTATACAAAATAATCCAATAGTAAAAACGATTAAAAACCCATTAATATAAAAACCAAACATACATACAGACATACCATGCATAAAATTGTGAAGGGCCTAGGGGAAAAGAGTATCTCAGTTCCCCCATGCCTGATGGCAGAGGTGGGTTTTAAGTAGCTTATGAAAGGCAAGGAGGGTGGGGGCAATTCTAATCTCTGGGGGGAGTTGGTTCCAGAGGGCTGGGGCCGCCACAGAGGAGGCTCTTCCCCAGGGTCCCGCCAAGCGGCATTGTTTAGTTGACGGGACAAGACCCACTCGGTGGGACGTAACTGGTCGCTGGGATTCATGCAGCAGAAGGCGGTCCCTGAGATAATCTGGTCCGGTGCCATGAAGGGCTTTATAGGTCATAACCAACACTTTGAATTGTGACCGGAAACTGATCGGCAACCAATGCAGACTGCAGAGTGTTGGTGTAACATGGGCATATTTGGGAAAGCCCATGATTGCTCTCACAGCTGCATTCTGCATGATCTGAAGTTTCCGAACACTTTTCAAAGGTAGCCCCATGTAGAGAGCAATCTTATTCAGAAAGAAAACAATCTTATTCAGAAGAAAGTTATGACTGCTAATATAGTAAATCCTTCTTCCTAAATAAATATACATAGAATTGCAGTACCCTTTCCAAACATCCTTATATTATAAGGATATCACTATAGCTCTGATCATCAGAAAATATCTTGTTTATGAATTATGAAGTATAATATAGCTAACAATGTATATAGAAATCACCAGAGTCATTGCGCTTGGGGTTTTAAGTTAACCCAACTAACAGATTCAACCAATTTGTCAAACTGTGAATAATTCAAAGATATGGGAATGCCTCAATAAATTCCTATGCTTTCTACCTGAAATAAAATTATTACAAGCTGAACAAAAAAAAAGGGGGGGGGAATCTATAGAGCGCCTATTGAATTTTTATTTCTAAAAGACTCACACTGCAGTTGACAGAATTCCTTCTAGTTTAATTACCTCATACCACAGAAATCTGGCTAAATCGGTGACCTTAAGTTTTCTTCCTCGGGGGAATAAAATATCATAATTACAACATACACCAGTTTTACAGCTTATACCCTACCACATATCTATGGCACACACACACACAAAAAGCTCATCTCTAAAATTACCCAGGCACACTTATCTGAAATAGCAAAAATGTGTTAAAATTGCAGAAGCAGCTAAGATAGATAGCTAAAAAAAAAAAAAAACATTTAGACAAAATTGCCTTTTCTGTAAAACATGCCTATGATTAGCCCAATAATTTATTAATTTATTAATTTATTAATTTATTAATTTATTAATTTATTAATTTATCAATTTATTAATTTATTAATTTATTAATTTATTAATTTATTAATTTATTAATTTATTAATTTATTAATTTATTAATTTATTAATTTATTAATTTATTAATTTATTAATTTATTAATTTATTAATTTATTAATTTATTAATTTATTAATTTATTAATTTATTAATTTATTAATCTATCAATTTATTAATCTATCAATTTATTAATCTATTAATCAATCAATCTATCAATCTATTTATTTATTTATTTATTTATTTATTTATTTATTTTGTCCAATACAAATTGAAAGTTAAGGAGAATAAAAACATGTAGTAGTAAATATCAGGGAAGGGATAGAAGAAGAAATATGAGACTAGAATACATCAATGAAGAGTAGAGGAAGGATATATGGATGGGAGAAAAGATATATAAAATATAGGAGAGACAATTGGACAGGGGACGGAAGGCACACTAGTGCACTTATGCTCGCCCCTTACTGACCTCTACGGAATCTGGAGAAGTCAACCGTGGAAAGTCTAAGAGAAAAATGTTGGGGGTTGGCACCACGGAGTCTGGTAATGAGTTCCACGCTTCAACAACTCGATTGCTAAAGTCATATTTTTTACAGTCAAGTTTGGAGCAGTTGATATTAAGTTTGAACCTGTTGTGTGCTCTTGTGTTATTGCGGTTGAACCTGAAGTAGTTGTTGACAGGCAGGATGTTGCAGCATATGATCTTGTGGGCAATACTTAGATCATGTTTAAGGCGTCTTAGATCTAAGCTTTCTAGACCCAGGATTGTAAGTCTAGTTTCGTAGGGTATTCTGTTTCGAGTGGTGGAGTGAAGGGCTCTTCTGGTGAAGTATCTTTGGACCTTTTCTAGGGTGTAAATGTCCAAAATTCGGTGTGGGTTCTAAGAAAAGTTATTTGCTGTTGCCTTCTTCCAATTTTTTTCCAATTCCCACTCATATTGCATCCAAAATAATCCAGATCCAATACAGCTTAGCATCTTAACTCAGATGCTATCATTTGCAGAAACAATTTAAAAAGATCAAAATGAAGACACTGTAGTGTATACTATGCACAAGATAGTATTTTCTTAATTACTCATAGTGAACTAAACCAAATCCATCTCCATTCACTTGTTTGCTTGCTTATTTGTTTATTTGATTTCTATCTCATTTTCATTCAACAACTAAAGGCAATGTACATAACTTTATTTGGAATGTAGAGCCTTAAAATCAAATATTGTCTGTTTTTTAAAGTGTCTTGCTCTGTTTTTGTCTTGGACTGACTTCACAACAGTAGTCATTCAAATGTTTGTGTAAATTGTAAATTGCCTGCTTCTTTTTGCCCCTTATCCATTGACAAACAGCTAGATCTAATTTATTTATTTCCTATTTCAGCAATTGACTACAATCCAACCCCTTCTACTCTATGATCCTTAGGAATCGAAAAGACCAAAACATCTTCTCTCTAGGAATCAACCCATACCAACCCGATAAACAATCAATCAGAAAACAAAATCTATGAACTACCAAGGACAAAACATCTCAACAACATTGGCAGAGCAAGCTAGTATATCAGTGATTCTCAACCTTAATACAGTTCCTCATGTTGTGATGACCTCCAACCATAAATCTAGCATCAATTTTCCCAACAGAGCTTTAATTAAGCTGATTAGCAGGAAGGTCAGAGGGACACCCCCACTGTAAACACCTGATTGGTCAGATTGTAAAAATATGTTCTAAGCAGTGGGGCTACCAAAATTTTTACTACCACATTGTTTTAATATAGTTCTTCATCTCCTCCTCTTCACTGAAGACAAAAGGAATCCACCATATTTTACTTACTGGCCCATCTTTGTGAGGGTGGTGTTGTATCTGCTCAGTTACAGCCGCAGATTAGAGCCGGGCGATAGGCGTCCCTATCCAGGGTGCTGATTGGCCGCCAGCCCCAGTTACAATGTAAGCGGGAAGTTTCTCTCTGCGGGATTGGGTGCTGCCTCAGGCAGCTTGTTATATATAAACCTGTGTGTGTATTATTTGCTTAAGTCTGTACCTGCCAGGCCTGGCATGAGTTCTGTAATAAACTTCTGAGTTAACTGTGGCCTCTATTACATTGGCGACGAGGTAGCGAGCCTATGCTGAAGATTGACAGTGGAGACAGTAAGTCAGGATGTCTGTGCATTTAACATTCCCCCCCTTTGATCCTCAAGGGGAGACGTGGGACTCCTATGTCGCCCGTTTTGATTGTTTCCTGATCTCAAATGGATACCAGGACATTTCTGGGGATAGAAAGAGGTCCTATTTTTTGGGGTTTTGTGGACCCGATATGTTTGAAACAGCTCGTGCCCTGTTTGCCCCAGTTTCCATCCATGATGTGGCTTGGGATGATTTCTTGAAAACGTTACAAGATCATTATGCCCCTGCCCCTTCGAGGTGTGCTCGTCGCTACACTTTTTATCAGCGAAATCAAGCCGAAGGGGAGTCTATTAATGACTTTCTGGCTGCTCTCCGTAGAGCGGCGTTATATTGTGAGTTTGGGGACCTTAATGACTACCTTTTGGATAGACTAGTTTTCGGAGTCAGAGACGGTCGCCTCAAGCGGCGTCTCCTGGCGATCCGGGATTTAACCTTCCAAGCTGCAGTGGCGGAGGCTCGTGCTTTCGAGCTATCTACACAATCTTTGGCTTCTATGGACAGCTCAGTTAATGCCACGCAAAAGACAACCCCTGTCCCGGATAAACCCAAGCTGGCCCCGGAGGAGGTGGGCGATTTAGGGGGCGAAGAAGAGGAAGAGGTCTGCAGATTGACTACTAATCGGGCTAGGGAAGCACCGACGGGACGTCCTCGTCCTCCTTTGTCGCCGTGCCGTGGCTGTGGGGGGGGTCATTATCGTTCAAATTGCCCGTCCCGAGATGTGGCATGTTGGCGGTGTGGTGCCAAGGGTCACATTGCCAGAGTTTGCCGGTCTCGTAGATCCCCTGCTGCCCCGTTCCGAGAGCAGCGTGAGTTTTCTGGCTTCAGTTCTCGGGGTCAAAGACGGTTTCCCCCCCCCAGAAGAGATGACTGCAACGCGGTGTACAGCTGCCCTCGTCCTGTTCCATCTTATGTCAGGAGGACCGCCGGCTCGGCTGAGAAAATTTCTGTGGTGGTTCAATTGGGGGGTTCTCGTTGTAACATGCAAGTAGACACCGGATCTGCTCATTCATTAATTTCATGGGCCACCCTCAAGCGCTGTTTCCCTGCCTGGAGGAAGAGTCGTCTGCTGCCCTGCGCTTTGAGCCTGAGGGATTACCAAGGAGCTGCAATTCCTATCATTGGAGAAGGTCGTTTTGCAGTCCGCTTCAAGACTTTCGCTGGTCGGCTGCCTCTCGTAGTGGTGGATGGACCCTTTGCCAGCCTGCTTGGACTGGACTGGTTCTCTTCTCTGGGACTCTCCGTTGAGGGGGTTAATGCTATCGTGGGGGAGTCGGGATTTGAACAGCTGGCACGGGAGTTCCCTGCCGTTTTTGACAGCAATTTGGGTCGGTATACTGGCACCCCCATTTCGTTTAATTTAGATCCTAAGGTTCCAGCAGTTCGTTTAAAGGCCCGTCGTGTCCCTATTCCCCTCCGTCCTAAGGTAGATGCAGAGTTGGACAGATTAATTGCCCAGGGGGTTTTAGAGCCGGTAGATCAGGCTGCTTGGGAGACCCCTGTGGTGATTGCTTTCAAGGGGGATGGGGGAATCAGACTGTGTGGGGATTATAAGTGCTCTGTGAATCGTGCATTGGCCCACCATTCATACCCCTTGCCAGTGGTGCAACAGCTGCTTCATACTCTGGGGGAGGGTCGGGTGTTTGCCAAACTCGATTTGTCCCAAGCGTACCAGCAGCTCCCCGTAGACCCCCTGACAGCCGAGGCTCAGGCGATCATCACCCATAGGGGGGTGTTTAAGTGCCACAGACTGCAATTCGGGGTTTCCATCGCCCCCGGCATCTTTCAAGGTCTGATGGAGCGCCTGTTATATGGACTGGAAGGAACTGTGCCGTATTTCGACGATGTTCTGGTGTCGGGGAGTTCCACAGACGAACTAATGATTCGAGTAAGGAGGGTTTTGGCTAAATTTAAGGAAGCTGGGCTTAAACTGAAAGCTAAGAAATGCGTGTTTGGGGTGCCCAGAGTCGAGTTCCTGGGTTTCACGGTGGATGGGCAGGGAATACACCCCACTCCTGAAAAGATTCGTGCCATCAGGGATGCCCCCAGGCCACAATCCAAGGGAGAGCTCCAGGCGTTCCTGGGTTTACTTAATTTTTATGCGGTCTTCATCCCGCATAAAGCATCAGTGGCTGAGCCCCTGCACAGACTTCTGGACAAACAGTCCCCTTGGCATTGGGGAAGGAGGGAGGAAGCCGCGTTTTTGGGGGTTAAAGAGCTACTCACTTCTAATAATATCCTGGCTCAATACTCACCTGGACTGCCCCTGGTACTCACCTGCGACGCTTCTCAATACGGGGTGGGCGCAGTCTTAAGCCACAGACTGCCCAATGGCACAGAAGCTCCCCTGGCTTTCTTCTCCCGCACGCTGGCTAAAGCGGAACGCAATTACGGCCACATCGACAAGGAGGCGCTGGCTCTGATTGCGGGAGTCCGAAGATTCCACGAGTACCTGTATGGCCGTCACTTCGAGCTGGTGACTGACCACCAGCCATTATTGGGTTTGTTGTCTGGGTCACGTCAAAGCCCTGTGGTTATCTCCCCCAGGATGTCACGATGGATAGTTTTCCTTGCTAATTATAGTTACACTTTATCATACAAACCTGGGCGCCATATTTCTCATGCAGATGCCCTTAGCAGATGCCCCCTGGCCGAAGTTTTAGTGGACCCCGCACCTGCATGTTCTGTCTTTGCGTTGACAGATGGGGGTCATATTTTATCTGCAGCCGAGGTAGCCTGGGAAACTGGGCGGGATTTCACTTTGTCCCAAGTGAGGCAATGGGTGTTAAGGGGGTGGCCTGTCTCAGCCCCTGCCGAGGAGTATGTGCCTTTCTTCAGGTGTCGAGCCGAGTTCTCCGTGGAAAGGGGAATTCTGCTGAGAGGGTGCAGGGTGGTAATCCCGAGTAGGCAGCGCAGCCAGGTGTTAGCTCTCTTGCATGATGGCCATCCAGGCATTGTGCGCATGAAAAGCCTGGCAAGGGATTACGTGTGGTGGCCGGGGCTGGATAAGGGGGTAGAACAAAGAGTGGCAGATTGTAGGACATGCCAAGAGCACCGGCCTTTCCCTCCCCGAGGAGAGCCATTGGCCTGGGAGCCGCCTGCGGGCCCCTGGGCTCGGATACATATTGATTTGGCCGGCCCCTTCATGGGGCAGTCTTTCTTGGTAATAGTGGACGCTCACTCTAAGTGGGTAGAGGTGGTGCACCTTAAATCCACACAGTCACAAACGATTACAGAGGCTCTGATGACAGTATTTGCCACACAGGGGTTCCCAGACCTCCTGGTTTCGGACAACGGCCCGCAATTCACATCTGTACTGTTCGAGTCGTTCTTGGCATCGGTGGGCATCCGCCATGCGCTGACCTCGCCTTGGCACCCGGCCAGTAATGGGCAGGCGGAACGGGCAGTGAGGTCAGTCAAGGAGTCTTTAAAGAAGATGACTGGGGGTTCATGGCAGAAAAGGTTGGCAGATTTGTTATTAGCACAGCACACGACACCCTGTGTGGCCACTGGCAAGACCCCTGCTGAACTATTAATGGGTCGCAAACTTCGAATAGTCTTAGATAGACTTCATCCGTGGTATTCACAGTCGGTGCCCTGGCCAGAAACCCCGGCTAGAAAGGTGAGAGTTGGTGACAGGGTGTTTGCGCGCTCATATTCTGGAGAGCAGAATTGGGCTGAAGGAGAAATAAGCAGGGAGTTGGGTCCCAGGTCGTTTGAGGTCATGTTACGGGATGGCCGAGTGTGGAGGAGACATTTGGACCAAATTCGTTCAGACAAGGGAATGGCTACTAGCGAGGAAAGAGGTCAAGGCCACCCCGGAATCGTTATGGAAGAAACCCTAAACCGGGGCGGAAGTAATGGGGAAACTGACAGCTCGGCAGAAGCCTCGCCGTTTGGAAGCGAGGGAAGCAGAGAGGCGAGTCTGGAGACCGGGGAGGAACAAGTAATAGAGCCACGGAGATCGGGACGTCTTTGTAAGAGGCCGGAATATTTGAAAGATTATGTATGTGCTAACGAAAGGGATAGGAGTGTTGTATCTGCTCAGTTACAGCCGCAGATTAGAGCCGGGCGATAGGCGTCCCTATCCAGGGTGCTGATTGGCCGCCAGCCCCAGTTACAATGTAAGCGGGAAGTTTCTCTCTGCGGGATTGGGTGCTGCCTCAGGCAGCTTGTTATATATAAACCTGTGTGTGTATTATTTGCTTAAGTCTGTACCTGCCAGGCCTGGCATGAGTTCTGTAATAAACTTCTGAGTTAACTGTGGCCTCTATTACAGGTGGAAATAGAACAAGGTGTTCTATTTGTCAAATTATTCTGGAAGGATTATATACAATAGTTTCCCCCTGTAGAACAATCCCCAGATACTGTTTGGCAATGCATGCTTGAGAAGGGAAGCTATAATTCCCAATTGTATTATTGCTTGCGAAGTAATATGTACAGATTCATTGTTTGCTCTTTAAAAAAAAAAAGTCTTATTCAGTTCTGTTTAGCAGTCATGTAATGTCTAAGAGTCTGTCCAATTTTGGATTCCAAGAACAGAAAATATAAGGCATCTGGAATAATTTGAGATTTGAAGGAAATGCTAAATTCATTTCATTTGGTAAAAAAAAAAACTTAAACAGAATTTTTTCTGTTTAAGAGATCGTGTTCCTTATTTCTTACAATTCAAAGCTTTTTCTACTCACAAATAATGTAACTATCCTGTAGATCAGTGATAGCGAACCTTTTTTTCCCCCAGGTACCAAAAGCATGTGTGTGTTTGCTATCGTGCATGTGCGAGTGCCCACACCCATAATTCTATGCCTGAGGACAGCTAAAATGGCCTCTCCTGCCAACCAAGAGTCCTTCTGGAGGCCTGAAACAGCCCATTTCTCAAACTCTGGTGGGCCCGGTAGGCCCGTTTTTCACCCTCCACAGGCTCCAGAGGAAAAAATGCCCTCCCCATCCCCCTGGAGACTCTCCGGAAACTGAAAAAACCCTCCCAGAGCCTTCGGGCGAGCCGAAAATCAGCTGGCCAGCACGCACATGCCCATTGGAGCTGAGCTAGGGTAACGGCTCATGTGCCAGCAGATATGGCTCCGCGTGCGACCTGTGACACCCGTGCCATAGATTCGCCCTCATTCTTTTCAGAAAGCTCGATGCAGCAAATTAAGGTGATATAGAATTATTTATCACAGATGGATTCTCCTTCAGATGACATAATAATAGCTCACCGATCACACTGCAAGAATGAAAGTCTAGAGATATTAAACTCTATCTCCCAAAAGCACCAGCATGAACAACTGTGAGGGAGAGGGATGGCAATATCTAGGAGCCATTGGTTCCCCATTCCTACTCCAGCCATGTGACAGTTTATCCTGAACCTCCCAAACTTGCATTATGTGCCCCTGAGTAGGAAAACTCTTCTTTCTTCCTATTTATAGTCATTAGTTAATTAGTCAATCAGTTAGTTATGCCATGCCTAAAATCCAGGAAGAAAGAACTTTCATTTCCATCTTGTGGGCCTACGTCAGGGGTTCCCAACCAGGGGTGTCCACACCCCCTAGGGGTATGAGACTATATTCCACGGGGTGCGAAAACATCAAAATTTATTTGTTTGTTTGTTTGTTTATTCGATGTTTCTGTCCCGCCCTTCTCCTTTGTTTCTGGGCGGCTTACAACATGTTAGCAATAGCACTTTTTAACAGAGCCAGCATATTGCCCCCACAATCCGGTTCCTCATTTTACCCACCTCGGAAGGATGGAAGGCTGAGTCAACCGTGAGCTGGTGATGAGATTTGAACCGCTGACCTGCAGATCTACAGTCAGCTTTAGAGGCCTGCAGTACTGCACTCTACCCACTGCACCACCTTGGTTCAAAATTATGCTGTACAGTGGTACCTCGGTTCTCGAATGCCTTGGTTGTCGTACATTTTGGATACCGAACAAAATTTTCAGCAAAAATTTCCTTCGGTATCTGAACAAAAATTCAGATACCGAACAGCCACAGAAAATTTTGTTAATTATCTGAAATGTTACCGCCGGGGGCGGCTGCAATCTCGGCAGCTTGGGGGGGCTCCTTTCCTCAATGCTTCGTCTTGTTACCTGTAGGCAGCTGCACCAACTTTCTCCTTCCTGGCAGTGGCAACAGTGGCGGCTTCCCTTTGAGGAGCAACAGCGCCAGGAACGTCATGTGATGAAGGGAAGCTGCTGGAGTCATCTCAGCAGTTGCCGCCACTCCAGCAGCTTCCCTTCATTACGTGACGTTCCCGGCGCTGTTGCTACTCGAAGGGAAGCCGCTGCCGGTGCCGCCGCCGGGAAGGAGAAAGTTGGTGCAGCTGCCTACAGGTAACAAGACGAAGCACTGAGGAAAGGAGCCCCCCAAAGCTGCCAAGATTGCAGCCGCCCCCACCCTTCCTGCAGCTTGGAGCACTTAGACTATAGAGCTCCTCAGATTTTTTATCGCATAGGAAATAAAGAAAATAGATTTAATTGGTTCCCAGTGAGTCAACAGGGGCTGGGAACCAATTAAATCCATTTCCATTATTTCCTATGGGATAAATTAATTCGGTACTTGACCAAATCGATTCTCCACCACACTTCTGGAATGAATTGTGGTCGAGAACCGAGGTACCACTGTATATGCATAATTATATTTATTTATTTTTGTAAAGAGTGCAAGGCTATATCAGAAATGTTCTAAGGGTGCGGAACCCTTGGCCTAAGTAATGCATTTCTGAAAAAAGTCCATTGAGCTGATCAAATTTTAGTTGCCTTTGCATTACAGAACCTCCATTATTTTACAATAACTGTTTCAGTTAAAGGCTTCTGAAATTTATATCCATCTGTTTTTGCTTATAGCTACTCCGTGGTCATACTCTCGTATTCATGTTTTACCCACAAAAAGGGAGATGATCTGGACTCTGGTATGAACATTTGGAATAGAATGAGAATACAGATGGTTTGGCTGTCATGCAGGCATGTTTTAACCACAGAAATGAAGTCAACTTGGCATAACTCATATTAAATTTTTGAAAATACAGATGGCTTTATATAATTTTTGTTTAAATTGTGAGAATGGAGATGTTCTATCATAAAAATACTTGAAGAATGAAGATATGGGCAAAATTCATATTTAATATTTTCCAAAACGTCTGCCAAAATGCTATTGCTATATTTCAGAAGCAATAAAATCAGTAAACTTGAACCAAAACTTCATCTCTCCTTCTCTCTGAATTTTGAGAAGTTTGATTTATTTCTTTTCCTACCTAAAGAAGTAAAATAAAAATAATTAAAAGGAATATCAAGTAGATTTCTCAATTCTGAATCTAATTTTTATGACATATTGTCCAATTGTATAAATGTGTGTCCACAAAGTCGTCTTCTCTTTAACTTAAAAAAGCCACATGAATTTTCTCCATTTTTATCTTAATTCTTCTTTAGGGAGAGCCATTGCAGTAGATAGATTTTAGAAATAAGAATTTTGGAGTGGGTTTGAAGTTGCAAAAAAGCTAACAAGATCATCTCCAGATCATCTCCAAATTCTGGCTTTCCTCTGCATAACATCTAAACCATATTTTTATTAACTTTCATGGGGAATAAAGTCATTTTTCAACTGAAAAAAAAAATCACAGTAATAAAATATGTAAAGAGAACAGAGATGTGTCACATAGCTCTGGAACTAACCTTGCAATATGAAAAAACCCTCCTATCGTATCCACATGTACTGCAGAAATACTTGTAAACTGAGTTCTTCGCATTACCAGCGGTACGATAGACAGTATACCTAACAAAACCAGGGGACACATTAGCGATCAAAGGTAATGCAAATAACAAAATTGAAGGATATCCTGTTATGTAAATTACTGCTATGAAGTAGATGAGGTGGTCTTTGAAGACCACTCAGAAGCCACAACTGATCAGAAATGCAATAGGGCAGATTTTATTTATTTGTTTGTTTGTTTGTTTGTTTGTTTGACTTATATGCCACCCCTCTCCGTTGATTCTGGGCGGCTTACAACATTTCAATAAAATACAATACATAAAACATTTTTAAATCCAATTAACAGAAATAATTAATTTAAAATATTTTTTAAAAAGCTAAACATTTAAAAGAGCCGGGGTGGCGCAGCAGGTAGAGTGCTGTACTGCAGGCCAGTGAAGCTGACTGTAGATCTGAAGGTCAGTGGTTCAAATCTCATCACCAGCTCAAGGTTGACTCAGCCTTCCATCCTTCCGAGGTGGGTAAAATGAGGACCCAGATTGTGGGGGCAATAGCCTAGCTCTGTTAAAAAGTGCTACTGCTAACATGTTGTAAGCCGCCCTGAGTCTAAGGAGAATGGTGGCATAAAAATTGAATAAATAAAAATTGAATAAATAAATAAAAGTCAGACATTCAGAAACATACTACACCATCCTACACATTCACTGGCCAGAGGCTGGGGTCTAATAACTCCAAGCCCGGCAGCATAAATATGTTTTCAAATTTTTACGAAAGGCAAGGAGGGTGGGGTAATGCGAATCTCTGGGGGGAGTTGATTCCAGAGGGCTGGGCCCCCTAGAGAGAAGGCTCTTCCCCTAGGACCTGCCAAGTGACATTGTCTAGTTGACGGGACCTGGAGAAGGCGAACTCGGTGGGACCTAACCGGACACTGGGATTCGTGCAGCAGAAGACAATCCGGCACGTAATTTGGTCCCATGCCACGTAGGGCTTTATAGGTCATAACCAACACTTTGAATCAGGTCCGGAAAACAGTTGGCAGCCAGTTCAGTTCGTGAAGTGTTGGAGAAACCACGGACATAGATTTTGTTGGGTACACCCTAGTTACCTGCACTGGGGTGCCATTTAAGGTGTTAATCATTGTCTACAAAGCCCTTATTGGATCAGGGCATGAATATCTATGGAACCAATCCTCTCCGAGGACTCTGCGGTTATTTTGCTATAGTGAAAATAGTCATTTTTAGTTTGATAAGGTTTCTGTCTAAAGGTGAAGAACAATAAAGGAAATGCTAAGAAGAATCACAGTGTATTTTTTCTTGGGTTTTGGAGCTTAACAATTCCCTAATCACTGTAGCCATGGTTGATTAAATATTGTTCAGTGGATGGAGTAAGGAAGGAAAATATAAATTCTAAAAATACTTTCAAATTGGCTTTTTGTAAACCATGTTCTGAATCCAAGAAATGGAAAGCAGAATGAGACAAGAATTCCAGCCAAAGGAAATAGACTACCTGGTAGAAACCAGAGAGCCAAGCCTTCAAAGAAGGGCCAAAAAACCCACACAAAAAAAGAAGTTTTGGTTTCAAATGCACGTTGAGCTAGAAATAAATTTATCCAGTTTTCAAAAATCGCCTTTGAAAGAGGCGATTATGCCCCCTCCTCAAGAGGCCTTCCCTGGATCCAGCTATTCTGAAACACTGTCGTCCTGTTTCCAACCTTCCTTTCATAGGGAAGGTTGTTGAGAAGGTGGATGAAGGTGATTATCTAGACCCTGATTATTAGTCAGGCTTCAGGCCCGGCTACAGCACTGAAACTGCTTTGGCCATTGTTGTGGTTGGCTCTGGGCCAGCTCCTGCCCCAAGGACTGTGGGGGTGGATGTGGGTGAATCCTCCCAGTGTCAGAGGCCTGTTTTACTGCAGACAGCGTCGGGCAGCGAAGTATCGTCGGAAGCAGGGAGTGACTGTGAAATGGAACCCTCAGAGGGGGGCTTGGCAGGCAGCCCAGGAGGAAGCTATTCCTCACCCTCCTTATCTTCGCTGGACTCTGATGAAGAAGCAGTTATAGACCCACGCATGCAAAGAGCCATGAATAGAAGAGGGCAGCTACGGAGGTATTACAGGAAATAAGAGAGTTCACCTGTGGTTGGGTGTGGTTCAAGTAATTAGGGCTGCTGTTAAATGGGCAGGGTGCCGCCCTTTCGGTGTGGAAGATTATCTGTTTGTGATTGTGGATGCGCCTTGACTCTTCGGATTCTCCAGGGACCCTGTGCGTTGATATCTGGACTCTGAACGTAAATAATAGTTAACCGTGTGAGTTAAACAAAGTCTGAAGGAGAGTAGCTGTGACGACTTCACAGCTACTGGTTAATTGCTTTGAGGGGTTTTTTTGTTATTTCACTACCTTCAAGTCTGTTTTACACGTGAGCCCTTTGACTACAAAAAGAGGGGTTTGCTTCTATTTTTCTGTGGATAAAGAAAGTATTGTTGACTTTTCCTGCGTGTGTGTCTGTTTTGTCTACTTTTGCATTTAATTAGAGGCTCGTGCCAAGAGCCGGCAGAACAGCCGTGTTGATAGATGATTTCTGGTAAGCCCGAGAGGGAGGATATTCCTCCATCTTGGTGCTCCTTGACCTCTCAGCGGCTTTTGATACCATTGACCATGCTATCCTTCTGTGATGACTGAAGAATTTGGGAGTGGGAAGTGCTGTATTGTGGTGATTCTTCTCTTATTCCTCTGGTCCGACGCAGTTGGTGTTAATAGGGGGATAGAGGTCAACCCCTTTGCCCCTCCTTTGTGGGGTGCCTCGGGGTCAGTTCTCTCCCCCCTCCTATTTATTTATTTTTTATTTTTTTAAAAAAAATAAAGTTTATTAATTAACAAAGGATAAATGGGGGAGGGAAAGGAGGGGTACATAAATTTAAAAAGGGATAAGGGTATTTGTTACATGATACGTATTGTATTTCAAAGTATATATCTTACATTGTAACAAAAATTCAATGTTCACATTTGTATCTTATTACTATCAATATTTCATTATTCAATATTTCCCCCCTCCTATTTAACTGCTGGGTGAGATCATCTGATGGCACGGGGTGAGGCTCTAGCAGTATGCTGACAATACTCAGCTCTACATTTCCACCATGTGTCAATTCAGTGAAGCGGTGGGCGTGCTGGTGCCTAGAGGCTATGAGGGTCTGGATGGGGTTTACCAGGCTCAAGCTCAACCCCGACAAGACTGAGTGGCTATGGGCATTGCCTCCAAGGACTGTTCCATCTGTCTGTCCTTAGCTCTGGGGGATGGAATATTAGTCCCCTTAGAACGGGTCCGCAATCCAGGACTGAGATTTGATCAGCATGTCGTGTTTGTGGCTAGGGGGACCTTTACACAGGTTCCCTAGTGCCTGGTTGCGACCCTATTTGGATCAGGAGTCTCTATTCACAGTCGGTAGGACAAGAAGTAATGGGTGGAAACTGGTCAACGAGAGAAGCAATTTGAATTAAGGAGAAATTTCCTGACAGAACAATTAATCAGTGGAACAACTTGGCTCTAGAAGTTGTGAACACTCCAAAACTGGAAGTTTTAAGGAAGATATTGGATAATCATTTTTCTGAAGTGCCTGAGCAGGGGATTGGACTAGAAGCCTCCAAGGTCCCTTCCAATTCTGTTCTGTTCTACATGGGTATTAAAAGATTTCTCAGTTTCTAAGGTAAAACTGAATTCTGTAAACTCTCATAAAGAAATGTTTCTATCTGTGAAAAGCGAATGGTAACTCAAACATTGTCTGTATCTAGCTCTTGAAATCATTTAACAAATGCCTCAGTCTACATCTCATTTAAGCTACCAGGATTTAACCGAAAATGCATTAATCCTCAACCAATAGATTGGGATTGTTTGTCTGGCTCTTCTGAAAGGCTTTCTGAAGTTTAGCATGAAGCATTAAATAAAGTTATTTGGTTTTTCTTTCAAGCAGAACGGAAGTATAAGCATTATTCTTTCTTGGCCAGAAAAATGAAAATCTCTCACACATCTGTTTTCTAGCCACCTTTCTTCATACTGGATTTGAATGAAGCTTTTAGTTTATTTAGTTATCATCATCTGGCTGTACTGGAATGGGTTTTTCTGTCAAGCCTCCTTTAGTTTATTCAGATATTGTGTGAGCCTCAGCATGATTTGTTTGTTAGCAGCACATTTTGAATCTGTGATCCTATAGATGAGTTTTATTCATTCATTCATTCATTCATTTACTTACTTATTTATTAGATTTGTATGCCGCCCCTCTCCATAGACTCGGGGCGGCAAACAAAAATAATAAAACAGCATATGACAAATCTAATATTTAAAATAACTAAAAACCCTTATTAAAAATCAAACATGCACACAAACATACCATGCATAAATTGTATAGGCCTGGGGGGAAAGGAATATCTCAATTCCCCCATGCCTGACGACAGAGGTGGATTTTAAGGAGCTTACGAAAGGCGAGGAGGGTGGGGGCAATTCTAATCTCTGGGGGAGCTGGTTCCAGAGGGTCGGGGCCACCACAAAGAAGGCTCTTCCCCTGGGCCCCACCAGATGACATTGTTTAGTCAACGGGACCTGGAAAAGGACGTAAATGGTCGCTGGGATTCGTGTGGCAGAAAGCAGTCCCGGAGATATTCTGGTCCAATGCCATGAAGGGCTAGTAGGTTCTGACCAGTTCAGAGAATTGGTAGCAGAAATTTTGAGCAGTTCAGAGAACCTGTAAATACCATTTCTGACTGTCCCTGGCCCTATCTATTCTCTACCTCCCAAGTCCCAGCTAATTGGGAGGAAGGAGGATTTTGCAGTAATTTTCTCATGGAGTGGAGAGGGAATGGAGATTTTGCAGTTTCCTTCCCATGGAGTAGGATGGGAATGGAGATTTTACAGTAACCTTCCCCTGCCATACCAACCAAGCCATGTCGACCAAGCCACGGCACGCCCACCAAGCCATGCCCACAGAACCAGTAGTAAAAAATGTTGAATCCCACCATTGCTCTGCATTGAATTTGCACTGCATAATAATTCTTGTTTATGGAGGCTTCCAATGAGGTTCTTACTGTAAAACTGCCCTCCTTATATACAAAGTTTTTTTGGGGGGGGGTGTTTCCAAATTTTTTAGCAAGGGTTCTCTGCCTGGTTGCTGGATGGGTGTGGCCATGATAGGTGTGGCCTAGTCAGTGTTATGGTCGGGCTCTCTGGTAGACTCCTCCCAAAAATTCAAAGGTACAAATTTCAGACACACACACGTTTGAAAATTCAAAACAATGTTCTTTATAAGGAAAATTCACTTAACCTAAGCCCTCTTTTGGTATAGCAAAGAGCACTCGTCTCCAAACAAACTGGTAATCAGTTCTGTGATACTTAGCTTGCAGCTGTGAGACAATTCACAGTCCTTCTTCTTTCACAAAGTGAAACACACTTTGCTCTGGTTTAGTTTCAAAGTGGGGGAAAAAGCAGCACACAAAAGGTCAAAGTCAGTAAAGCAGTCACGAAACACAACAATCAGATAATCCTCCACAATGGCCAAACCCACAGGCTGCTATTTATAGCAGCCTCACTAATCACCACAGCCCCACCCAACCACAGGTGGCCTCATTTTCTTTGATAATAATCTCTCAGTTGTTGTTGCCTATGCATCGCTCTCCGCATGCGTGGCTGTATCATTAACTATTGTTCTGAATCCAAGGAGGAGCTAGATAATTGATCTCCTTTTGAGCTGTCTGCCACACTCTCCTCCTCCCTGTCACTCATGTCTTCTTGGTCAGAGGAGCCTTCATCAGCAGATTCCACCGGGGGCAAAACAGGCCTGCAGCATGTGGATGTCTCCCCCACATCCACAGTCCTTGTGGCAGGAGCTGGGCCAGAGCTAACCACAACAGTCAGAATGCCCATTTCTGGCATTCCCAAACTTCCAGTAGGCCATTTCCCCCCCTCTCCCAGCCTCCATGTGCACCCTGCACTTATCTGCATCCAAAATGGGCTTCATGGGGACTCTCGAGAGGGACCCAGCAGCGTGGATGGGTGCAGCCTGGAGTGGGATTTAGTGATTCTCTAAATTGCACTAAATCTTAGCTAGAGGTTTTTCCAAACCCCCATGAACCCCCAGCAGCCCACCCCTGGAAGTTTCTAAACAATAAAATGTCACTGTTCTGTATATTTTATTTCCATTAAAAAAATCTTAAGGAGGAAATGACTGAGTAGTTGCTAATAAATAAATACAAACTACAATATATTTTGAGTAGCCATATCAAGACTCATCACTCATTTTAGTTATCCACCTTAAAGCACCCTAATATCTTCAGTTTTCCCATTTTGAAATAGTATCTTTGTTATGTTGCTCCAGTTTTAAATAGTATTCCTTGAATATTTATTTATTTGTTTGTTTGTTTGTTTGTTTGTTCGTTCATTCATTCATTCATTCATTTATTAGATTTGTATGCCGCCCCTCTCCGTAGACTCGGGGCGGCTCACAACAACAACAAATACGATGTAAGAACAAATCTAATAATTTAAAAAACACTAAAACCGCTAAAAACCCCATTATTAAAAGCAAACATACACACAAACATACCATGTATAACCTGTGTAGGCCCGGGGGAGATGTCTCAGTTCCCCCATGCCTGACGGCAGAGATGGGTCTTAAGAACTTTACAAAAGGCAAGGAGGGTAGGGGCAGTTCTGATCTCTGGGGGGAGCTGGTTCCAGAGGGTCGGGGCCGCCACAGAGAAGGCTCTTCTCCTGGGTCCCGCCAAACGACATGGGAAGATCATAAGTCCTTTTGGTAGAATTTTTTCTTCTACCATCTTTGGATTGACCAAATTATATTCTTCAACATATTAAGCATTTCCATGTAAATGAAGCCATTTCCACTCAGGTTTTTTTATGAAATTTGTAGATACTTAGCCTTTCCAGTTTGCTATTATTTAACAGCAGATACGTGAGGTTGGAGTAAGTTTCAGAGTAGTTGAGAAGTAGAAAGGATGAAAGTTACAGGGGTTCCACAATTTCTTTTTATCTCTTGTACATTCCTGCACTTATTTTTATTAATTTTCAAATTTTAAACTTGCAAGACGTACATGGTGGATATACTTACAGGAACTATTCCTACTTCAAAAATGATTCAGAATTTTTTGGAGGAATGTGTGGGAGTGGAAGACACATACTTTCCAGGTGTCTATATGTACCTGAAAAAAGACCTAAAAAATTAAATGAAACCTGTAGCTGCTTTAATGAGTCATAGGATGCTTAACTAAAATTTTACTCACTTGGTTCTCAGAAGATAGTAGGACAGAAGGCATTAAACTATTTAAATATTCTGGTTATCCATCATCTCAGAGGATAAATGACAATATAGGTTCATTAGTATATAACTATATAGATTCATTCACAAAGAAAGATCTATTTTTATTTGTCCTTAAACTATTAACTATAATTTGACCAGACTTGTTTAGAAGTATGAAAAAATAAATTTAATATAGTTCAGGCAGTTACAATAAAGCAAAGCCATCTATTATTAAAGTTATTTATAAGAAAGCAAAACTAGATTAAAAGATAATGTTTTCTCTGTTGGCTCATTAGAATGTAGAAACATAAAGCTAAACTATGGCCCCAACTTTGATAAAAACAAAATATATTTACTTCAGTGATATAAGAAAAGTTGAATAAACAAACTAAATTTGATACCTTCTATTCTGTTTTGGAAAATAATGAAATGACATACATACATCAAGAAGCATTCCCTGGACCCAGCCGTACTTAATAACTATCGTCCAGTCTCCAACCTTCCCTTTATGGGGAAGGTTGTTGAGAAGGTGGTGGCACTCCAGCTCCAATGGTCCTTGGAAGAAGCCGATTATCTAGGTCCCCAGCAGTCGGGTTTCAGGCCCGGTTACAGCACGGAAACTGCTTTAGTCGCGTTGATGGATGATCTCTGGCGGGCCCGGGACAGGGGTTTATTCTCTGTCCTGGTGCTCCTTGACCTCTCAGCGGCTTTCGATACCATCGACCATGGTATCCTTCTGCACCGGCTGGAGGGGTTGGGGGTGGGAGGCACTGTTCTCCAGTAGTTCTCCTCCTACCTCTCTGGCCGGTCGCAGTCGGTGTTAGTGGGGGGGTCAGAGGTCGGCTCTGAGGTCTCTCCCTTGTGGGGTGCCTCAGGGGTCGGTCTTCTCCCCCCTGCTATTTAATATCTACATGAAACCGCTGGGTGAGATCCAAGGACATGGGGTGAGGTATCATCAATATGCTGATGATACCCAGCTTTACATCTCCACCCCATGTCCAGTCAACGAAGCAGTGGAAGTGATGTGCCGGTGCCTGGAGGCTGTTGGGGCCTGGATGGGTGTCAATAGACTCAAACTCAACCCGGATAAGACGGAGTGGCTGTGGGTTTTGCCTCCCAAGGACAATCCCATCTGTCTGTCCATTACCCTGGGGGGGGATTATTGACCCCCTCAGAGAGGGCCCGCAACTTGGGCATCCTCCTCGATCCACAGCTCACATTAGAGAACCATCTTTCAGCTGTGGCGAGGGGGGCGTTTGCCCAGGTTCGCCTGTTGCACCAGTTGCGGCCCTATCTGGACTGGGACTCATTGCTCACAGTCACTCATGCCCTCATCACCTTGAGGTTCGACTACTGTAATGCTCTCTACATGGGGCTACCTTTGAAAAGTGTTCGGAAACTTCAGATCATGCAGAATGCAGCTGCGAGAGCAGTCATGGGCTTACCTAGGTATGCCCATGTTTCACCATCACTCCGCAGTCTCCATTGGCTGCCGATCAATTTCCGGTCACAATTCAAAGTGTTGGTTATGACCTTTAAAGCCCTTCATGGCACTGGACCAGAATATCTCCAAGACCGCCTCCTGCCGCACGAATCCCAGCGACCGATTAGGTCCCACAGAGTGGGCCTTCTCCGGGTCCCGTCAACTAAACAATGTCAGTTGGCGGGCCCCAGGGAAAGAGCCTTCTCTGTGGCGGCACCGGCTCTCTGGAACCAACTCCCCCCAGAGATTAGAACTGCCCCTACTCTTCCTGCCTTCCGTAAACTCCTTAAAACCCACCTTTGCCGTCAGGCATGGGGGAATTGAAACACCTCCCCCAGGCATGTTCAATTTATACATGGTATGCTTGTGTGTATGTCTGTTAGTATATGGGGTTCTTTTAAATCTTTAAATATTTTAAAGTTATTTGGATTATTTATGATTTGTTTATCTTGTTGTGAGCCGCCCCGAGTCTTCGGAGAGGGGCGGCATACAAATCTAAATAATAAATAAATAAATAAATAAATTATGCTAAACTCTTTTGATGATTTCAGATGATATCACTGAACAAAAAATTATTAGAACTTCCTCTGTATAGTTTGCTGTACTTTTTTATAATTAAAAAACGCAGGATGTTGAACACATCTGCTGAAATGAAATACTTAAAAAAAACAAGGAAAAACAAGAATATTACTCAAATACAAACTAGTAATGTATATGTAATACAAAATTGTGAAATAAAACCATATTGTGGTTCACTGGAAAACTAGTACAGTTTTTTTCCCCTTCACATAGGGGGCATTTTTATTTTATTTTATTTGTCTTCTCCACAAATCTTCCACAACTTTTCACTTTTCCTTCTTTTCCTGAGACGAGGATGTGACCTGCTTCAAACAGTAGTCTGTATATGGAATGCCAGTGGTACTCAATGCAAAAAAAATGTGTAAAGCATTAGCCCTACTCAGCATGATACAAGAAATGTTTTCAGCAGGACAGGTTTTTCAGACTAGTCTACCAAAAATTTATGCCTCTCATAGGTAGCCTAAAGTGGACTACACTCTTTAATTCAGAGTTTTGTCTTGCATAGATTTGGAATATTCTAGAATCTTTTCACAACCTATATTAAAAAAAATTACCTCTATGTGGGAAGTTTATTGTTTTCAATTAATTTTGGGATACCTAAAAAAAGGAATGGCTAATTAATAACTTTTTTAGATATACAGTACTGTAAGATTCATTAATTACATCATCAAATAGAAGTTCAAGATGTAGATCTTCCTAGTCCGTTATAGAAGTTCTCTGTTTCAAATCCCCTTTTACCTTGAATATTTTTTTAAAAACTCATAACTACCAAGCAATGTCTAGACTAAATATGGCCTTGAGTTGCTTAATAAACGAAATAATTTCTGTGCAAGACACCTTAAAAGATTCTAGGCATAATTCCCTGAATAAACTGATGAATAAACTGATGAAAATTATGAGAATAAGCAACATCCAATATACAAATGACTATATATAAATAAATAAGTGTAATCAGATATATTAATATCAAGACAAGAAAAGAATGAGATACTGAACCCTATGAAATAAATGCCTGTATAACTTGTTGACTTTGGGATTCTGGATATTTATTCAAATGCTCAGCTTATAGCTAAATAAAGGAAAGACCCTGTCGCATAGAACCAAGGAAATATGCTTATCAACAAGTAGCCCGCCCTCCCCACTCTAACAATGGAGACATTTTCTCATTTGTGGTTCTCAATTGGCATGCAGATCTCAGGAGCTAATTTAAAGTAGTAAATTAAACCATATAATTTACACATTTGAATTGGGACCTTTTCAGTTCAATTTCATTTATAAACCTTGAAATCAGAAAGCTTCATCTTTAGAAAAACCAGAAGCCAACTTTGCTTATAAAATAGAATAGAATAGAATAGAATTTTATTGGCCAAGTGTGATTGGACGCACAAGGAATTTGTCTTGGTGCATATGCTCTCAGCGTACATAAAATAAAATATACATTTGTCAAGAATCATGTGGTACGACACTTAATGATTGTCATAGGGGTCAAATAAGCAATGAAGAAGCAATATTAATAAAAATCTTAGGATATAAGCAACAAGTTACAGTCATACAGTCAACCTGGGAGGAAATGGGTAATAGGAATGATGAGAAAAACTAGTAGAATAGAAGTGCAGATTTAGTAGAAAGTCTGACAGTGTTGAGGGAATTATTTGTTTAGTAATGGCAATAATATTGGTTTCCTTTACAGAACGATTTTAAGAATGACAGAAAAACATTTTAGGGGATTTTTTGCTAGAACACAAAGTGAGTCAGGCTCCCTTTTTTGTTCCTTATAACTACAAAATAGACATGTATACATATTCTATACTTTCTTTAGCTCATGATGTATATAGTTATTTTAATTATTTATCAATTGTATATAACCTATGGGCTCTGCCATGCATTCAACTCTATTTTTGTTGTAATGCCAAAATGTGCTAGCAACATTTTAAACAACTGTCTTTAAGTGTAGATCTGATCCAACATAGTGCTTTTAGGCCTATCATCTTAAAAAAAACTACTTTAATTTGTACCCTTGTAACCTTATTTGATGCATTTAGTGAAAAAGGTTACCTTTATAAGGGAATTTAAAACTGTTCATGTCACATTTTAAGGGTCAAAAGTGGCATAATTACACTGTTGGAGATTGGTATTACACTTCACCCCATTCACCTTTAAAATTGGGGTGACAGAGTTTTAGTTTTCTGAGGATGAAACTTGAGAAATATATTGTCTCAAATGTAGAAAGTGTCATATTTCTGTGCAGTGCTCAAAATGAGTTGCTTCCATCTAAAAGTCTGGCTCTGTTATTACTATTGAGCTGAACTGGGTGGTATGCGGTTCCTTGAAAAAATAAGTGCAATACTTCAATACATCCAACACTATTTCCAACACTGCTCTATTTTTCCCCACTACTAACTTAATATTCACATACAAACCAATAAATTTTCCAGAAGTACCATCAATTGCCTTAAGAATAAAAGAATGAATGTCTTCCAATCTTTCTGGTTAATAACATTAATTACATGTTTCACCTTGAGTCATAGACAACCTCATATTAAATGAAATAACTCTTTAAAGAAAAATAAACTTTTCTTCTAAAATTGCACACTTTTCCTCCCTGAAGAAATGTGATTAGGCATCAAATATATATTACCTCAGCATGTATTCAGATACTGTTAAAATAAATTGTTCTCTTTCAAGTAAAACTAAGGCTTATTCATTCCCAAATGAGGATGGAGGATGGAGAGCTATCCCAAAAGATTTGGGGAAGAATTAGCCTGTTGTAAGTTCAAACACTAACTTAATTTAAAATTGATTTCTTTTACAAACATGGAAAACTAACCTCCAGGAGAATATAAAATAAATGGATCAACGTGGATTTTACTTTCAGATTTTTTTTTTAGAATAAGCATTTGTGTTCTAATCTGGTGATGAGAACAATAAACTTTCAGATAATGGCCTTATTATATGGTTTGTACATTTTGTACAAACAGAGATGGGGAATATCTCCGGGACCGCCTTCTGCCGCATGAATCCCAGTGACCGGTTAGGTCCCACAGAGTTGGCCTTCTCCGGGTCCCGTCAACTAAACAATGTCGTTTGGCGGGACCCAGGAGAAGAGCCTTCTCTGTGGCGGCCCCGACCCTCTGGAACCAGCTGCCCCCAGATATCAGAGTTGCCCCCACCCTCCTTGCCTTTCGCAAGCTCCTTAAAACCCACCTCTGTCGTCAGGCATGGGGGAATTGAAATTTTCCCTTCCCCCTAGGCTTATAGAATTTATACGTGGTATGCTTGTATGTATGATTGGTTCTTTAAATTGGGGTTTTAAAGATTATTTTTAATATTAGATTTGTTCACATTGTCTTTTTTATTGTTGTTAGCCGCCCCGAGTCTTCGGAGAGGGGCGGCATACAAATCTAATAAATACAAATACAAATACAAAATCTGTGGTTTCAGTTTTATCACCTCAGACCATTATCCATGCTCTTTTAAAAATAAAATTGGACATCCAACGATGAAATTTCTGCCTTTGTTTAAGCTAACAGAACGGCAGGGAAAAGTCAAAATATGTATTGCTGGCTAAACTTGGCAAAAATATTTCATCCTTTCTATCCCATTATTTGTGGTAGATACAATAATACTAGAGAATTGTTTATAGACAAGAAATGTAGTCTTTGTTTAATCTTGGGTATAGATGATATGTAAACTTCTCTTTCTAAAATGCAAAAGTGTCTGCTATTTACAAAGAATTTGTTTCTTGAGTAGATGATGATGATGATGATGATTATTATTATTATTATTATTATTATTAATCAGATTTGTATGCTGCCCCTCTCCGCAGACTCGGGGCGGCTAACAACAATAAAAAGACAATGTAAACAAATCTAATATTAAAAATAATCTAAAAAACCCCCAATTTAAAGAACCAATCATACATACAAACATACCATGTATAAATTCTATAAACCTAGGGGAAAGGGAAAATTTCAATTCCCCCATGCCTGACGACAGAGGTGAGTTTTGAGGAGCTTACGAAAGGCAAGGAGGGTGGGGGCAACTCTTATATCTAGGGGGAGTTGGTTCCAGAGGGTCGGGGCCGCCACAGAGAAGGCTCTTCCCCTGGGTCCCGCCAGATGACATTGTTTAGTCGACGGGACCCGGAGAAGGCCAACTCTGTGGGACCTAACTGGTCGCTGGGATTTGTGTGGCAGAAGGCGGTCCCGGAGATATTCTGGTCCGATGCCATGAAGGGCTTTATAGGTCATAACCAACACTTTACTTTTTCAGAGTGATTACTTTTTCAGAGTGAAATTCTGGCTATTGTTATACTACATTTTATTGTGAATTGCTTCTAATCACCCTAGTGCAAATAATAATATTTATTGAGGAGTATAAGTTGATGTGGAATGTTGCAAGCACACAGCTGGCACTTAAAGAAATAAAAAAGACATTGGAAGAATATCTGAAGGACAGTGAAAAATATGCAATTACAGTGGTACCTCGAGATACGAGTTTAATTCGTTCCGGACCTGGGCTCTTAAGTCGAGCAGCTCTTATCTCGAACAACTTTTCCCCATAGGAATTAATGTAAATAATTTTAATTGGTTCCAGCCCTCAAAAATCTCACAAAGTTAGTCTAAATTATGCAGAAAGACAAGTTTTTAATGAAGAAATGTACATGTACATATAAATGAATAATGAAGTTTCTTTCACTTAACTTGTAAACTTTCTTAAACTTTTAAATTTCCATATGTTCAACTTCTCTGCCACCCAATCCTGTAGGACAGAGGTCCCCAACCCTTTTTGCACCAGGGACCGGCTTTAAGCGATCAAGAGAGGAATGGGATAAATGAATGGACGGAGGGTGGGAAGGAAGGAAGGAAAGAGGGAAGGGACAGGAACAGAGGAAGGAAGCAAGGAAACTTATGAAAGGGGAGAGTAAGAGAGGAATGAGTGAAGGGAGGGAGGGAGGGAAGAAGGTGGGAAGGAGAAAGAAAAGAAGAAATAGAGGAAGGGAAGGTAAAAGAGAGAAAGAAAAAGAGCTAACTTCCGCGTTCAGCTTCAGGAGACAGCTGCGAAGCCGCGCGCGTGTTTTAAAAGGTTGCAGCCGGCCTGGGGGGCTCGGGGGGGTGCTGGCAAGCCCCCCAGGCCGGCTGCAAGCACCCCCCGAGCCCCCCAGGCCGGCTGCAACCTTTTAAAACACGCGTGCCGCTTCGCAGCTGTCTCCTGAAGCCGAACGCGGAAGTTAGCGTTCGGCTTCAGGAGACAGCTCCTTGGCGCTCGTATCTCGAATTTGGGCTTGTAAGTAGAACAAAAATATCTCTCCCCTCCCAGCTCTTATCTCGAGTTGCTCGTAAGTAGAGCAGCTCTTATGTCGGGGTTCCACTGTAAGGATTACACCATGAAAAAGAGACCAGAATAACTTACAAGAAAGACCAAATAGAGTAGGAAATAATATGGCAAAGCAAAGTGTTATATGGCCACTACATTAAAAAAAAAAAAAAACACCTAGCAAGCAAAGCCAATAACAACAAAAACTGGTAATCTGGAAATGGCTAAAAGAAGGAAAGTTGAAGAAAGTGATGGAGGGAGGGGAGGACAAGAGGAATGATTGGAGTGAGTGTGATTATGTGTGGAGGGATGGAGGGATGAGAAAGAGGATTCGAAGCATGAGCCTGATACAGAATTGTGAAGTTGGATTGCATTATGGAACTCAGACTCTTCAATAGTTTGCTTTTCTTGAAGTTTTACTTGTTTATTTCTGTGCTTGGTTGCACTCATATTGTCAGGCATTGTATGAACGAGTATTCTCACAGCAGTAGGTTGTTGTAGACTGATAAATTATCAGTCCCTTCTGGTTAAATAATTCCTGAATCTGAACTCCATGCGAGTAGCTCTCTCAATATGCATGTTGTTCTGTGGCAATACATCTTAAGCAGTAACAAGGGCAGTTAACCACAATTAATCTCCTTGTAATGTATTCACTGAGAGCTAAGAGACTCCAGTAAGACATTGCTAATGGGCAGAAATTAGTCATCCTTTCTTCTCCTGCTAGACAGGGGAAAGAGTGAATCCTTTTTTTCTTTTTCTTTTTGGTAGCAAAGAGTCACCCGGCAAAGGACGGTGACTCAGAAAAGGAGAGAAAAAGCTGACTGTTGAAATGGCAAGAAGGTTTTAAAAAAAAATAATGTGATAGAATCAGGAATTTGTTGAAATATTAATTTGAGAACATGCCTCCCGTGGTCAGTCACCTTGTTCAATACACATGTTATAAAAACACCAGGGTTGTAATCCAAATCCACCAAATTATTACCTAACCACATAGATTAGGTTCATTGAAAATGCAAGGCTGAAATATAATTGGCTAATTTGTGATTCAACATATCCTGTGAACCAGCCACCATATTTCCAAAGATGAGAAAATGAACCTCAGATTAGGATTTATAAATCTGAATGTTTTTCTAGTCAGTTATGAGGTATATTACAATTTTTAAAACGGTTTCAGGGAAGTCCCTTTTCACCATTGTCCAAACCAAAAATTGCATACAAAACATTTTATTTATTTATTTATTATTTATTTGTTACATTTGTATGCCGCCCCTCTCCATAGACTCGGGGCGGCTCACAACAGCAATAGAACAATTCATAACAAATCTAATAATTTAAAAACATTTTAAAAACCCCATTATTAATCAGACATACATACAAACATACCATACATAAATTTTATAGGCCCGGGGAGATATCTCAATTCCCCCATGCCTCGCGGCAAAGGTGGGTTTTAAGGAGTTTACGGAAGGCAAAGAGGGTGGGGGCAGTTCTAATCTCCAGGGGGAGCTGGTTCCAGAGAGTCGGGGCCGCCACAGAGAAGGCTCTTTCCCTGGGACCCGCCAAACGACATTGTTTAGTCGACGGGACCCAGAGAAGGCCAACTCTGTGGGACCTAATCCGTCGCTGGGATTCGTGCAGCAGAAGGCGGTCCCGGAGATATTCTGGTCCGATGCCATGAAGGGTTTCATAGGTCATAACCATTTTATTAAAATGTGGACACTTTATGTAAGTACTGAATAAGCTTTGAAATTCGGTCTTAGAGGGGTATTTGATAATCACATATCTGTATAATAGCACAAAGAGAAGCATAAAAATTGCAAATACCATTTGGAATTAAAAAGCAAATAGATCTATGCAATTATAAACATTAGTAACACATGGGCTAAAATGTTAGGAGGAAATATATCAAATGCCACTTTTTAAAGTTAATATTAAGCACAGATCTCTGACTTACTATTTTTCTATTTCTTCCAGACAGTATTTTCTGCTATCTACTTTGTTTAGTTTGTTTGGTTGCTTTCTGGCATTTTTACAAATTCTTTTATGTGTAATTTATCTTAATCTTAATCTTACAAATTTTCACAACTCTGTACAAAATCAATTTTTTCAAAAATTGCATGAAGGAAAAAAACCACCTTTCCTTAAACTTTAAAAAGCCTAGGATGTTTGTGGTACAGCTGTATAAAATACTTTGCATCCTGGCTTCAATCTTCTCTGGCATCTACTGGACTATTCATATGAATTTTACTTCTTCATACTGTAAATCCAGAAGGCAGAAAAACAAGCTGTGTTTAGAGTTGCTACAGCTGTGCATTTAAAAATATGTAATGGCAACACTCAGGCAAGGAAAGGGAAGTATCACCTTTGTTCACATTCAGATTTATACAGCCATAAATTCCACTGGGGTAAAATGTCCGTGTCCAGAATAATTCAAAATGACATCCTTTTGCATCTCGTGTGCATATTTATCTTTACCTCTGTATTCACACAATTTCATAAAAGCGGTTAATCTTTGCAAGGATTAAATTTAATGTTCTGTTTTTCAAAAGGGCAACAGTCTTACTGAGATTTCACAAGGTTCTGGATAGATTGCCTAAGTAAGCACATTTGAGCTAAAGAACAGTTTGGCGTCAGTGAATTACTTACAGCTTTCTAAAGATTTCTTTTCATGCTTTGCCAGAGCCCCAAGTACAACAAATATGCATTGCTACCTTTAAAAACAACTTGACAACATGCAATAGACTCTGGGTGATTTGATGCACAAAGTCTTAAGGAACAAGCAAGCATTTTTCTGCGGAAAAGCAGAAGGAAGGCAAAACTCCCAGTAATTTCTGAAGTACTGTACTCTAGGTTAGCCTAGATTTCATTAATTGGAAGGCTATGGCTGATGATACACCACATGCAAATTAGTCAGAGACCATTTTTTTAATTTGGAAGGGATCCTTTGAGACATAGAGTTATAGAAAAAGATACAATGGAGGTACCTAATCTTTTAGGTAATAGGATTGTGGGGTTTTTTTATTCTTAAATGTGAATTTACTCTAATTCTACATTCAAAATATATAATTTCCTCTTTAAAATTCACAGAAATTTGCCATGCAGTTCTCCAATTTAAAAGAAAAGAAAGTACTAGACAAAGAACAGGTGATCCTTGACTTGATACAATTGAATCCCAAAATTTTATTACTAAGCAAGACAATTGTTAAGTGAGTTTTGTTCCACTTTACAACCTTTTTTGCCACAGTTGTTAAATGAATAACTGTGATTGTTAAATTATTCAGTGGATCTGGCTTCCCCATTGACTTAGCTTGTCAGAAGGTCGCAAAAAGTGATCACATGACTCTGCAACCTTCCTCAATATGAGCCAGTTGCCAAGCATCTGAATTTTGATCTTGTGACCATGGGGATTCTGCAACAGTGGTTAAGTATGAAAAATGGCCATAAGTCACCTTTTCTGTTGTAACTCTGAATGGTCACTGAAAAACTGTTGCAAGTCGAGGTACTGACATTTATAGAAATTTTTGTATTTTATTTTATTTATTTATTTTATCAAACATGTACAAGATAGCAGGTATAGGTATAACCATAAACATAAGCAAAGTAAGTACAGTGATACCTCTACTTAAGAACGTCTCTACTTAAGAACTTTTCTAGATAAGAACCGGGTGTTCAAGATTTTTTGCCTCTTCTAAAGAACCATTTTCTACATAAGAACCCGAACCTGGAAACCTATGCTGATATGTAACAATGAGATGCTGCTGTGATGGGTACCCAACACTTGTGCGTGATGGGTGCCCAAGATCTTTCTTGCCGATTGCTGAGTTTTTAATTTTTTGGCTGAAGAAGAATGGGTATGGCACCACTGCACCCATCACAGCAGCATTCATGCCCTTAGCATTCGGGTAGTGTATTACACTGTGTACTTCATACTTAGAGGGAAATGGAATGAGGACACTCATCTCTAACCTTCATCATAACTCCAGTCAATGATCTACTGACCACTGGCACTGCTTGTTCTCTTCGGCTGGCTTCCCGCTACACGATAGTAGTATCAACTTCCCCCGCCAAAATTCCCGAGAGCTACATGCCTTGTAACCTTGCTTTCTGGATAACCCTTATGTGTGTGTGTGTGTGTTTGTGTATACATGTATGTACATATGTATATCGACTACTGTAACGCTCTCTACATGGGGCTATCTTTGAAAAGTGTTCGGAAACTTCAGATCGTGCAGAATGCAGCTGCGAGAGCAATCATGGGCTTCCCTAAGTATGCCCATGTTACACCAACACTCCGCAGTCTGCATTGTTTGTTGATCAGTTTCCAGTCAGAATTCAAAGTGTTGGTTATTACCTATAAAGCCCTTCATGGCATCGGACCAGAATATCTCCGGGACCGCCTTCTGCCGCACGAATCCCAGTGACCAGTTAGGTCCCACAGAGTTGGCTTTCTCCAGATCCCGTCAACTAATGTCATTTGGCGGGACCCAGGGGAAGAGCCTTCTCTGTGGCGGCCCTGACCCTCAGGAACCAGCTCCCCCAGAGATCAGAATTGCCCCCACCCTCCTCGCCTTTCGTAAGCTCCTTAAAACCCACCTCTGTCGTCAGGCATGGGGGAATTGAGATATTCCTTTCCTCCTAGGCCTATACAATTTATGCATGGTATGTTTGTGTGTATGTTTGGTTTTTAATAAGGGTTTTTAAATTATTTTAAATATTAGATTTGTTCATATGCTGTTTTATTATTGTTGTTAGCCGCCCCGAGTCTACGGAGAGAGGCGGCATACAAATAAAATAAAATAAAATAAAATAAAATAAAATAATAAAATAAAAATAAAATAAATGTATTTATGTATGTATGTATATGTATGTATCCATGCATCTATGTATACCTTTGTACTATGATTAAACATTTCTGTGTCTTTCAAACAAAGTAATACAGTTGATTCTCTAAGTCTAAGGACCTTTATTTATCTGCTGTCTTGGTTCACATTGGACTCCGTTGCTCCTCCAGGCTTCAAAGATCATTAAAATATCTTTCAGTTTCTAATGTATATTTGGGTATCTCTAGGCCCTGGTTCTTCCTCAGATATTTATCTGAGTTTAGGAAAACCACTCATTTCCTCTAAAAAGTAAAACCAAGAAAAAAAGGTCTTTTCAATTATGCGGTTACACATTCTCCTACACAGCATAATGCTTAGTAATTTTGCAACTGCAAGATATTGTTTTTTTAAAAACTCAATTGGAAACACTTTGGTTTCCATGAAAAACATATAGTCCACTCACTGATAACAATAATGTGAATGATCACTGCTGTAATCTTTCTATATTACATAGGAGAGGTTCATGGGTTTGCTAACTAATACTGTACAGTACTATCAAAGAAATGTTGCAACGTACTAATAACAAATATCACCATGACTAAAACAAAGTTACTTTCTAAGTTCAGCTTTCTCAGCCAAATGTATCTAGGAAGCCATGGAGGGAAATGATGGTGAGGAGGACAAATATCATAATCCCTTCTAAAAAGTTCTGTAGGAAAAAAAAAATTCCCAGGCGTTCTACATGGAGAAGTTACGTAATTGAGCTTTAGGCTAATATGCCATCTAGTGGCTTCCAATAATTTGAAGTTTCTAATGGCGAGTCTTCGGAGAGGGGCGGCATACAAATCTAAGTAATAATAAAATAAATAGATTTATCCCCACCCATAGAGAGGGGAAGAGAGAAGGAGGGAGGGAGAGAGGAAGCGAGGGAGAGGGAAAGAGAGGGAGGGAGGGGAGAGCAGCATTTGCGCCGGGCATAAAAACCTATCTACTCCTTCCAAGTAGCAGCTGGCCCGGAAAACAAAGATGGCTCTGGCCTGGCCCAGCATTTTCCCGAAGGGCCTTTGCCCCAGCGCCACCAATGGAGCGACTGAGCGCACTCTGCCTCTGGGTCGGCGTCGCTTTGGAAGCAGGTGAGAGAGGCAGTGCAGGTGCCTGCCACCAATGGGGGGGGAGAGAGAGAGAGAGAAGAAAGGGAGGGAGAAAGAAAGAGAGAGAAATAGAGAGAAAAGAAGGGTGGGAGAAAGAGAGAGAGAGAAAAACAGAGCGAGAGGGAGGAAAGGAGGGAGAGAGACAGAAAGGAAGAAAAAGAGAGGGAGGAAGGAAGAGAGAAAGAGAGGGAGAAAAAAGAGAGGAAGAAAGAAAG
Organism: Erythrolamprus reginae; assembly: GCF_031021105.1. NCBI lineage: Eukaryota > Metazoa > Chordata > Lepidosauria > Squamata > Dipsadidae > Erythrolamprus > Erythrolamprus reginae. The sequence goes on along the minus strand of NC_091953.1, from coordinate 35,169,561 downwards.
AAAAAGAGGGAGAGAGAGAAATAGAGAGAAAGGGAGGAAGGAAGAGAGAGAGAGAATGAGAGAGAAAAGAAGAGAATGGAAGGAAGGAAGAGAGAAAGAAAGAGGGACAGAGAGAGAGAGAAAGAAAAAGAGGAAGGAAGAGAAAGAAAGAAGGAGAGAGAGAAAGAGAAAGAGAAAGAGAGAGAAATAAAGAGAAAGGGAGGGAGGAAGAAAGATAGAGAGAAAAAGGAAGATAATTTTTTTAATAGGCCAAATTTGTAATCAAGACACATACACCCCAGGTCAATGGTGTCCCTCTTTACCAATGTTAATATCTGGTCACTTTATTCTTAACATATGTATCTTTTATGTACACTGAGAGAACATGCAGCAATGACAAATTCCTTGTGTGTCCAATCACTCTTGGCCAATAAAGAATTCCATTCTATTCTATTCTATTCTATTTATACTACTTTCATAGTTATGTATCTATTTGTGAAAATGTTTTCTAAGAGATTTTCCTTTCAAATTGATAAGCTGCTTTGAAAAATTCATTTGAATTCTAAATCCAAACAAATCTCATTGTATATCCTCCCAATAAACCTTCTGTACATTCAAAATCACATTCTCTCAAAACTGATCTCACCTACAAAAGGTGGCAATTAAAGTTTATTTGTATGTGTTTACATATGAGTAATTGGCCTATGCCTTCCTGTTAACCCAATTTAGTTTTGTGCAATTATGTACAATTCAAAAATGCCAGAACAAGACCAAATGTCAAGGAAAATGTTTTGACAAAATTCTGCTTTTTTTCCATTCCCCTCACTTATTCTGTAAATGTCAAGTCATTTAGAGTATGTTGTGTGCTTCTTGAATCATTTCAAATACAGTGATCCCTCGAGTATCGCGAGGGTTACGTTCCAAGACCCCTTGCGATACTCAATTTTTCGCGATATAGTGGTGCGGAAGTAAAAACACCATCTGCGCATGCGCGCCAGTTTTCCATGGTGTTTTTACTTCCGCTACATACAGCTCGCCGCCCGCCCGCCCGCCGCTTGTCCTCCGCCTGCCTGCTCGCCGCTTGTCCGCCCGCCGCTTGTCCGCCCGCCGCTTGTCCGCCCGCCGCTTGTCCGCCGCCTGCCTGCCCGCCGCTTGTCCGCCCGCCGCTTGTCCGCCCGCCACTCGTCCGCCCGCCCGCACGCCGCTACCGCCCCTCTCACCGCCGAGTCCAGCGCTGGCGGCCACCGTCCCCCGTAGGCACCCGCCCGCCCGCCTGCCGCCCCCCCCGAAAGAGATGAGAGAGGGAGGAAGAGAGTGTGAGAGAGGAAGAAAGAGAGAGAGAAGAGTGGAAGAAAGAGAGAGAGAAATGATAGAAAAAAAGACGTCATCGGGTGAGAAAAACCATGGTACAGTATAGCAAAAAAAACCGGGGAGTATTTTTAATTTATTATTTTTTGAAAAATCGCGATATAGCATTTCGCAATAATCGACATCGCGAAAATCGAGGGATCACTGTAATATTAATCTCATCTACTATACAAAAACAGTCAGTCTGTCCAAAAGTCTACAAAATCTTGTAAGGCTTTTTTCATGCTTTCTGAAAGACAACAAGCTAAACTTAATGCTTTGAAATTGCAGATGTTCAATTGCAGTATGCGAGTATAGAAAACTAGACATATCCATAGAGAGGAAGTAAACCAGGTTTCAATATAAATTCTTCCTGAATAATCATCTTATGATTAACTGATTTTCAGAGCTCTTCAAATTCAGCACACTCGATGGTAGAAGAATATCCTCTTTTTTATGATTTTCATATCATCTTATTGAGCCAGTCTGATGTAGTGGTTAAGGCATCATGATAGAAGCCAAGAAACTGAGTTCTAATCCTGACTTCAGCATAAATCAGCTAGCTTGATGATCTTGAGAACCAGCCAGCTTGATGATCTTGTTTTCAACAATCATGGGAAACCATTTCTGAAACATTTTGCCGGGTAAACTGCAGAGACACGTCCAAGCGACCTCCAAAAATTGGAGAAAAAAAAAATAAGTTGCTATTCACTATAAATAACGCATTTTGCTTTTACATACTTCTCCTCTCAGTTCAGGTATGATACTGTCTTATGTTGAAGATGAAAGATCGTGTTAACCTGATGGGAAATTACATCCTTTGTCATATATTACATTTTCCACTTGCACAAAGGTAGCATATGGTTCCACATCATTTTCCTATAAAACAAGAAAATATTTTGAGAAGAAAAGGCATGACATCTTCTGAATAAAGCTTTAAAGCATTCTTTAAAAAAGGAAGCATTAGTAACCCTGTCTATTTTTTCCTTTCATTTTATATACACTATTTATATTATGCTTATACTTGATGGGGAAAAATGTGCCATAATTCTATCCTATCCTATCTAAGTTTGTAACTAGGTTCAATTAAAATAAAAATAGACCATAATCCATTTTCTTTTTTTCCTTCTTGGGGAGATGCTGTCATAGCCTATGGGGATTTTATTTTGGAAGACAATGCTGTCATCTAACCAAGGCCTTTTCTAATAGAATATAGTTTCCATTGTTATAGCAGTGATAAGTAAGAAACCTTTCTGACTGGGCATGCTTTAAGCATAACTTGTGGTAAAAGTGGCAATGTTGATTGAATAACTAAAGTGAAAAAAGTTGAATCCAGTCTTCAGAGTTGATCAGGAAGGAAGTAAACATATTTCCGGTCACAATTCAAAGTGTTGGTCATGACCTTTAAAGCCCTACATGGCATTGGACCTCCGGAACCGCCTGCTACCGCACGAATTCCAGCGACTGATAAGGTCCCATAGAGTTGGCCTTCTCCGGGTCCCGTCGACTAAACAATGTCATTTGGCAGGCCCCAGGGGAAGAGCCTTCTCTGTGGTGGCCCCAGCCCTCTGGAACCAACTCCCACCGGAGATTAGAACTGCCCCCACCCTCCCTGTCTTTCATAAACTACTTAAGACTCACTTATACCGCCAGGCATGGGGGAGTTGAGATATTCCTCCCCCTAGGCCATTACAATTTATGCATGGTATGTTTGTGTGTATGCTTGGTTTTATAATAAGGGTTTTTAGTTGTTTTAGTATTGGATTGTTACATGCTGTTTTTATCATTGTTGTTAGCTGCCCCGAGTCTACGGAGAGGGGCGGCATACAAATCCAATCAATCAATAAATAAAATATTTATTTATTTATTATTATTTATTTATTATTTAGATTTATATGCCGCCCCTCTCCGAAGACTCGGGGCGGCTCACAACAAGATAGAACAAATCAGAAAACTTTAAAATTGAAGAAACTTCAACACATAACATTAAATAAGTGAATTAAAGCAGCATCATAATAGCTGTTGTGTACTAATTTCATGTTATTATTGTGCGTTACATTTATAGTTTGTTCAAACTACATTATTCCCTGTGCACAAACTGATATATAGCAATTAATTTGAGTTCCATATTGTATATTATTTCAAATCAGGAGTGAAATCCAGCAGGTTCTGACAGGTTCTGAAAAACCGGTAGTGGAAATTTTAAGTAGTTTAAATACCACCTTTGGCTGGCCCAGAGAGGGGTGGGAATGGAGATTTTGCCGTATCCTTCCCCTGCCACAACCAGCAAGCCATGCCCACCAAGCCATACCCAGAGAACAATAGTGAAAAAAATCTGGATTTCACCACTTCTTCAAATACTGTCCTGCTGTTTGAAGAGGTATTATTGGGATAACTATTTGATTTGCTTTTTGGTTGTTGTAAAGGTCATCACTACTGATAATTAGTGATTATTATTGATAAGCAGGAAAATACTGGATGCAAGAACTTTCAAATTAGATAGAGAGAAAAATGAGAAAAGCCAGTAAGAATCAAGATTGATATTTCATTGGTCTACCTTTAAAGAGTTAAGTTAATTAAGGAGTTCAAATCTGATGGAGATTCTTGAACATAAGACAATTAAAAATTATGACATTATCTAACAAAAATTGAAGCATAGAAAAGGAAAATAAATGCAAATATTGTTTACAGTAAACAAAGAAATACAGATATTTAATTACAATAAGATTTTGGAAGGGAAATCTTACTGGACGATATGACAAGACAAAATGTAAAATTTATTTGGATTTTGATGCAGATAAATTACTAAAGATTCAAAAAGTGTTTAGAATTAATTCATTTGTAGACCAAAGAGGGAATTTACATTTTTAATAAATAAAATGGCTATAATATGATTGAAACTATTCTGTTAAAAGTGAGTTCAAATATTGAAATTATTATCATGTGCTTAAGAAAATGACATGTTCTTAAGAAACATAAAGACTTGACATTTTATTTATAAAGCATAAATTAAAGTGCATGGCTACATTCCTTTTGGAAGTATTGATGATTGGAGAAAAGTATTCATTTATTCAAGGAAAGATGTTAATGAAACTATATCAGCAAGTGTACTAATTATGATAAACAGCAGGGACCAACTTCAAAATCAGAATTAGCAAAGTCAAGCCTATATAACTGTAATCTATAAAATACTCAAACTGTAAATTAAAGATAACATGGGTAAAATTAAGATGTCAAAAAATATTAATAACTTGAACAATTCATTTAACAGGAAGATGATTCTTTTAAAGCTTACTGTTGATTATTCAAGCTTGATTGCTTGTTGCACTTATTTCCTTTATGAAACTTGGGTTGACAAAGTATATCAGATTCTGTATTTAAACTTGAAGGTTTTTACAAGAATTAAATAAAGGATTTTTCATTAAAAAGGAAGGAGGAATAGGATGGAATATTAAGAAGAATGTATAAAAAACAGCTCATAAACATGGCATAATAATTAAGTTTAATGTTTACTAATATAATTTTAAGCTTGGGTCTCCTTGTTGCTTTGGAAAGGGCCAAATACTTGTTTCTGCACGGTGCTTACAATCCACTACAGGTAATTCTTGACTTATGACCACAATTGAACCCAAAATGACAAATTTGTTATGTGGGTTTTGCCCCATTTGATGACTTTTCCTGCCACATTTGTGAACTGAATCCCTGCAGTTGTTAAATTAGTAACACAGTTGTTAAGTGAATATGGTTTCCTTATTGATTTTGCTTGTCGGAAGGTTGTAAAAGATGATCACGTGACCCCGGGACACTGCAGCCATCATAAATATTTTATGACTTTAAAACAGTGTTTCTCAACCTTGGCCGCTGGAAGATGTGTGGACTTCAACTCCCAGAATTCCATAGCCAGCAGAGCTGGCCACAAGTCTTAAAGTTGCAAAGCTGGCTGTGGAATTCTGGGAGTTGAAGTCCACACATCTTCCAGCGGTCAAGGTTGAGAAACACTGCTTTAAAAGAAAGGCTTTAAAAACATGGCTGTGCTGGCAGGCCAGGAACCATTGAGTGACAACACTGCTCTGGCCAGTAGCATGAATGATAGTTGGATGAATGTTTTTTAATATTGGGGTTTTAAATTTTGTATTTGATTTTACTGTTGTATGCCACCCTGAGTCCGTCAGGAGAGGGGTGGCATCTAAATCTAAATCAATAACTGTCAGTTGTCAATCATCCAAATATAAATCATATGATCCTAAGGATGCTGCAATGGTCATAAGTGTGAAAAATGGTCATAAGTCATTTTTTCGGTAGTCTTGTAACTTCGAATGATCACTGAATAAACTGTTGTAAATGGAGGACTAACTGTACATCTGACTCAGAAAAGGAGCCTGCATCCATAAAATGTTTTTCCGATTGCACTATGCGCCAGCGCGCTTAGCCAAAATAAATGTGAATGTAAGCAACAAATGTTGGAAGTGCAAAAAAGAGGTAGGAACATACTACCACATTTGGTGGTGATGTAAGAAAGCAAAAAAAAATTGGACCCAAATTCAGACATGGATGGAAGAAATATTGGATTATAAACTTGAGATGAAACCAGAAATGTACTTATTCGGAATAATTAGAGGCAAACATAGTAAAGAAAATTATTACTTAATAAATCACATACTCACAGCTGCAAGATTAGCATTTGCACAAGTATGGAAGCAAGAAAAGACCCCAAACGAAGAAATGGTGATTAAAAAAATATTAGACTGCGCCAAATTTAGCAAATTAACATATGAGATAAAAAACCAACAAAATAAGGACTATTACAGAGTGTGGGAGAAATTATACAATTGGGTGGAAATTTAAAAAAATGCATAGTAAATAGAATTGTAAAAGATAAACTTTTAATACATATAGGAAATTGTAAATGTTTAATGTTGTTTGTATGGTGTTTAAATGTTTGTATGTTAAATAAAATCATTTTTTAAAGAAACCAGAAAAGGAGCCTGCATCTTAAAGCCTTACAGCTTCCTTTCTTGTATTTCACTATCAGTGGATAAAGCCTTTGAGACTACAAGTATTCTATTGACTGAAACTGCATTGCTTGCAACTTGCAGAGCTGGCTGTGACTCAGCAGCTCCAGGCTTTGGTATTAGAATTGCTTGCATACTGCCTGCCATAACTAGGGAATGGCACTTTGTTTTCAAGCCAAGAGTCACTTTTATCTGTTAAACTGCATTGCTAGGCACTATATTCCAAAAAGGTGGCTAGGTCAAAGCGTAAAAAAATTGTGATTGAAATTAATTTACAATAACTCCAAGTAAGCACTGAAATGAACTAATTATTTATTAAAGGTCCCTGATTACGTCAGGCACCGCCTTCTGCTGCACGAATCCCAGCGACCAGTTAGGTCTCACAGAGTGGGTCTTCTCTGGGTCCTGTCAACCAAACAATGTCGCTTGGCGGGACCCAGAGGAAGAGCCTTCTCTGTGGCGGCCCCGACCCTCTGGAGCCAACTCCCCCCAGAGATTAGAATTGCCCCCACCCTCCTTGCCTTTCGAAAGCTGCTTAAATCCCACCTCTGCCGCCAGGCATGGGGGAACTGAGATACACTTTCCCCTAGGCCTTTACAATTTTATGCATGGTATGTCTGTATGTATGATTGCTTGTTATATAATGGGTTTTTAACTGTTTTTAATATTGGATTTTGTTATATACTGTTTTATTGCTGTTGTTAGCCGCCCCGAGTCTGTGGAGAGGGGCGGCATACAAATCCAATAAATAAATAAATGAATAAATGAATAAATGAATAAATGAACGAACGAACGAACAAACAAACAAACAAACAAACAAACAAACAAACAAACAAAGATATTTAATAGTCTTCTCCCCTGCATGTTAATATATGAAAAGCACATGTAAACCCTCCTAAAAGTTATTGGGAGCTTTATAATGCCAACAATTTATTTTTAAAAAATATTAAAGGCTAGTTTGAAACGGATCAATTATTGTTTCCTTGAGCTTACCTGGATGGTTTGTCCTGAAACTGTTTCTATAGTTGTCGTTGCAGGGATTTTTCTTTTGCTGCTATGAAAGAGGAAGGAAAACAGTCAGATCTCCTTCTCTCAATAAATGCCACAGCAAATGAATTTTTTTTTAAAATGGCACTGGCTGCCGATTGGTTTCCGGTCACAATTCAAAGTGTTGGTAATGACCTTTAAAGCCCTTCATGGCATTGGACCAGAATACCTCCGGCACCGCCTTCTACCGCACGAATCCCAGCGGCCGTTAAGGTCCCGCAGAGTTGGCCTTCTCCGGGTCCTGTCAACCAAACAATGTTGTTTGGCGGGGGCCCAGGGGAAGAGCTTTCTCTGTGGCGGCCCCAGCCCTCTGGAATCAACTCCCCCCAGAGATTAGAATGGCCCCCACCCTCTTTGTCTTTCGCACGTTACTCAAGACCCACCTGTATCGCCAGGCATGAGGGAATTAAGACATCTCCCCCAGGCTTTCTTATATTTTATATTTGGTATGTATGTGCTGTATGGTTTTTTAAATTGTTGGGGTTTTTAATATAATTTTATTATTAGATTTGTTCTATTGTTACACTGTTTTTATTACTGTTGTGAGCCACCCTGAGTCTTCGGAGAGGGGCAGCATACAAATGTAATAAATTGAATTGAATTGCATTGAATTTCAAATGTATACCACTTACAACAAAGTACCTTTTCAATTTAACCATCATTTCCTCATAAGATGCAAAGGTGTCAGAGTTAAAATGAAGGGACAGTTTACCACTTCCTTCTGAGTTCTGAGTCCTCCTGTTCTAGAATTACCATAATTCTGCCATAACTCCTTCCCCTTTTTGCTTTTCCCCTCCTTTTACATTCCGTTGCACAAGCAACACTGCAGCATTCCAAGTGCAATGGTGTCACTATTGCCGTAATACACAGAGCAGATGCTCACGGTGTTCCAGCAGTGTCTGCAAGGGGACGGGAGGAAACCACGCACAGTGACATGATAAAGCTCCACCCCTTTGAATGGGTTCTAAAGGGGCGGAGCTTGTATTGCAATGCTCTGCCTGCCATCTTGCCAATGCCTGTACTCCCACAAATGTTGTCGTGGCCAACTCCGATAAATAATGAAAGAACCATGAGATAATTTAAGTTAAAACTTGGTATACATACCTTATACAGAACCTCCAGAAATAGATTGCAAGTGCAAATCCAAGTATTCCCAAAAGACCAGTAAGACAGCTATAGAGAATTATCATAGTAGAATTTTCCTTTTTTTCATTTCTATCTGAGAAAAGCGTAAAATGTAAGAAATAATAAGTAGGAGATATTAAAGTCCTAATATATTGAATTAACAAAAGGGTGTCAGAAAAGAAAATAGAATGACTAATTATAATTTAGATAGGTTTCTAGACAGATTCATGTTTACTAATTAAAAAAGGTTATTTAAGGCTTTGTATACAAAGACGCAGAAGACTTTGTATTCATTGTGAAATCTTTATTGCTTTAAGCTATAAAAGGTCATGGCAACAAATACAAATAGGAATGCAAATATCCAATCTTTCTATGAAAGTAACTGGAATTTTCAATCTGTGCAATTTAGCCACCCTAATTGTTTGAAGAAAATATTAAAGAGTACTTTATTTCTAGTATTAAAAGCATTCATTATTAGTTCCAACTTACTTTCTGAAATAATTAGTAATAATAGCTAGTACCTATATCAGTAATGGCAAACCTATGGCATGGGTGCCACAGGCGGCATGTGGAGCCATATCTGCTGGCATGTGAGCCATTGTCCTAGCTCAGCTCCAACATTCATGTGTGTGCTGGCCTGGTGATTTTTTTTGGCTTGCACAGAGGCTCTGGGAGGGCGTTTTTGGCTTCCAGAGAGCCCCCAGGGGGTAGGGGAGGGCATTTGTATCCTCCCCCAGTTCCAGGGAAGCCTTTGAAGCCTGGGGAGGGCAAAACATGAGCCTACTGGGCCCACCAGAAGTTGGAAACAGGCCATTTCCGGTTTCCACAAAGCCTTTGGGGGTGGGGGAAGCTGTTTTTGCCCTCCCCAGGCATTGAATTATGGGTGTGGGCACTTGCTCGTGCACGATAGCACACACGCACACTCTTTCGGCACCTGAGGGAAAAAAGATTCACCATCACTGACCTATATCAATAGTTTAATAATAAGCATACGCTTTCCTCAATTCCCATGGCTTAAGCAATTAAGAAACTTCAGATCGTGCAGAATGCAGCTGCGAGAGCTATCATGGGCTTTCCAAATTTGTCCATGTTACTCCAACACTCCGCAGTCTGTATTGGTTGCCGATCGGTTTCTGGTCACAATTCAAAGTGTTGGTTATGACCTATAAAGCCCTTCATGGCATCGGACCAGAATACCTCCGTAACCGCCTTCTGCTGCACGAATCCCAGCGACCAGTTAGGTCCCACAGAGTTGGCCTTCTCCAGGTCCCGTCGACTAAACAATGCCGTCTGGTGGGACCCAGGGGAAAAGCCTCTGTGGCGGCCCCGGCCCTCTGGAACCAACTTCCCCCAGGTATCAGAGTTGCCCCCACCCTCCTTGCCTTTCGCAAGCGCCTCAAAACCCACCTCTGTCGTCAGGCATGGGGGAATTGAAATTTTCCCTTCCCCCTAGGCTTATAGAATTTATACATGGTATGTTTGTATGTATGATTGGTTCTTTAAATTGGGTTTTTTAAGATTATTTTTAATATTAGATTTGTTTACATTGTCTTTTTATTGTTGTTAGCCACCCCGAGTCTGCGGAGAGGGGCGGCATACAAATCTAATAAATAAATAAATAAATAAATAAATAATTAACATAAAAATAGCTAGAGAAAAATGGAAATCTGTTTTATTAACATGCAAGAATGATTGAAGGAGGATCTGCCCACTTACGCAAGAACCTAGCAACAGGCCATGTGTGAATATAGGAAAGACCCTAAAAACCTTCGTCCATCAGAATAAATCGCTCTGAGCTAAACAGACAGCCTGATATATTACTTATTCATTATTTAAAATGTCAGCAAAGAACAGAGGCCTCCAGATTACTATAAAGTGAATATGACTTGGCGATTGAAACTGATGATTAAATGCTTAAATTTTACCTAGTAGGGTTAAGATAAGTGGCTTTCCTTCAGTAGGATGGGAGATGACACATTTAAGCTTCTCTTCATTAACATTTCTCATATTATATGTACTGATGACGGTCTTTGTGCCATTTGGAAATGTTTCAGTCGCAATTTGAGAGTCTCCTGGAGGAGTCCAGGATATTCCCGCAGCTGGTTTTCCTACAGCCGCCTTGCATACAGCAGTGCCATTGGCATGAGTCAAGGACACTTGTGGAGACACTAAAATGAAATGGGACATATAAGAAATAATTAATTACATTTATCAAGCCAGCACCCATTTAGTTTGAGAGGCATCTTATTATCAGATTTCCAGCCACATTTACCCATCAGTAAGCACATGATAGAATAAAACAGGAAAATACCTATATATTTTCCAATGAACAGACCAAGTAACCTTGAGAAGTAGGGGTCACTATAAAAAAGCATGTATTTGAGCAATCAGAATGACAGAGTTGGAAGGGACCTTGTAGGTCATCTAGTCTAACCAACTGCTCAAGCAGGAGACTATACCATTTCTGAAAAGTGGCTGTACAGTCTCTTCCCAAAAGCCTCCAATGATGAAGAACCTACAACTTCAAATGACCTAAGTGCTAAAGCCCAATGCAACAATATTGCCAAAAAGGCTTCTAGAGTTGTTAACCTGATCCTACGTAGCTTCTGCTCCAGCAATCTCACACTACTCACAAGAGCCTACAAAACTTTTGCCAGACCCATCCTTGAATACAGTTAATCTGTCTGGAACCCCTACCACATCTCGAACATCAACACCCTTGAAAACGTCCAAAGATATTTCACCAGAAGAACCCTTCACTCCTCCACTCGAAACAGAATACCCTACGAAAATAGACTAACAATCCTGGGTCTAGAAAGCTTAGAACTACTGCGCCTAAAACCCGATTTAAGTATTGCCCACAAGATCATATGCTGCAACGTCCTACCAGTCAATGACTACTTCAGCTTCAACCGCAACAACACAAGAGCACGCAACAGATTCAAACTTAATACGAACCGCTCCAAACTTGACTGTAAAAAATATGACTTTAACAATCGAGTTGTCGAAGCGTGGAACTCATTACCGGACTCAATAGTGTTAACCCCTAACCTCCAACATTTCTCCTTTAGACTATCCATGATTGACCTCTCTAAGTTCCTAAGAGGTCAGTAAGGGGCGTACATAAGTGCACTAGTGTTTATCTGTTTTTCCAATTTCGCCCATTTATTTTCACCTAATTGCAACTCCATTAACCTTTCCATTTGAAAAGCTTCCCTATACAGCTCCAAACATGGAACTCCCCATCCCCCCTCTTTTTCATTCGCAATTAACCACTTTTTTCTTATTCTTGGTCTCTTGTCTTCCTCAATCCAATAATTTAGTTTTTTGTCCCACTCTTTAACCTTACATACCGATAATCCCCCCGACAGCACCTGAAATAGGTACATAGAGAATTAATTTTTAGGAAGTGGAATAGGAGTGATATAGGTAAATTAATAGGCCCAATGAAAGGGACTATGGAAATTTGGAAAAAATGGCAAGGGAAAATAGGATTATATAAATCTAAACTGTCATCGCTTTATGTAATAAATAGAGAAAACGAAATTAACTTAAATAGGGTTATAGGAGAGTTGAAGGGAAGAGGGATAACTAAGATAGAACAGTTATACGAGAAGGATGGCAGGCCAAGTAGAAATCGTATAGAATGGTGGTTAGGTAAGGGAAGGTGGCTACAAATAAATGCAATATGTAAATATCTAAATGAAAGGGAGAATAAAGAAGTATTATGGCGGGAGGAGACAGGGTTAGAGAAAATAATAAGAGAAAAAAGTGAGGGGATAAAGGTGCAAGCAACTAATATATACAAACTGCTAGTGCAGTCAGATGGGGACACGATTGATGGATTGACTAAATGGTGGCAAAATGAGATATTAGTAGAGGTACAAGAAATGGAAAATATAGTAGAAGATATAAGGAAAATTAAAAATACAAGAATTAGGGAAATGAGAAGGAAAATATTACATAAGTGGTATTTCACTCCCGTTCAATTTGCACATTTTCAGCAGAATGTCAGGGGGAATTGTTGGCATGGTTGTCAAGATAAAGGAGTGTTTATGCATATGTTTTGGGAATGCCCGATAGTGCAGGAATTTTGGCAAAAAGTGAAAGAGGATATCAATAGAATGTTAAATATACAATGGACAATCACTAAGGAAATGGCAGTACTAGTAAAAAGTAATGCGATGGGAGAATGTAGAGAAATAAAAAAAGCAGCAATAGAAAGCGCTCAGGCAGTAATAGTTTTGGGTTGGAAGGATGCGACAAAATGGACAATGCAAAATTGGTATAGGTACATGGTGGACCATATTCAATTTGAAATTATGGAAAAAAGGATAAATTTGGATAATGAAACTGAGTTGGGACAGCTGATGGGACGGTGGGACAAGGTAAGACGATATATGACGAGCAGAATCCGAGACCAAGCTACAAGAAATAAACTGGAATCACTCTATAATATGTAAACAGATATATTGCTCTTGGGTTAAGTGGATTATACAAGAAATACCCCCAAATTTGGTGGTGGGGAATGTGTGTATGTCGGGGTGGTGGGCACAATTCACAATTCACTACGCACTGTTTTATGTTGTGTGATTTTAAATTGTTAAAAATCAATAAAAAATATTAATTAAAAATAAATAAATAAGTGCACTAGTGTGCCTTTCGTCCCCTGTCCAATTGTCTTTCCTTTATCTCATATATCATATATATTTTCTTCCTTTCATATATCTTCTCCTCTATTTTTACATATTATCTTTACATATATTACTTCATGTCTATTCTCTTTCATATGTATTGTGTATTGGACAAATGAATAAATAAATAAAATAAAACTTCTCCAGGTGTTAAATTGATTGATTGTTCTATTAAAATATTTCTGGGTTGAATCCCTCCTTGACCAATTTCCATCCATTTCTCCTTGTCTGGCCTTTGGGTGCTTTGGAAAATAGATTGTCCCCAATATTGGGCAGCCACTATCTGGATGGTCCTTGGTAGCTGGTGCAGGCGCGCATGCTCCCGACACGTGAGATTTGGCTTCTACCCATGCGCGGAAGCAAAAAAACAGCAAAAATAGCCAAAATCTCATGACCACAAGTGAAATTTTGGCTATTTTTTATGGGATTTTTGCTTCTGCGCATGCACAGAAACAAAAACCTAGCAATTTTCACTGGAAATCTGTCCGTCGTGCTATTCCTGGGCTGAAATCTATTGGTCGTGCCATTGCTGGGCCATTTCCACTGGCTGGACAGCATCTCCCCCATATGGGGGAGAAGTCCATGACAGATTGTCCCTCTGCTCATTGTGACAGTCTCTCAAATGTTGGAACACCACTAACATGTCATCCCGGGTCCTTATCTTCACTAGATTAGCTATGCCCAGTTCTTGCAAACTTTTTTCATATTTTTTAGTCTACAGGCCCCTAATCATCTTTGTTGTTCTTCTCTGCACTTTTTTCTAGAGCCACCTCTTTTTTATAATATGGTGGCCAAAACGTGATGCAGAATTCTAGATGAGGCCATACATTCAATACTATATACAGTGTTCCCTCGATTTTCATGGGGGATGCATTCCGAGACCGCCCGTGAAAGTCGAATTTCCGCAAAGTAGAGATGCGGAAGTAAATACACTATTTTTGGCTATGAACAGTATCACAAGCCTTCCCATAATGCTTTAAACCCCTAAATTGCAATTTCCCATTCCCTTAGCAATCATTTAGATTATTACTCACCATGTTTATTTATTTATTTATTTATTTATTTATTATTTAGATTTGTATGCCGCCCCTCTCCGGAGACTCGGGGCGGCTCACAACAAGTGAAACAATCAAACAATATTTATTAAAGTTTTTTTAAAAAAATATTTATTAAAGGCAGACAAAAGTTTGGCGATGACATATGATGTCATCAGGCGGGGAAAACCGTGGTATAAGGAAAAATCCCATGAAGTATTTTTTAATTAATATTTTTGAAAAACCGTGGTATAGACTTTTTGTGAAGTTCGAACTCGCGAAAATCGAGGGAACACTGTACCTTCATATTGCTGCCCCATACTTAGTTTTGCATAGGTTTTTCTTTTCTTAGCTTGATGTTCTGTCTGTGAATATAGAAAAAAGTAGGTGCATTCTCCCTCCTTTCCATCCCCCCGTCTTGTCAAGCTTTCCATTCTTGCAACATCACAAATTAATCATCAGTCAACCCTGTGTTAATCCCCTCGGTCAATTGCAGTGCTGATAATAAAATTGCTCTATAAAAAAAACATAATGGAAAGTCTCTCCCCAGATTGTTGAAGGAAAATAGTGTGAGGAAAGCTGGGTTGGAGGTTTTGCCAAATGTCCCATGTGTGAGCATTGCATGAGTAATAAAAAAGATAATATCTGTAAGGTCTAGTCTTACTTCAGGACAGGATGGGTTGACGAATATAAATGTTTTTTGATCCCAAAATATTCTAAGAATACCTATAGGAATTGGAATACTACAGCAAGATTACAACATTAATCACAGTGTTCCATTAATCACAGTGTCTCAGGGATGTCTCTCTGCCACAAAGAAGAAGGAGTCAAGCTATTCTTCAAGGCAGAGGTCTTCAAACTTGGCAACTTTAAGACTTGTGGACTTCAATTTCCAAAATTCTCCAACCAGCTATGCTGGCTGGAGAATTCTGAGAGTTAAAGTCCATAAGTCTTAAAGTTGCCAAGTTTGGGGACCTCTGTTTCAAGGCATTTGAAGGCAGGACAAGAAGCAATGGGTGGAAACTAATCAAGGAGAGAAGCGACCTAGAACTATGGAGAAATTTCTTGACAGAACAATTAATCAGTGGCACAAATTGCCTCCAGAAGTTATAAATGTTCCAACAATGGAAGGTTTAAAGAAGAGATTGGATAACCATTTGTTTGAAATGGTATATGAATTCTTGCCTAAGCAAGGGGCTGGACTAGAAGACCTCCAAGGTCTCTTCCAAATCTGCTATTTTTTTTAAAGTTATTTCTTTATTTTCCATTTAAAAAAATATAAACATTTTATCTCTCCTTAAACATTGTGTCATCGTTGGTTCAAATATTCTGTGCAACATCCTCCCACAAATTATATACATTCAACTCATTTTCTTCATAACGTATCTTTTAATAAAAATAGAATAATAACATTAGACATGATTGTTCTCATCATGTTGCCATTTTATTCTTATCTCTATCTTAACGTATTTTCTACATCTTCTTCTTTTATTTCTTATTTCCTTTTTCATTCTCTAAACATTGGTAAAATGCTTTCCATATCATATAATAATCAGTTTGTTCTTTCTCCTTAATTGCTAGTGTTAGTCCATTCATTTCTGCACATTCTAATATTTTCCTAATCACCTTCTCTTTAGTAGGAATCTCTTCACTTTTCCAATGCTGTGCAAATACAATTCTAGCTGCTGTTAATACATGAATAAATAAATATATATTTTCTTTGTTATATGTTTCAGGCCAGCAAAAACATTTCTGGTTTAAACTCAATATGTTGTTTTGTCATCTTTTCCAACCATATATTTATTTTTGTCTGATACTTCTTTATTTTTGTCGACCACATATAAGATCCAGGTATCTGGTGGCATCTCCAACATTTAGTTGATTTGTCTTTAAAAATCTTTGATAACCTAGCAGGTGGAAGGTGCATCTATAAAACATCCTGTATAATTTCTCTTTATATTTAGTTGACATCGTTAATTTATAATTCCTGTCCCACAGTTTCTGCCATTTACCATATTTTTCAGAGTATAAGACATATTTTCCCCTCCCTAAAAGACACTGAAAATTTGGGTGTGTCTTACATACTGAATATAGCTTTTTCGAAGCTTTTCCCCCCAGCCCTGACTGGGTGTTAATGATCCTCCTGGTTTCCTACTTACCCCAAAGCAGTTTTTCCTGCCCTAAAACTTTGTAGGGTTGCTTTTATTTCTACTCTCTCTGAAATTCTTTTTTCCAGTCCTAACCAGGAGATAAAATAATGTGCTGAAGCTGACCAAACTAAGGATGCTAGCCAGCCTGGTAGGTAGATTTTTCCCCTTATTTTCCTCCCCCAAAAGTAAGGTGTCTCTTATACTCCAAAAAATACGGTAACTAGTTCTATCGTATAACCAAAAAAAATTGCCCATGCTATCATTGTCTCCTTTACTTGTTCCTCTGTTAGCTTTTCACCCAGTAAATAATTATACAGTTTCCTTAGTAATCTTTCTTCTGTTCTTGTTAAGATTTTATCTAGTTCTGTTGGTTCTGTATAAAAACCCCATGATTTTGCATCTTTCTCATATCTAGAATGCATCTGCACTTTTGCATACCATAGTATATTGATCTCTTGCTCATCCATTTCCTCTTTCATTTTCAGTTCCCCTTTTTATTCAAAATGTCTTTGTACCTAACAATGTTTTCCATATTAATAACATTTGGATGAATCAATGCTTCCATTGTTGAAAGCCAGACCAGTATCTTCAAATAGTGTTGTTCTTTAATTTTCTCCCATACCAAAATTAGTGCATTTTTTACATAATTATACTCTGTTATTCCATTCCATTCTATTCCATTCCGTTCTTAACCATGGCCAACTAACTGATTAAGATCTGTTGATAGGAATATTGCACATCTATGTTGGCATTTGAAAAATATGGAAAATGGAACTTCAAATTTTTTATGTGTTCAAAAATGAGCAATCCCTACATTTTGCTAGGTTTAAATGAAGATAATAATCGGCTGATACTCCATAACAATCTGCAGTTCCTCCCCAATTAAATAAGCAGAAGGATGGTGGAAGTTTCCTAGAAAATGCCAACAAATGGGATAGCTGACTGCAAATTTTAGCAATTGATGTAAACAAAGGCAGTTGAAATTCCTGAGGGAAGTCTACCATAATAAGTGTCTATCAACCTACCACCTCTTCCAAAACTAGACAATGCAGTATCAACAGTAGAGTCCTTCAGCTTTCAGAGTCCTTTCATATCTCAAGACTTAACATGGACATCTAACATAAAAAGTCATCAAAAAAGCACAACAAAGAATATTCTTTCTGTCTTCAGTCTTAAACTCAGAAAGATTAAACTACCCAAAGAGCTGCTTATTCAGTTCTACAGAGGAATTGAGTCTGTCATCTGCACCTCCATAACTGTCTGGTTTGGCTCTGCAACCAAACAAGACAAACACCGACTTCAATGGATAATTAGAACCGCAGAAAAAACTATTAATACCAATCTGCTTTCTACTGAAGATCTGTATACTGCACAACTCAAAAAGTGGGCTGTGAAAATATCTAAAGACTTCTCATATCCTGGACATAAATTGTTTCAACTTCTATCCTCAAAACGACACTATAGGGCAGTGTTTCCCAACCTTGGCAACTTGAAGATATCTGGACTTCAACTCCCAGAATTCCCCAGCCAGCATTTGCTGGCTGGGGAATTCTGGGAGTTGAAGTCCAAATATCTTCAAGTTGCCAAGGTTGGGAAACACTGCTATAGGGCACTGTATACCAGAACAACTAGATACCGTATAAGGGTAGGGGTTTTTTTTTTCTGGAATGCCATCACTCTGTTTAACAACTAATCCCCACAACACTGTCAAATTATTTACTAAGGATGGAATTAAATGAAAAGGAGGACTCAGAATACTATGAAATTTGGAACAAATTATATGATTGGCTTGAAAAGAAAAAGCAAAATAAATCATTAAATAATTAACTTATTGTAAACATGATGATTCTCAACTATAGTAAAATGGAACAATTATATCAATGAATAACAATGAAATATGTTAATGAAAAAGATTATGTAAGTATGTTAATACAAAATATTACATAAACATGGATTTATTGTTGGTAAAACTTGCTCTATTATAACCTTAGAGCAACTCCTTAATATAGTTCTTCATGTTGTGCTGACCCCTAACTGTAAGTCTAGCACCAATTCTCCCAACAGAGCTTTAAGCTGATTGGCAGGAAGGTCAGAAGAATACCCCCACTGTAAACTCCTGATTGGTCGGATTGCAAAAATATTGTCCAAGCTGCCAGAATAGAAGCTTTAGTTCCTAACACCATGGGAAATTTGTCTTTTCCCATGGTCTTAGATGACCCCTGTGAAATGGTCATTCGACCCCCCAAAGAGGTCCCGACCTCCAGGTTGAGAACCACTGCCCCAGAGGTTATGTAGTGCATTGTATGGAATTGTACTGTACTGTATTGTATTTTTCTTTTTTGTATATATGCCTTTTTGTTGTTTTTAAATATAAATAATTTAATAAAAAACAAATAATTTACTAAGACTGTATTACTATTAGTCTTCTCATCCTTCCTAATACCTATCTCTTCCCACTTCTATCTTTCAATTTACAGTGTTCCCTCGACTTTCGTGGGGGTTGCATTCCGAGACCGCCCGCAAAAGTCAAATTTCCGCGAAGTAGAGATGCGGAAGTAAATACACTATTTTTGGCTATGGACAGCATCACAAGCCTTCCCTTAACACTTTAAACCCCTAAATTACAATTTCCCATTCCCTTAACAACCATTTAGATTATTACTCACCATGTTTATTTATTAAAGTTTATTTTAAAAAATATTTATTAAAGGCAGACGAAAGTTTAGCGATGACATGATGTCATCGGGCGGGAAAAACTGTGGTATAGGAAAAAAAATAGCGAAGTATTTTTTTTAAATTAATATTTTTGAAAAATCGTGGTATAGACTTTTCGCGAAGTTCGAACCTGCGAAAATCGAAGGAACACTGTATATTGTTTTTATTTGTTTCCTAGTATGATTTGATAGCTTACTAGTAACCTTGACTGTCACTAAGCATTGCACCTTTTTATTCTTGATGAATATATTTAATTCTCCTTATGTACTTTGAGAGCATATACACCGAAGACAAATTCATTGTGTGTCCAATCACACTTGGCTAATAAAGAATTCTATTCTATTCTATTCTACTCTATTCCTATTCTTAGATTAATAATGCTGAAAATTCCACTGTGCCTTAGGCACATTAATGTAACAAGGCATTACAAGAACAAGCAAATGTATTAATCATTGTATTTTATAAGTTTGCAAGTCAGCCACCCTGAATCTACGGAGAAGGGCGGCATAGAAATCTAATTAATAAATAAAAAATAAATAAATAAAATTTAATATTATAAACTGTTTTGAGATATCTTGAAAAAATGACATAAAAGTATGAAAAAGAAATATAATAGTTCTGACTATAACAATTCAAGAAAATGATTTTAAATACTGTATACTGTTTCTTACCTGATAAAGATATTTCATATTCATGGTTTAACATTCCTTTAGCAGTAGCAATGAAACATCTATATATTCCTTCACTGTACATTTTAAATGATTTTATCTGAACAGCAGAATCTTCTTCCGGTTTAGATGCCCAATCCATGTTCATACTGCAGTTTCTGGCTACGGTATTGTTCTCTCTCTTAAATGATAAATGGCAACGCGTTCCATTGTTAAAGTTCACTCTCCATACTGTCAGATTAGATCTTTCTGGAGGGCAGTGCAATTCAATGGTTGTTCCAAGCTTTGCATATTTACTTGATTTATCTAGAAAGATACAGAAAGAAATGTTATCAAGAATTATTATAAACAGGGTTGTCCACAAAGATGCCTCTTTGGGCTTCCCCACAGGAGGAAATCCACATTTTAGAAAAGAAATAGTGACAAGACCAAAGTGGTGGACCAATGATAAAATAATACTAAAGTACTAAAAAAGAGAAATTAAAAAAGGAAAAGAAACAAAAGTCAAATTAAAATGAATTTACCTCAAACCATTCAATATACTTCTCTCCACTTTTCTATACCTGCAAATCACTCTTTCTTCTATCACATGATTCATCCACTGCCATTTTATTTATTTATTTATTTATTTATTTTGTCCAATACACAATGAGGGTTTTAGTGGGTATATATCTATATACACATAGTAAAATACATGATGAAGGTTATAGAGGAGATACTCATAGTAAAATATATCTAAGAAATAATAGAAAAGAAGATATAGTAATAGAACATATCAATGAAAGAACAGAAGAAGAGATATAGGAATAGAAGAAAGGTATAGGAGATATAGGAGAGCAATAGGACAGGGGACAGAAGGCACTCTAGTGCACTTGTACTCGCCCCTTACTGACCTCTTAGGAATCTGGATAGGTCAACCGTAGATAATCTAAGGGTAAAGTGTTTTGTACATTTTGTACATTAACCTTCTCATATCTTCTCACTGCTCACATTGTCAGGGGTGTCACCCATTCTATCCACCCATGATTTTCTCCATCAGCCTTTTTTCCTCAATCCATTCATTCTTCCCACATTTATTTTGCTTTCAAGTTCAATTATAATTTAATCCCTTTGTATGGGGGAACCACTTGAATATACAGTAATCCCTCATTTTTCGCATGTTTTTAATGAGTATTTGCACTTTAAAAACCCACCCTTTGCATTAAACAGCCATTCTATAATGTTTTTCAGCAGGAACTACATGTGCTATCCTACCAGTTTTTTTAATAGATTACAGTAGTACTGTAGAGGAATTTTATGAATTTTTAATGGATTTAAAATTTTCAATGGATTTAATGCATTTAAGCCCCCTTTGAAAACCCGTGAAGTAGCGAATCCGCAAAAGATGAACTGCGAAGTAGCGAGGGATTACTGTACTTCTTTTGCATTGATCACTCACCTTTTTCATCATTTATCACACATTTATTAATGATATTACAACTTCTGGTTTTACCACATGACTAATTTTTCACCAGGTACCTTATACATAACTTCCAAGTTCCATTTCACATTTCCTGTCAAAGACAACTGCCTTTGATGCATTAATTTTGAGATTCATGTTTGTGGCGTTATACAACGTGTCTAACATTTCCTAAATATCATTCAGGTTTCCTGCAATAAACATATTATCTTCATGTAAGACATTTGTTTTCATGATATCGGGACAGCTGAGGCTAGAAAGCGTTGTTTATTTATTTTGTTTATTTATTTTATTTATTAGATTTGTATGCTGCCCTTCTCCGTAGACTCGGGGCGGCTCACAACAATAACAAAGACAATGTAAGAACAAATCTAATAATTTAAAAAACACTAAAAAACCCATTATTAAAAGGAAGCATACACACAAACATACCATGTTTATCAATGATACAACCTCTTTCCAGAAGTAAGACTGTTGCCTTCCATAATAGCCTTGCAAAAATCACTAAAGGCTAAACTTAGAGCGTCTATGGTATATAATCATTTATCATCATCTCTTTTTAATTACATTTTTTTCATTTTTATTGTAACTATCAATTTAGGGCGTTTTTGGTTTTTTGTATTACAAAGGATGGCACATATTTTTTTTATCACAACTGTTTTATTATTTGGTTTTGACTATGAAGGGTGTTTTTATTGTGGTATTATTTTGTTGTAATGTAAACCACTGGAATGATTTAGTGGCTTATGTATTTAATAAATACTCTCCTAACATTTTCACAATTATTCTTTATAGATTTATCAATAAATAAATTAAAAACCAAGTTGGACTAAAAGACCTCCAAGGTCATTTCCAATTCTGTTATTCTTCCTTTATTCCGTAGCGTGGGTTGACAAACAAGATCACTATGCTGGATTTCGTATTTCCTCACCAGTCGGGCACTTCCCAAGCACCTAAGACTGCGTGATGTAGCGGCAAATTATGTTTGCCGATCCCAATTAAGCGGTCTTTTGCAATTGATAGATGGAGATTTTGTCAATTCCGATGGTTTTCAAATGTCTGCTGAGATCCTTTGGCACTGCGCCCAGCGTGCCAAGTACCACTGGGACCACTTTCACTGGCTTATGCCAGTTGTTGCAGCTCGATTTTTAGATCTTCGAATTTCACTAATTTCTCTAGCTGCTTCTCCTCAATTCTACTGTCCCCTGGGATTGTGATGTCGATGATCCATACTTTCTTTTCCTCCACAATCAGGATGTCTGGTGGTGGTGGTGGTTGTTGTTGTTGTTGTTGTTATTATTATTATTAATTATTATTATTATTATTGAAAGTGGCTTCCAGAATAATTCAACTCAATACTGGCATATTATTTTGATTACTAAGGTGATACTTTTTAATTACTCACTGAAAAGTTCATAGCATAAGCTGGCCATTTCCCATCTATTAACATAGTCTGGATGGCGGTGGATATAAAATGTGTGAAGGAAGAACAATATTTGCAATTCTGAACTCTGGATTAATTATGGAATAAAAACATAAACAGACAGTAATATAAAAATAATAAAGAAGTAAAATAAATTACTAAGTACATATATCACTATAACCTATAATGATTATCCATTTTTCTCACTCTATAGTTATTCTTCAGGTTATTACACAAACTTACTTTCATGTAACAATGCCACCTACTTTCAACATGATAAAGCAAGGGTCATTGCTTTAGGAATGTAGGTGTTAACAAGTACTTACAAAATATTCTATCTTTAAAAATTGATAGATAAGAAAATTAATTAACATAGAGAATATAGAATATAGAGTTGAATTTAATAAGAATATAGAGTATATATGTTATGTTTTTGTATCGATCTGATCATAGTTAGGCTTTTTTTTCTTTTTTGTATTAGTTAGACTTCTATGATAAGCGGAGCAATGGTAGCTCCTTAAATGTTGAATGTTGTCTGTCCTTTGTTTGTCTTTTGAGAAACTAATACAAAAATTTATATAAAAAAATAAAAATTGTTTAAATATATCCCAGATCTTTTGAAAAACATCCTACTCCTTTCCAAAACAGAAGCAAATGTTCCAGGAAAAGGCGGCATCTATACTTACTGTAACATATTGAACTTACCAGATACTGCCATGGCTATCATAATACTCAGAAGGGTCCCAGCACCCCAAATCTTCATAATAAAATCACTGCATTTTGCTTCCATGGTTCACACAATTGTTTCTGTATTTGACCCATTCTATTGTACAACTATTAGTTGTTCTAATGAGCATCTTTTGGTGAGCATTTTTTAAATTCCAGATGGCATCTTTCTCCTGCTTTTAACATCCTTTCTTTTCTGCAGCAACCGATTAACAATTTTGCTTCTGTCAACTGCCTTTGTACTGCGCAAGACTTCCTGTGCTTACAGTCAAAATGTGATCACTGAGGAAACAGATCAAACATTTATCGCATTTGTTCCCTAAACAAAACTGCTGACTTGTGAAGATAAGTTTTCCCAATAAAATTCAGAGAAAAAGAAGGAGGCGGCTAGCTAAACTTAGGCACTGTCTCAAAACAGAGACTGCTTCAAGTTTCTCTATTTGATCTCCACACATGCTTTTGGTGGGTGATTAAGTTCAAAACAAGTTTACAGAAAGGAAAAACTGTATTAATTTCCACTAATGTGATTCAAAAGGGCACAAGTTTAGTTTTCTAAGAAACGTAGCATTTCTGCCAAGGTACCCTTTGATAAAAATACCTATAAATAGCAGAGGGCACTGAATGGAAATTAAAATTAGTTTTTACAGTACAGTGATACCTTGTCTTACAAACTTAATTGGTTCCGGGACGAGGTTCTTAAGGTGAAAAGTTTGTAAGACGAAACAATGTTTCCCATAGGAATCAATAGAAAAGCGATTAATGCGTGCAAGCCCAAAATCCACCCCTTTCACTGGCAACGGAAGTCCGGAGGTGGGGTTTCCCAGCGAGGTGAGCATCAGTGAAATCGCAGCATCGCAAAAACACCGAAGTCCTCGAAACCCCACCTCCGGACCTCTGTGTTTTTGTGATGCTGCAATTTCACTGAGGCTCCCCTTGCTGGGAAACCCCACCTCCGGACTTCCGTTGCCAGCGAAGCGCTCGTTTTTGTGCTGCTGGGGTTCCCCTCCTGGGGTTCCCCTCCTGGGGTTCCCCTCCTGGGATTCCCCTGCAGCATCACAAAAACACGGAAGTCCAGAGGTGGGGTTTCCCATGGAGGGGAGCCTCAGGGGAATCCCAGCAGTGCAAAAACGGGTGCTTCGCTGGCAACGGAAGTCCGGGGGCGGGGCATCCCAGCGGTGGCGGTGGGTTTGTAAGGTGAAAATAGTTTGTAAGGAGAAGCAAAAAAATCTTAAACCCCAGGTTTGTATCTCGAAAAGTTTGTATGACGAGGCGTTTGTAAGACGAGGTATCACTGTATTTGCTCTTGCCTATTTCTAATCTTAGTATGTTTATTGTATTTTTCAGAGGATAAGACGCATCAGAGTATAAGATGCACCTAGATTTTAGAGGTGGAAAACAAGGAAAAAAGTATCCTGAAGCAAAAGGTGTAGTAATATATTATTTAATAAACCACCAGTATAGCAGAATAGGTTTTACAAACATGTACACTTTTTACAAACTTCAAACTTGACAGCTTTAAGACCAGTTTAAGACTTCAACTCCCAGAATTCCTCCTCCGGTCATGCTAGATGAGGTAATTAGAAGGCAAAAACAGCCCCGTTTTTGTGAAACATGGGCCAGTTTTTGGATATTTTTTTCACAAAATGGGGTGGGCAAAAGGTCTGGGAAGCCTGCAGGGAGCTCCTGGATGCTGGGGTTGTGGTGGCAAAAATGCCCCCATTTTTTAAAATAATTGACCATTTTTGCCAGGTTTTTTTGCAAAAATGGGGTGGGCAAAGGGTCTGGGAAGCCTGCAGAGAACTCCTAAGTGTTGGGGGATGGCAAAAATGCCCCCTTTTTGTGAAAAATGGGCTGGATTTTGGCCATTTTTTCAAAAAAATGGGGGCAATTTTTGCCTTCCTCCAAGCCCCAGATCCTTTGCCCATCCCATTTTTGCAAAGAATGTGCAAAAAATAGCCCGTTTTTAGCAAAAACGGGTGAAATTTTACCATCCCTCAGCACCCATGAGCTTCCTGCAGGCTTCCCAGATCCTCTGTCCCAGATTCTGTTATGCAAACAAATGGGCCGTCTTTCCTGGCCAGCCGAAACGTGCACTCCAGGGAGGATGTCTCCGTGATGTCAAAGCTCCGCCCCTGGAATTCCCTATTGGGATTCCCCACCTCCGTTTGAGCCTCCTGACCGGCCAACAGTTCCACGGCTCTTTTGGGAAGGTGACAGCCGGGCGGTGGTGTTTTTCGGCGTTCTCCCAAACCCGAACGCTGAACCCGAACTTTTTCTGAACTTCCGGGTTTGGCGTTCGGGAGAACGCCGAGAAGCCACCTGGCTGTTTCGGAAGGTGACAGACGGGCGGCGGTGCTTCTGGGCATTCTCCCGAACCTGAACCCGAACTTTTGCCGAACTTCCGGGTTCAGCATTTGGGAGAACACCGGGAAGTGCCCCAGCTGTTTCGGAAGGTGACAGCCGGGTGGCGGCACCCAGCAGAGCGCCCGTTTTTGCGGTCCTGGGAGGTGGGGTTTCCCATGGAGGGGAACCTCAGGGGAATTCCAGGATCTTAAAAACGGGCCCTTTGCTTGCAACAGAAGTCCGGAGGTGGGGCATCCCGGAGGCGGCAGGTTGGTAAGGCAAAAAAAGTTTGTAAGAAGAGGCAAAAAATTTCCAAACCCTGGGTTCGTATCTCAAAAAGTTCGTATCACAAGGTACTACTGTATTTATATTCACAACTTCAACTCAAGCCTCATCACTTTTTGACTTTTCCCTTCTACCCATCATTGTCCCTGCCTGAAACTCCCTCAGGTGCTTGAATGCTTTCTGATAGGTTTTTCTATCTGGTCTGCATCTTCAGCATGAGCTTCAGTGTTAAGTTGAAGTCGAAATTGAAGAGACAGGACTCGCATAGTGAATTCAGCTCTTTAATAGTTCTCAGTATATCTCTGTCTCTTCTGCCTGGCAGCTCCCTATTTTAAGGGGAGCTATCAGGCAGCTCAGCCAGTAGGAGTGCTCTATTTTCCCGCTTCCACTTGGGCCAAGGATAGGCAAAGTTGGCTGTTCTATGACATGTGGACTTCAACTCCCAGAATTCCTGAGCTAGCATGATTGGCTCAGGAATTCTGGGAGTTGAAGTCAATAAGTCACAGAAGAGCCAAATTTGCCTCCCCCTGGCTTGGGCCAATTAATTTAAACCTGTGTTGTTCCTTGCGTCCACGCAGACCTTGTCTACATCCCAGACTTTGTTCTTAATCTCCATATTCAACACTTAGATCTAGAAAGGCCATGATAAGCTGAAGGGAGAATTAAAAAAACCTCTTCCTGAACAATAAAACTATCTAGACAAGTCTGTGGTTCCACAGAAGCACTAGTAACTAGGTCATGAGGAGAGCTGTTTCTTTTCTACACATTGTTCATATAGCGGCTCTGATATTCCAGAATTTGCAGAATATTAGTAAGAAAGTGGATAGATTAAATCAAATAGTACTAAGCTGTCTTTGGGCACCAAAATGGAGACAAACTCTAGTTGAAAGGAAATTCAGGTGTCAGGGTCAGTTTCCTAACTGAATAATTACATTTGTCTCTATTAAATTTAATCTGCTTATTTTAGCTTAGTTCTCTTGTTTTTTAAGATTGCTATGAATTGCCTTTTAAGATATTTGTTCTTCCACTTCTTTTAAGCTGGATGCTGCATAGAGTATGCCATGAGTGTTTCTTGTGCATTATATCCTAACTGTAATTATTTCTGTATTGAAATTGTTCATGATTGAACTATATTAATAATATTAACTGAAAACTTCAAATCTCAACCAACAGGTCCCACAGAGTTGGTCTCCTCCGGGTCCCGTCAACTAAACAATGTCATTTGGCAGGACCCAGAGGAAGAGCCTTCTCTGTGGCGGCTCCGACCCTCTGGAATCAGCTCCATCCAGAGATTAGAACTGCCCCCACCCTCCTTGCTTTTCGTAAACTCCTTAAAACCCACCTCTGTCATCAGGCGTGGGGGAACTGAAACATCTCCCCCTGCCTATGTAGTATTTGTGTATGATAGGATTGTATGTATGCTTTTATATATTGGGCTTTCTTGTTTTTAGACTTTTTAATGTATTATTATTATTATTATTTAGATTTTAAGTATTACATTTGTCATTATATATTGTTTTTATCATTGCTGTGAGCCACCCCGAGTCTACGGAGAGGGGCGGCATACAAATCTAATAAATAATAATAATAATAATAATAATAATAATAATAATAATAATAGCTCTGATTTACACATTGGCAAAAAGAATCAGAATACAAAATACAAACATAGAGGAAATGAACTTGTAGATGATCTTCATTCTATCAAAGACCTTGGGGTATTCATATCCAACGACCTAAGTGCTGGAGTCCACTGTAACAACATTGCCAAAAACGCACTTAGAGTTGGTAGGTAGCTTCTTCTGTGGCAATATCACACTGCTAGCCAGAGCTTACAAAACATTTGTTAGACCAATTCTGGAATACAGCTCACCTGTCTGGAACCCGCACTGCATATCAGGCATTAATACAATTGAGAGTGTCCAGTAATATTTCAAAGAAGAGTACTTTACTCTTCCGCTCTCAACAAAATACCTTATTCCACTAGACTTGAAATACTGGGATTAGAGAATTTTCAATTATGTTGCCTCCGATCTGATCTAAATATAGTCCATAAAACCATATACCAAAATGTCCTTCCTGTTAATGACTACTTCATCTTCGATCGCAGAAACATAAGCATGTAATAGATTCAAACAAAATGTAAACCACTCCAAACTCGACTGCAGAAAATACGATTTCAGCAATAGAGCGATCAATGCCTGGAATGCATTACCTGACTCTGTGGTTTCTTCCCGACACCCCAAAACTTTAACCTTACACTGTCTACAGTCGACCTCTTCCAATTTCTAAGAGGTCTGGTAAGGGGCGTGCATAAGCGCACCACTGTGCCTACTGCCCCTGTCCTACTGTCCTATTTTTATCATTACTTTTTACTCATGTTTATACAAACTACTACTATCCTATAAATGTTAGATAGATAGATAGATAGATAGACAGACAGACAGACATACAGACAGACAGACAGACAGATATGCTTAGATATCCAATCATATATGCCTTTGTGTTCTCATGCTCTGTAAATCAATATCAGATAGTAAGGATCATGAATTATGAATCTTTTTCTTCCTGATATTTTGTTGAGTTTAATATACCCCATGACACCATGATTCTCACATCCCTCTACAAGGATCCAGGTTTTATTGAAAATCCTTTACCTTATTCTTTGAGAATCCTATTTTCTTTCATCCCTACAGCATTCCGTTTAAAGCCTTCGTTATTGAGTTCACTGTCTGATCAAATACATTTTTATTAGTCCTCGTGAGACACAACCCATCAGAAAAAACTTGCTCACTTAGGCCCTAAGCTGGATAATAATAATAATAATAATAATAATAATAATAATAATAATAATAATTTATTAGATTTGTATGCCGCCCCTCTCCGAAGACTCGGGCCAGCTCACAACAATAATAAAAACAATGTTACAGTGGAACAAATCTAATATTAAAAGAGAAAAAACATATAAAACCCCGTCATTTAAAACCAAACAACACACACATACCAAACATAAAATATAAAAGCCTGGGGAAGGTGTTTCAGTTCCCCCATGCCTGGCGATATAGGTGGATCTTGAGTAATTTACGAAAGACAAGGAGGGTGGGGGCAGTTCTAATCTCCAGGGGGAGTTGATTCCAGAGGGCCGGGGCCGCCACAGAGAAGGCTCTTCCTCTGGGGCCCACCAAATGACATTGCTTAGTCGACGGGACCCGGAGAAGGCCAACTCTGTGGGACCTTATAGGTCGCTGGGATTCGTGCGGTAAAAGATACTATTTATTATTATACTCTAAGGCAAAATGATTATCTGAGCACTTTGTTGAAACCAGGATCCTATTGTTGTTGTAGATTGAGCATTCTCTGACCAAAAATATAAATGATGTGGTTTCCCACCATTTTGTGGTTCAGCACACAACCTCCAAAAAATGCTTCCCACTTTTAAAACAACTAATTTCACCACAAACAGAAAAATCCTGGTTGTTTACATATATGGCGAAACTCTGCTCACTTTGTAAAGCTACTATGTCCCTCTTTTCCATCCCTTCCCAAAACCATCAAATACAGTGATACCTCGTCTTACGAACTTAATTGGTTCCAGGATGAGGTTTGTAAGGTGAAAAGTTTGTAAGACGAAACAATCTTCCCCATAGGAATCAATGGAAAAGCGATTAATGCATGCAACCCCAAAACTCACCCCTTTTGCCAGCCGAAGCACCCGTTTTTGCGCTGCTAGGATCCCCTGAGGCTCCCCTCCATAGGAAACCCCACCTCTGGACTTCCGTGTTTTTTTGATGCTGCAGGAAAATCTCAGCACGGGGATTTCCAGCAGCTGAAAAATGGATGCTTAGATTTGTATTGTACATTGTTTTTTCTATTACTGTTGTGAGCCGCCCCGAGTCTACGGAGAGGGGCGGCATACAAAATAAGTAAGTAAGTAAGTAAGTAAGTAAGTAAGTAAGTAAGTAAGTAAGTAAGTAAGTAAGTAAGTAAGTAAGTAAGTAAGTAAGTAAGTGAAATGAATGAGACTCAGACAAGGAGTACAAGATGGTTCCGTTTATTCAGCTCTCTCGAAGTGACTTCAGCAAGGAACGCATCTGAGCTGTCAGTGTCAGAACAGCCCTTTATATACGTTTAAGGCTCGCGCCTAAAAGAAACGGCCGTGCGTCTTAGCCAATCAGACGCGGCCAAGGTTTATTCATAGTTTAAACAGTATTTACAAGGTCTTTTCTTTTACAGAATTTTACATTGGTTATATACAGACTTAACACCCCTCCCTCATTAGTTGAGTCAAACTGTCAATCAGTGAGCCAAGTGACGTAGTCCTCCAATCGATTGGGCCGGCGTGACGTGCGCTCAGACCTGCGCAGATCATTACCGGCTGGTATGTCTATGGTGGAGGTTGGCTCGTCGTTGTCTCCTGTCCGCGGCTGGGCCCAAGTTGGGGCTCTGGCCTGCGGAGACAAGTATGCTGATGGCGCACCGTGCCCAGAAGAGGAGGAAGGCTCGGCGTCGCTGGAGGATGCATCTGGCCGTGGTAAGTCCTTTTGTAATTCCAAAAGTTCGAGTTGCGAATTAATGTCTGCTTGGGGGGAAGAATTTCCGTTAGCGGCCGGCTCTTCAATTGGTGTTATGCGCCCCCTTAAATGATCGATGTGCCGCCTCCATGTGCGGCCATCTTCCAATTGTACCACATAAGATTTTGGGGCTGTTTGTTGCATTATTTTTCCTTTCAGCCAACTCAACCCCCCATCAAAATTTCTAGCAAAAACAAGTTGCCCTAGGTACATATTTCTTTCAGGTGCTATACATGTTTCATTATTTACATTTTGAGTACAATAACGAGGGTGCAACCTGTCCAGGGGGGACCTTATTTTTCGACCCATTAAAATCTCTGCTGGGCTTTTGTTTGTGATGGAATTTGGGGTGATATGCTGCATTAGTAAAAATTGATCTAATTTGTGTTGTATTTCCCCTGGGCCTGCCCTGCGCAAGGCTTCTTTGGCCACACGTACATAACGTTCTGCAAGGCCATAAACCCATGGCGAGTAAGGGGATGTGAGTGCGTGTCTGACCCCTAAGTTGCTTAAAAAACACTCAAATTGTCTGGCAGTCAATTGTGGCCCGTTATCTGAAACTAGGATGTCTGGGCACCCATGTGTGGCAAACAAATGGTATAATGCCTTAATGGTGGCACAAGTAGTAATGTTTTGCATAGCAATGATTTCCACCCATCTGGAGAACGCGTCTACCACAATTAAAAAGTTTTGAGTTCCAATGGGCCCTGCGAAGTCAATATGAATGCGGGACCATGGCCCAGTGGGTCTTTCCCATTCCAGAGGTGTTGTTTTCGGGGGATTGGGTCGTGACTCCTGGCAAGGGTCACAGTTTGCTACCCATTGCTCAATGTCCCTATCTAAACCTGGCCACCACAAGTAACCCCTGGCCAAACCCTTCATTCTGACAATGCCTGGGTGGCCTGCATGCAACATACTTAGTACCTTCTGTTTTAAGGTATTGGGAATGACCACCCTGTCACCCCATAACACGCATCCCTTCAAGTAGGATAATTCCAACCTTTTAGATTTAAATTCTGACAGCCCAGTTTCCTCAGAGTCTCCCAACCATCCTTTTTGAATACAATTGATTACTTTTAACAATAGTGAATCCTTCTTAGTGTGCTCAGCCACCTCTTTGGCAGTGGTCAGGCAGTTTTCCTCAAGGTCAATTAGTAAAACATCCTCTGTGGGGGTTGGATCTGAGACTAACTCGGGCATGGGGCATCTACTTAAGCCGTCAGCATGGTTTATTGATTTTCCCCCCTTATGTGTTAGATGGTATTGGTATCCTGACAGGAATAGAGCCCATCTTATTAATCTAGGGGACATGAAGGGAGGAGTTGGTTTATTGGCAGCTAGAAGACCAAGCAGGGGTTTGTGATCTGTTATTAGTTCAAAGCTCCTCCCACAGAGATAGTAATGGAATTTCTTAACGCTAGAGACTAGGGCCAATGCCTCTTTGTCTAATTGGCTGTAATTTCTTTCTGCCATGGACAATGTTTTAGAAAAGAAGGCGATGGGGGCCTCTGTATTGTTTGGCATTATGTGAGCTAATACCCCGCCAACCCCATACGCCGAAGCATCGCACGTGAGCCTTATTGGCAAAGTTGAGCTATATTGAACCACTACGCTTTTAGAGGTCAATAACTGTTTTATTTTATGAAAAGCTTCGCGCTCCATTGTGCCCCAGGTCCAGGGAACTCCCTTCTGCAGCAGTCGGTGTAGCGGTTCTGCTGCCGTTGCCTTCTGTTTCAGGAAGACAGAATAAAAATTAAGGAGGCCCAGAAATGCTTGGAGTTCTGTCTTATTATTTGGCTCGGGTGCTTTGGTTATGGCCTCTAATTTATCTGCTGTGGGGTGTATTCCCTCACTGTCTATTCTATAGCCCAGAAATTCTATGCTATTGGCTCCCCACACACATTTGTCTGGTTTTACTTTTAACCCCTTAGCTTGCAGTCTAGCCAACACTTCTCTGATGCGCATGTTTAATTCTGCTTGGTTTTTTCCTGATATAAATATATCGTCAAAATATGGGGAGGTTCCTTTTATACCTGCCAATAATCGTTCCATGAAACTTTGGAAAATACCTGGGGCGGTACTGACCCCGAATTGCAGGCGGGTGCACCTGAAAGCACCCCTATGGGTCACTATGGTCTGGGCCAGGGATGTGGCCTCATCGACCGGAAGCTGTTGGTACGCTTGCGCCAGGTCGATTTTTGAAAATACTCTCCCTTCCCCCAAGGAATGTAGCAATTGTTGGACTACTGGGATCGGGTATGGATGGTGTTGAAGGGCTTTATTGATAGTGGCTTTGTAGTCTGCACAGACCCTTAAGGAGCCATCAGGTTTAACTGGGGTGACTATGGGGGTTTCCCATGGCGCTTGTTCTACAGGGACTAAGATGCCCTAGGCAATCAATTTGTCCAATTGGATGTCTAGTTTAGGCAATAGTGGTAGGGGTACCCTGCGAGGCTTAAGTCTGACTGGGGGTACCTTGGGATCTAGAGAGAAGGAGATAGGGGCCCCATTATAGGTGCCCAAAGTAGGGCTGAAAACCTCAGGAAATTCTTGGATAAAGTTAGGAATATCAGGTTCAGCATTTACATGACAAAGACCCAGTATTTCAATACCCAAAGGAGACATCCATGTTAACCCCAGGAGGGAGTGTTTGGCTCCCTCAACCACAATCAGAGGAAGAAAATATTCACAATTTTTAAATTTTACAGGCACATCTACTTTCCCCAAAACAGGTATAATATTACCTTGAAAATCCCTTATTATTAAAGTTGAGTTAACAAAGTCAGTTTTAAGAAAATTTGGCATATACATTTTGAATTTGTCCCAAGGCATAATAGAATGCTTAGAGCCTGTGTCTAATTCTAGGTTACAGGGTTTGTTATTTAAAAGTAGCGAGATGATAATCTTGTTCCCTCCTTTAGCAGTTGCGCAATTTACGTAAGTTTGTGCTTTACCTCGTGCGTAGTCACGGTTAGCGGTAGAGTCGTTTCTGCGATTGAAGCCTCTGGAAAATTTGTTGTCTCGCGGTTGTTGTGCCTGGTTGTTGAAACGTTGTTGGCGGGGTGTAGAGAAGGACTCCTCTGGAAGGGGCGCTCTGCAAGCCTCGGCGATGTGCCCGCGTCGATTGCAGCGGCGGCAAATGGCGTCCCTGAAGGGGCAACGCTGTCGTGGGTGATTTCCTCGGCAACCAGGGCATGGGTTGGAGGGACGTTGGTATCTGGGTTGTCTGGCTTGCTCGGATGGCAGCAGGAGACAGGTGTCGTCGTCCGTGGCAGCTGGGCTGAGGTCATCTGTGGTTTCGGCGCGGGAAACAGCAACGGAGATTTTGGAGACGGTCTCCTTCTTTTCGTGTTCCTTGAGTTCTTTGGCGGCCGCGTCAGCTACTTCGGCTGTTTGAGCCAGCTTGATGACTGACTGAAGCGTTGGGTCGTCCTCTGTCAGGATTTTGTTTCGGACCGTCGCATTCTTCATCCCAAAGATCAGAGCGTCTGTGAGGCGAGCTTCTGGGCTGTCAAATTTGCACTTTGACAGTACCGTGCGAAGTCTCGTGGCGAATTGATTGATTGTCTCAGACTCACGCTGGGTCATCCTGGAAAATTGATGTCTGTAGACTACGGCAGGCTTTGTTGGTTTGAAGTGGTTTGCAAGTCTTGCTTGGAGGTCGTCCCACGGAACGGATTTAGCTGGAAGCGGGTCGGTGAGCGTTTGGACGAGGTCAAAAATCTCAGTCCCGCAATAGTTCAAGAAGATCGCCCGCTTCCTGTCGTCTTCAGCTTCTCCCATTCCTGCCGCTTCTAGGAAGATTTCAAATTTCGCCATGTAGGCGTCCCAAGACGACTTCTCGGGGTCGAAGTAGTCGGGAGCCCGGCCGATCTGGAGGTGATTCATGCTTGACTCGTGGATTCTTCGTTCTCTCGTCGCCAGTGAAATGAATGAGACTCAGACAAGGAGTACAAGATGGTTCCGTTTATTCAGCTCTCTCGAAGTGACTTCAGCAAGGAACGCATCTGAGCTGTCAGTGTCAGAACAGCCCTTTATATACGTTTAAGGCTCGCGCCTAAAAGAAACGGCCATGCGTCTTAGCCAATCAGACGCGGCCAAGGTTTATTCATAGTTTAAACAGTATTTACAAGGTCTTTTCTTTTACAGAATTTTACATTGGTTATATACAGACTTAACAGTAAGTAAGTAAGTAAATAAATAAATAAATAAATAAATAAATAAATAAATAAATAAATAAATATATATATAAATAAATAAATAAATAAATAAATAAATATGTTTGCAAGAATTGTGGAATTTAAATCTTGTGTAGCCAGGGCCGAAGCAAAGACATACAACATAAACATTACTGCTTCATCGTGTAAAAAGCATGGATGTTTTAAAATAATTTATTCATTATGTGTCCACGTAAGAGAAAGACATAGTGATAATTTCTTTTTCCTGTAAGACTTAACAGAAGCAATGTTCAACAAGAAGCTAAATTTATTCTTTAAGAATGCTTTTCTCAGCACAGAATTTGGCCTCTAAATTTGCCATGTCATGCCTGTGTCATCAGCCTATAATTAGAAATTGTCTGAGAAGTTATAAACAGCAACCAAGACTTTTAGACATATTTCCTCTTTTTTATTCCGATACATACTGTATGCGTCATCGGAAAAATTCTGTTCTCAAAATTGTGGGATTCAGCTTCTCAACCCGAGCAACATTAAAATGTATGGATTACAACTCTTTGAATTCCCCAGCCATTTGAAGTTGTAGCATTATCAAAGAGATAACAAATGTAGCCTCTTGTTGAAAATTGCTTCTATAAGTTTCATGGAAAAAATCATAAATTATAAAAATTATAAATTTATAAATTCTACCCACAACCATTAAAAGCATGGTGGATTAATGTTATATTTTATTAGATAGATATTTTATTATAGAAAATAGCACATACACATCATTTAATACTAAATATTAACATTATTGACAAATGCTTAAAATTAACTTCATATTTCTGAAAAAAAAATATATTTCTTTTGATTCCTTTCCTGAATATTTATTCACAAATGTAAACCAGATTAAATTTACTTCACAATTAATCATTGATCCCTCCATTTACTATTATTATGGATCTGCTTTGTCCTTGTGCAAAATTTGGGCTTCATCCAGTCATGTTAATATGCCTGTTAGTAGAAATAACACCACTTAGCCACCTAAGAACTGGGATGTAGCTAAGTGGTGTTATTTCTACTAACAGGCATATTAACATGACTGGATGAAGCCCAAATTTTGCACAAGGACAAAGCAGATCCATAATAATTAAAAACACTTAAAAGATAAAGGACCTGAAAACTTTTTGTGACTAACAGAATTTTTGATCAAGATTTGCCATAGGAAAAAAAGATGTGGGCAGCAAGCATAACCAAAATAGATTTGAATTGACAACCAGAAAAGCTTTCAAGTTTTCCCCATCACAACTAACTTTTTTCCTTACAATAGCTACATTCCCAGAAAAATGCTTTTTGTATGTACTGCCACCTAGCTGTCAAACAATAAATTGCGGTATTATTGTGTTACAGCTTACAGATACTGTAGATGTCAGGGACTCAGAAGTGTTTGAAACCAAACGTATTGTTCTGACAGCTTTATTTCAAAGAGGGTTACAAACAAAAATCAGGCGGTTTAAGACTGTAATGCTAATAAACCCTAATGCGTGCATAAGCGCATAATTGTGCCTATTGTCCCTGTCCTATTGTCCTTTTTTATCATTACTTTTTACTTACGTTTATACCAACTACTTTCCTGTACATGTTTGACAATCAATCAATCAATCTTTTGGCTTAGGATGGACATGATACATGAGCTCATCTGTTTTGCTTGAGTAATAAAACCATGGATTGATTATTGATTGATTGATTTGGTTAGTTAGTTAGTTAGTCCAATGCACAACAATACACAATGAAGGTTATAGAGGTTATACTCGAGTAAAATATATTAGAGAAAGAATAGAAGTAAAAATTTAGGAATAGAATATATCAATTGGAGAATAGAAGGATATTATGAGAGTAGTATAAGAGTATAAGAGTAAAATGTAGACATAGACTTTGATAAACCACTAGCGGAGCATAATCATTGACTATAGGGAAAACACCCTGCACATTTCATTTTAAGCCATGGTCTTATCAATGTCTACTTGTCTACTCTTGACGATTTCCTATTGCTTACATATGGTATAAGTTCGTTTTTAATAAACTGACCTACCTATGAAGCTGCTTACAAAGCCACAAATCCCCTTCCCCCAAATCAAAATGTACGGTACTATTACTCGATCACCTTTTCCTTATGGAGCTATTCCTTGTTTGATGGCTCAGCCACAACGATTAAATTCGCAAATGTACACCAAGACAAATTCCTTGTGTGTCCAATCACACTTGGCCAATAAAATTCTACTCTATTCAAAGCATGCTACGCGGCAGACTAACCACGTTGCGCCTCAGAGCAGAAGGTGAATCAATGGAAAGCTTTAACGCAACTCTCAATCGTTGCCAAAGGCCAAATTCCCACAGCTGTAAAAAAAAAAAAAAATTCGGAAGGGAACTGCTTTTTAATTTATTCGGGTTTCCCTCACGGGTCTATAAAACGCGATTCGGTTTTTGAAACTGCCTTGCGAATAATGTCTGAATATCGCTATTCAGGAAGGACCTTTTCTAGCTCTATGTTCTGTGGCGTCCAGGTCAAAGACTTCCGGGTAAGGCGTGCTGGCTTTCCGTACTGATAGAAGCGTGTATGGAGGGAGACCTTGGTTTGTGCTGCGGCTGTGCGGGTCTTCTTTGGATCTCCGTCTCTGCAATCAGGTTGCGTTGAAGTTTCCTTTCTCTGTTCAGTCTTTGCCGATTTACTGTCCTGTCCTATGAAGGACATCACATTGGGGAAGCAACTTCGGTACCGCAAATGCATTTTTTTAAAAAAAAAAAATTAATCACTTAGCTCTCCTAAGCTATGGATTTTATATAACAATTACAATTAGAACTAATGGGAAATTTCCTGACAGTTAGAACAATTAATCAGTGGAACAGCTTCCCTCTAGAACAGTGTTTCCCAACCTTGGCAACTTGAAGATATCTGGACTTCAACTCCCAGAATTCCCCAGCCAGCATTTGCTGGCTGGGGAATTCTGGGAGTTGAAGTCCAAATATCTTCAAGTTGCCAAGGTTGGGAAACTGCTCTAGAAGTTGTGGATGCTCAGACACTGGTAGTTTTTAAGAGGATGTTGGACAACCATTTGTCTTAAATAGTGTAGGGTTTCCTGCCTAAGCAGGGGGTTGGACTAGAAGACCTCCAAGGTCCCTCCCAACTCATTATTATTATTATTATTATTATTATTATTATTATTATTATTATTATTATCATCATCAGCAGCAGCAGCATCATTATTACTGCTGCACCGTGTTCCAGATTATCGTTTGTTTATTGCTAAATGCTTATTACAGCTTTCCTCCCCACAAACATCTGCCTTTAAATATTCAATTTTATCTAGCAAAAGGAAATTATTTCCCTGACTGAATCTTATTCACTAGGCGCAAATACAAGATGTCATGCAATAGAATGATCAATACCTGGAATGCACTACCTGACTCTGTAATTTCTTCCCCCAAACCCAAAAAACTTCAACCTTAGATAGAAACATAGAAGACTGACGGCAGAAAAAGTCCTCATGATCCATCTAGTCTGCCCTTATACTATTTTTTGTATTTTATCTTAGGATGGATCTATGTTTATCCCAGGCATGTTTAAATTCAGTTACTGTGGATTTACCAACCACGTCTGCTGGAAGTTTGTTCCAAGGATCTACTACTCTTTCAGTAAAATAATATTTTCTCATGTTGCTTTTGATATTTCCCCCAACTAATTTAGATTGTCTACACTTGACCTCTCCCCGTTTCTAAGAGATCTGTAACAGATGTGCATAAGCGCACCAGTGTGCCTACCGTCCCTGTCCTCTTTTATCATTACTTTTTACTTACGTTATGTTTATACAAATAAATACCATCCTATACATGTTTAACAGATAAATAAATAAAATAAAATGCATAAATGATGTATACTTTTAGCCAGCATTTGTTAAAGAAAAAAAATGCTACAGAGCAGGAGTAAAATGTTTGTGGTATTATTTAATTATTACAACCTCTAGATCAACAGTTTTTAACTACCTATGGAAGTGATTTCCAGCCCAAATACTCTCCAGATATTTGGAATGATAATTTCCATCAACCATTGAAAATAGGGGGACTGATGATGGTAAGATTTGAAGGCCAATCCCTTTGGAGAGCACCAGGTTAAAAAAAAAAGAATTAAAACAGTCATGATTGCTAACTTTCGTTCCTTTTTTCCCCACTAGAAATTTGGCCTTGAAACTCCCCATTTTGAAGATACATATCTGTAGTCACTGAATTTATTTATTGGATTATTTATTGGATTTGAATTGCCGTGGTGATGGAAAATCTATGCATGAAGGTGCATCAATTGTCAAAATCTAGCAGATATATCAACCTACTACAGAAAAGGCTTATGGCCCAAGGCAGGACACCTGTACAATATGCTTCATTTACAGACGTTCAGCAGCTCCCCGAAACACAGTTTACTGCCATTACGTTTCCTCTCCAAGATCTGGCAAAATTCTTGTCTCCTAATGTGGACAAATCATCCTTCTACACTTTCAAACCTAACCAGAATGACATCCAGACAGCAGAGATGTTTTTCATTCCATCACAGCGACATATTATTGATTATTCCACTTCTGCAGTCAGGATGGATCATGCCCCAGAAATGCCTCAGCCTGAGGTGAGATAAGTGAAAAGGAGGTTCCATTTTTATTATAGAAACATAGAAACATAGAAGACTGACGGCAGAAAAAAGGCCTCATGATCCATCTAGTCTGCCCTTATACTATTTTCTGTATTTTATCTTAGGATGGATATATGTTTATCCCAGGTATGTTTAAATTCAGTTACTGTGGATTTATCTACCACGTCTGCTGGAAGTTTGTTCCAAGGATCTACTACTCTTTCAGTAAAATAATATTTTCTCATGTTGCTTTTGATCTTTCCCCCAACTAACTTCAGATTGTGTCCCCTTGTTCTTGTGTTCACTTTCCTATTAAAAACACTTCCCTCCTGGACCTTATTTAACCCTTTAACATATTTAAATGTTTCGATCATGTCCCCCCTTTTCCTTCTGTTCTCCAGACTATACAGATTGAGTTCATGAAGTCTTTCCTGATACGTTTTATGCTTAAGACCTTCCACCATTCTTGTAGCCCTTCTTTGGACCCGTTCAATTTTGTCAATATCTTTTTGTAGGTGAGGTCTCCAGAACTGAACACAGTATTCCAAATGTGGTCTCACCAGCGCTCTATATAAGGGTCTCAAATGGTGGTTTGTACTACAGAAACAATAGATTGCCTTATTGTGGCACAGAGGCAACACAATTTATTGCTATCGTATTACTTCAAAGCCTCAATTGTCAATTCCATTATACAGAACAGGTTTCTGATCTTGCATTGTGCATTTACAGAAAACATTTGCTATGTTAGCATTAACTGATATATGTTGGCTACTTCATTTTTAAATCATATTGCCATATTTGACCCGTTCAATTTTGTCAATATCTTTTTGTAGATGAGGTCTCCAGAACTGAACACAGTATTCCAAATGTGGTCTCACCAGCGCTCTATATAAGGGGATCACAATCTCCCTCTTCCTGCTTGTTATACCTCTAGCTATGCAGCCAGGCATCCTACTTGCTTTCCCTACCGCCTGACTGCACTGTTCACCCATTTTGAGACTGTCAGAAATCACTACCCCTAAATCCTTTTCTTCTGAAGTTTTTGCTAACACAGAACTGCCAATACAATACTCAGATTGAGTATTCCTTTTCCCCAAGTGCATTATTTTACATTTGGAAACATTCAGTCAAATAATAATAATATTGCTTCTGATCTTTCCCCCAACTAACCTCAGATTTTGCCCCCTTGTTCTTGTTCTTAACCCTCAAATTGGCATAAAGATGGTATATGTAATCAGCATTTATCGTGGTGGTTGTTGAGGAGGTATGGATAGGAGGACAAATGTTATCAGAATTATGCTATTTGACATGTTGAGCAGAGATATGGAAGGGAAAAAAGTTTCTAAAAGTCCAGGTTGTAAAAATATTTGATTTTTTTTTTACAGAATATCTATCTTGTAAACAAAATTTTGGTCTTTGTGACATGAATGCTGCCCAAATAGCAAAACTGAAAAGGTAAATCTGTTAATGGACCAGGCCATGGTTGTCCCAAAGTGCTTTTTCAAGAGCCAAATGCACTTTCTGTTTTTTCTTTCAAGATGTTTCACTTCTTATCCAAGAAAAAAGTATCTTTGGGTTAATCATTTATCGTTTCTTTATAAATGCCTCAAAGATAAACACAAGCTGATTCATGCTATCTGTTTATTTCTTTCTATTTTAGGTCAGTGTTATCGTTCAGGTACTTAAGTGGCTTTCCAAGAAATATAATCCAAATTCATTTTTGTTTGTTGTAGCTTTGTTTTTTAAACGGGAAGATCCAAAAAACAAAATGATAGCAACTACAAATAAAGCTAATCTTGTAACATTGGCAACTCAATGAAAACAATTATAGTTTAGCAGTGAAAATATTATTTTAATGCACAATTTCTCCCACATTTTTTTCTTTCAACCTCTGTAAATCAGTATTATGTATGTCTGTTAAAAATTTGGGAACAGGCTTGAAACAATAAGATAACTCTTACTGTTTTATTGTAGCTTGGCAATCTTTATGAGCTTGAATTAAAAAAAACCTGGATAGCTAAAACATCAGGAATCGGTTAAGTTCACTTCTTTGGCTAGAAAGTAGAGGTTAAACTTTCAGTCTTAGCTCTATCTTTTACAAGAGAGGGAGGACTCCTCCTTGGCTTCATTTTACTTTAATTAAG
The DNA here is from genome assembly GCF_031021105.1 of Erythrolamprus reginae. Taxonomy (NCBI): domain Eukaryota; kingdom Metazoa; phylum Chordata; class Lepidosauria; order Squamata; family Dipsadidae; genus Erythrolamprus; species Erythrolamprus reginae. The sequence continues at coordinate 35,128,007 of NC_091953.1, read as the reverse complement.
ACGTGACAAGAAAGAGAGATTTAGGAATTTTATTGAGGAAGGAAAAAGAGTCATAAGAAGGGAAACAAAAATATTTGCTTATGTGCGGTGGCAAACAATAACAAAACTCCAGCTTTTTATTCACAATATCACGAGGAGAGATGGATTGGTGGGTAATGGTTGCAGAAAGCTATGCTTGGCTGCATAGCTAGAGGTATAACAAGCTGGAAGTGGGAGATTGTGATCCCGTTGTATAGAGCACTGATGAGGCCACATTTGGAATACTGTGTTCAGTTCTGGAGACCTTAGCTACAAAAAGATATTGACAAAATTGAACGGGTCCAAAGGGGCTACAAAAATGGTGGAAGGTCTTAAGCATAAAACGTATCAGGAAAGACTTCATGAAGTCAATCTGTATAGTCTGGAGGACAGAAGGGAAAGGGGGGGACATGATCAAAACATTTAAATATTTTAAAGGGTTAAATAAAGTTCAGGAGGGAGGTGTTTTTAATAGGAAAGTGAACACAAGAACAAGGAGACACAATTTGAGGTTAGTTGGGGGAAAGATCAGAAGCAACGTGAGAAAATATTATTTTACTGAAAGAGTAGTAGATGCTTGAAACAAACTTCCAGCAGACGTGGTTAGTAAATCCACAGTAACTGAATTTAAACATACCTGGGATAAAAATATATCCATCCTAAAATAAAATACAGGAAATAGTATAAGGGCAGACTAGATGGACCATGAGGTCTTTTTCTGCCGCCAATCTTCTATGTTTCTAAATGACAACGAGCTTTGTCATTTTGTAAAAGAAGCAAACAATGAGCACGATGGGGGGGGGCATTTCTCAACCGATTCACTGCTCTTTTTTTGAACAATCCTACTACCATAGTTAAAGGTAACCCTCAAAGTGGCATAAAGATGATATAGGTAATCAGCACTTATGGTGGTGGTTGTTGAGGAGGTATGGATAGGTAGTAGGAACTGCTTGGTTCCAACTGTAGGACCTTCCAAAACACATGCCTCCCTTCCCTAACAGGAGTCTGCAGATGGTCCAGGATTGACCTCCATGTGACTTTCTATCCGTGTTACCTACAGAACAGAGATAGAGGTAGCATCTGAGATCATCAGGAAGGTTTTCCTGCCCTAAGAGAAGCAAGACACGTAAGCAGATCTGCTGCCTTCCCTTCAATAAGATGGCACATGCTAAGAACAGGAGCACAGACCTAAAAAGAGGGGGGCAATCGAAATCATACCTGGTTTCTCAATGGAGGCAATCTGTACCCCTACAGAAGAGACTCTCTAAGGTCCTCCAGCCATCAAGGGAATCATACTCATAAATGGAACTACAGTGATCCCCCGATCGTTGCGAGGGTTCCGTTCCAGGACCCCCCGCAACGAGCGGGTTTTCACGAAGTAGCGCTGCGGAAGTAAAAACACCATCTGCGCATGTGCAGATGGTGTTTTTACTTCCGCAGCGCTAGCGAGGAGCCGAAGATTGGGGGCGGCGCAGGTGTTTTAAAACGTCGCCGCCGACATGGGCTCGCTAGCACCCCCCTAACCCGGGTTGGGGGTTCGAGGGGTGCTAGCGAGCCCCCCATGTCAGCGGCGACGTTTTAAAACACCCGCGCCGCTTTCCAATGAGTCCCGAAGACAAACGTCAAACTTCCGCGTTTGTCTTCGGGACTCATTGGAAAGCGGCGCGGGTGTTTTAAAACGTCGCCGCCGACATGGGGGGCTCGCTAGCACCCCCCCGAACCCCCAACCTGGGTTTGGGGGGGCACTAGCGAGTCCCCCATGTCGGCGGCGACGTTTTAAAACACCCGCGCGCCTTCCCAACTGAGCCCTCAAGCCAAGCGCCAAAGGCGAACTTCTGCGCTTGGCTTGAGGGCTCAGTTGGGAAGGCGCGCAGGTGTTTTAAAACGTCGCCGCCGACATGGGGGGCTCGCTAGCACCCCCCCGAACCCCCAACCCGGGTTTGGGGGGGTGCTAGCGAGTCCCCCATGTCGGCGGCGACGTTTTAAAACACCCGCGCGCCTTCCCAACTGAGCCCTCAAGCCAAGCGCCAAAGGCGAACTTCTGCGCTTGGCTTGAGGGCTCAGTTGGGAAGGCGCGCAGGTGTTTTAAAACATCGCCGCCGACATGGGGGGCTCGCTAGCACCCCCCCGAACCCCCAACCCGGGTTTGGGGGGGTGCTAGCGAGTCCCCCATGTCGGTGGCGACGTTTTAAAACACCCGCGCGCCTTCCCAACTGAGCCCTCAAGCCAAGCGCCAAAGGCGAACTTCTGCGCTTGGCTTGAGGGCTCAGTTGGGAAGGCGCGCGGGTGTTTTAAAACGTCGCCGCCGACATGGGGAGCTCGCTAGCACCCCCCCGAGCCCCCAACCCGGGTTTGGGGGGGTGCTAGCGAGCCCCCCATGTCGGCGGCGACGTTTTAAAACACCCGCGCCGCTTCGCAGCTGTCTCCTGAAGCCGAACGCGGAAGTTAGCGTTCGGCTTCAGGAGACAGCTGCGAAGCGGCGCGCGTGTTTTAAAACGTTGCAGCCGGCCTGGGGGGGCTTTCCAGCAACCCCCGAGCCCGGGTTGGGGGCTCGGGGGTTGCTGGAAAGCCCCCCTCCGATCGTTTTAAAACAGGCGCGCCGTTCTCCGCTGACTCTTGGCGAACTTCCCAGGCGAAGGGCGAAGGGCGGGCGAGCGGGTGCTGGGGGGGGCTTCGCCCTCCCGCCAGCAAGAGGGGGAAGACCCAGGTAAGCCGCCCAGCAGCTGATCTGCCCGGTGCCATCTACGCATGCGTGCCCATAGAAAAAAAGGGCACGCATGCGCAGATGGTGTTTTGACTTCCGGGTTCAAAAATCGCAAATTACCCTGTTCGCAATGGTCGGGGACGCAATAACCGGGGGATCACTGTACAGTGATACCTCATCTTACGAACTTAACTGGTTCCGGGACGAGGTTTGTAAGGTGAAAAGTTTGTAAGACAACAATGTTTCCCATAGGAATCAATGGAAAAGCGATTAATGCGTGCAAGCCCAAAACTCATCCCTTTTGCCAGCCGAAGCACCCGTTTTTGCACTGCTGGGATTCCCCTGAAGCTCCCCTCCATGGGAAACCCCACCTCTGGATTTCAGTGTTTTTGCGATGCTGCAGGGGAATCCCAGCAGGGGAATCCCACCAGTGCAAAAACGGGCATTTTGCTGACAACGGAAGTCCGGAGGTGGGGTTTCCCAGCGAGGGCAGCCTCCACGAAATTGCAGCATTGCAAAAACACGGAAGTCCTTGAAATCCCATCTCTGGACTTCCATGTTTTTGCGATGCTGCAATTTCGCTAAGGCTCCCCTCGCTGGGAAACCCCACCTCCGGACTTCCGTTGCCAGAAAAGTGCCCGTTTTTGCGCTGCTGGGATTCCCCTGCAGCATTGCAAAAACATAGAAGTCTGGAGGTGGGGTTTCCCATGGAGGGGAGCCTCAGGGAAATCCCAGCAGTGCAAAAACAGACACTTCGCTGGCAACAGAAGTCCGGAGGCGGGGCATCTCAGTGGCGGTGGCTTGGGTTTGTAAGGCGAAAATAGTTTGGAAGAAGAGGCAAAAAAACCTTAAACCCCAGGTTTGTATCTCGAAAAGTTTGTATGATGAGGGGTTTGTAAGATGAGGTATTTGTAATGCTCAGAAAAGTTTTGGAATGGGCAAAAGCAATGATGGCACCTCTAAGTTCAGAGGTTTCTCCAATTGGACTCAGAACAAGTCCAAGGGGTAGATTCTTACCATTTCCCCTATGAGAAAACAAGAAACTTTATGCCTGAATGTAATCCTGGCTTATTAGATTCAGCAGTAGAAAACATCTTAATATCTAAATGTCCAGCAGCTAAGTACAATGGATGCTCTGGTCAATTTGGCAGCTATTCAGAAGGTAGTGGCAACATTAAGAGCCTCGGTGGTGAGTCGTTAGAGAGCAGTACTGCAAGCTACTTCTGCTGATCACCAGCTGCCAGCAGTTTGGCAGATCGAATCTCAGTAGGCTGAAGATTGACTCAGCCTTCCATCCTTCCAAGGTCGGTAAAATTAGGATCCAGATTGTTGGGGACAATATTTATTTATTTATTTATTTATTTATTCATTCATTCATTCATTCGATTTTTATGCCGCCCTTCTCCTTAGACTCAGGGCGGCTTACAACATGTTAGCAATAGCACTTTTTAACAGAGCCAGCATATTGCCCCCACAATCCGGGTCCTCATTTTACCCACCTCGGAAGAATGGAAGGCTGAGTCAACCTTGAGCCGGTGATGAGATTTGAACCGCTGACCTTCAGATCTACAGTCAGCTTCAGTGGCTTGCAGTATAGCAGTCTACCTGCTGCTTACTCTCTGTAAACTGCTTAGAAAGCACTGTAAAGCATTGTAAAGCGGTATATAAGTCTAAATGCTATTGCTATCAGTGGGAATAATAGAGCGTCTGGGTTTCCTTTGATTAAATTAGACAAAGAATTGCCACTAAAACTGGCACAAGTCATAGCACTCTTACATAAACTTAGAATGTTCAAAAAATGATTGAAAAATCAGGCAGTACATAAAGGTAATAATTTAATAATAAATAATTTAATACTAATCATTTATCAATTATCATTCATTACTATTATGAAGCCTGCACTGTCAGAAAAATGAGTACATCAACAGCTCCATGGCCTGGCTTCCTTTGATCGATATTGTACTTTTTTTTACTAATCCATGTAAGATAAGTTTGTATCTGCAGAGATAGCTTCAGATGGTCTCATCTACAAAGATAGTGCTGTAATTTATTATGTGACATAATGTCTTCTGATTGCAAAAACATGGATCACCAGTCTTACCTTAGTGAAAACTACTTATAGTTTGCTATGTTCCAGAAGAAATACTCGACCACCTGATTTGTTGCCCACCTAGCATTTGCTTATAAATTATAACTCCGTCAAGTTGGTGAAAAATTAATTTTTTTAATAATTAGAGAAACATTTCTTAGGCTGTCTTCTGGATAAAGTTAATTAAAGTGGCTGCTGATGAGAGCTTAGCCTCCATTGGGTGGCAGCAAAGTTTAAACCTTGATGCTAGCAAATTTTTGTTATATCCCAATTTTTTGGAGTCCTCTGGAATGTTTATGATTAGATCCCAGTTGCCCCAACCCCATATGTGAAGTCAAGGCAAAATGCCTCCCGTTGGCTAGTTCCTCTTTCTAAACTAAAACATTATAAAACTAAACCCCGTAAGATAAAAAACAGTCACTATCATACACATGCACATAATTCATAAAATTGGCCATCTAGAGTGTAAAATTTATGGCCCCCAAGCCTGCCAGCACAGCCAGGTCTTTGTGGCTTTACGAAAGGCCAGCAGGGTGGGGGCGGTGCGGACATCGGGTGGAAGCTGGTTCCAAAGAGCTGGGGCAACCACAGAGAAGGCCCTCCTCCATGGTCCCGCCAACCTGCATTGCTTAGTTGACGGGACCTGAAGGAGGCCAACTCTGTGAGCTCTTATTGGTCTCAGGGAGGTATGTGGCAAGAGGTAGTCCCATAATAGCCTGGCCCTGAGCTATATAGGGCTTTATAGGTAATGACCTAAATAGATGTTATTACGTTTTGCAAACCTTGAGATTTCTGTGTGGCTACACAAAAAAAGTGTTTTCATCAGGAATTCCTTCTGTATCTATTGCTAGACCCAGGACATTGCAGATATTTTTTAGTATTGGATTATTATTATATGCTGTTTTATTACTGTTGTTAGCCGCCCTGAGTCTGCGGAGAGGGGCGGCATACAAATCCAATAAATAAATGAATGAATGAATGAATGAATGAATGAATGAATGAATGAATGAATGAATGAATAAATAAATAAATAAATAATAATAATAATAAATAAATAAGGTTGGTATTAAAGGCACTAGCTTCTTGAAAGTAACCAACATATTTGGAGAACGCCAGGCTACTATCAATATGCCTTGTTTAAATGATACATCCTTTATTGCATCGCGAACAAATCACTATAACTTTCTCTTTCAGGTTTGCTTTTTAGGAAGAAGCAATGTTGGAAAATCATCTTTAATTAAAGCATTGTTTTCATTGGCCCCTGATGTTGAAGTCAGAATTTCCAAACATCCTGTAAGTTTCCTGTGAAGATTGATTACATTCACCTTCAAAGTGGATAGAGCATACAGTAGTACCTCTAGATACGAGTTTCATTTGTTCCAGAAGGGAGCTTGTATGTCGAACAACTCGTATCTGGAACAAATGGCTTTAGACTTTGTTTTTCCCCTCCGAGATAACCAGAAGCAAGGATTCTTGCGCCACCTAGTGGACGCTCGGCTCATATCCCGAATTTGAGCTCAGGTCTGGAACAGAAATTTCTCTCCCCTCGTGGCTCGTAACTTGGAATACTCGCATGTGGAGCTGCTCGTATCTAGAGGTACTACTGTATATCTGTATCATAAAACTTTATATAGCAATAGCACTTTAGACTTATATACTGCTTCACAGTGCTTTACAGCCTTCTCTAAGCAGTTTAGAATCAGCAAATTGCCCCCCAACAACCTGGGTACTCATTTTACTGACCTGGGAAGGATGGAAGGCTGAATCAACCTTGAGCATGGTGAGATTTGAACCGCCGAACTGCAGCTAGCAGTCAGCTGAAGTAGCCTGCAGTACTTCACTCTAACCACTTCGCCACCTCATGCTTCACTTCTGAAACAATATAGTTTTAAGGTCAGGTAATTTTTTTTGAATAAGTGCATCACACACATCTAAATTGATCACAGTTTTATAATTACGGGGTGAAATTTTTAAAGTGTTAGGTGTCTATTTTATTGAGGAGTTACAGAATATACAAATAACATACTGTATATGTTGTTCCATCCAGTCAACCTATTCACATTTTATTCAATATAAATAGGGTGATTGAATTTTAGTTGAATACTCCATGGGACTCTGCTTTTATCAGGGTTTTCAATTATGGGCAAATGTTTAATTTATATCCCAGGAACTTAAACATAAATTCTACATAACTTGGTGAGATTGAGAATTTACCCGGCGGACCTATAAATACTACATAGGTACATTCTATGTAGTACATATACATTGGTACATATACATTGTATATTCTTTTATTATAGTGAGGTCTAATATATATATACAGTGATCCCCCGTTTATTGCGTCCCCAACCATTGCGAACAGGGTACTTCGCGATTTTTCAACCCGGAAGTCAAAATACCATCTACGCATGCGTGCGTTTTTTCTATGGGCACGCATGCGTAGATGGCAACCGGGAGATCAGCTGCTGGGTGGCTTTCCTGGGTCTTCCCCCTCTTGCTGGCGTCAGCGAGGAGTTTCCCCACCGCCCACGCAAACTGCTCGCTGCCGCCCGCCCTTCGCCCGCCCACGCCGTTCATTCTCGCCGCTTTCGAGCTGAGTCCTGAAGCGAATTCGCTCCCGGACTCGGCTCGAAAGCGCCGAGAGACAGCGCCAAGGAACGGGCCTGTCCACGCTGTCTCTCGGCGCTTTCGAGCCGAGTCCGGGAGCGAGTTCGCTCCCGGACTCGGCTCGAAAGCGCCGAGAGACAGCGCCAAGGAACGGGCCTGTCCACGCTGTCTCTCGGCGCTTTCGAGCCGAGTCCGGGAGCGAGTTCGCTCCCGGACTCGGCTCGAAAGCGCCGAGAGACAGCGCCAAGGAACGGGCCTGTCCACGCTGTCTCTCGGCGCTTTCGAGCCGAGTCCGGGAGCGAGTTCGCTCCCGGACTCGGCTCGAAAGCGCCGAGAGACAGCGCCAAGGAACGGGCCTGTCCACGCTGTCTCTCGGCGCTTTCGAGCCGAGTCCGGGAGCGAGTTCGCTCCCGGACTCGGCTCGAAAGCGCCGAGAGACAGCGCCAAGGAACGGGCCTGTCCACGCTGTCTCTCGGCGCTTTCGAGCCGAGTCCGGGAGCGAATTCGCTCCCGGACTCGGCTCGAAAGCGCCGAGAGACAGCGCCCCCCGGTCCGCCAACCCGGGTTTGGGGGGCTGCTAGGAAGCCCCCCATGCCGGCGGCAAACAGCCGCGCCGCCCCCAATCTTCGGCTCCTCGCTAGCGCTGTGGGAGTAAAAACACCATCTGCACATGCGCAGATGGTGTTTTTACTTCCGCATCGCTACTTCGCGAAAACCCGCTCGTTGCGGGGGCTCCTGGAACGGAACCCTCGCAACGAGCGGGGGATCACTGTATATGTATAAAGTTTATGTTAAGTCAGGAACAGGTTAATAGAGAAACAGTGTTCTGAAGATATTTTGGATATGGCTCCAAACAAATTCAAAGTGTTGGTTATGACCTATAAAGCCCTTCATGGCACCGGACCAGATTATCTCCGGGATCGCCTTCTGCCGCACGAATCCCAGCGACCGATTAGGTCCCACAGAGTGGGCCTTCTCTGGGTCCCGTCAACTAAACAATGTCTTTTGGCGGGACCCAGGGGAAGAGCCTTCTCTGTGGTGGCCCCGGCCCTCTGGAACTGACTCCCTCCAGAGATCAGAATTGCCCCCACCCTCCTCGCCTTTCGTAAGCTCCTTAAAACCCACCTCTGCCATCAGGCATGGGAGAACTGAGATGTTCTTTCCCCCTGGGCCTCTACAGTTTATGCATGGTATGTCAGTATGTATGTCTGGTTTTTATAATAAGGGTTTTTAGTTGTTTTATTATTGGATTGCTACATATTGTTTTTATCACTGTTGTTAGCCGCCCCGAGTCCACGGAAAGGGGCAGCATACAAATCCAATAAATAAATAAATAATAAATAAATAATCCATCCATTGGTTATCCTGGCTGAACATTGTGGTTGAAAACTGAAACTACTTCAGTTATTTTAATAGAATCTCAAAGTGAGAAACATATAAATAGACACCTTTTATTCCATTTTAGGTGTTTTGCAGTACACTGCAATATTACTTAAAAATGAATCTGCTGGATATGTCTTTTGAGTTGCAGATTATCTACAATAATTTACTGGTTTATGTTATATTTTAGTTAATGTGCACGATATGATAGATACATTTTTAGACTTTGTCATGAATTTATGATATTTTTAAAAGTACATTTTAAGTACGTTCATAGATTTCATAATGCTTTATCCGAAAGAAGTCAGGAAGAAAAAGCTCTCTTTTTTTTCCCTCAGGGTCACACAAAGAAAATGAATTTTTTCAAAGTGGGAAAATTCTTCACTATGGTGGATATGCCAGGCTATGGGTATAAAGCACCCAAAGATTTTGCAGAGATGGTGGAGCCTTATTTAAATGAACGCCAAAAGTAAGATTGAACATTATATTTTTGGGGAAATTTTTATGTAGGATTAGGAGAGGGGGAACAGAGTTATAAAAAGTTGTAGAAAGATGTGCTTGGGCATACAAAACAATGTTTAGGTGAAACAACGATAAAATACGGTGCTGTTATAACCACTATTTAAACTACATTTTAAAGTAATTCCTGAGGTATGGGTAAAGCCATATAGAATAGAATTTTTATTGGCCAAGTGTGATTGGACACTCAAGGAATTTGTCTTGGTGCATATGCTCTCAGCGTACATAAAATAAAATATACATTTGTCAAGAATCATGTGGTACAACAGTTAATGATTGTCATAGGGGTCAAATAAGTAATGAAAAAGCAATATTAATAAAAATCTTAGGATATAAGCAATATTGCTCTAATTTTCTGAGTCACCTCAATTCTATCTGAAGCAGCACCTTTTCTCTTCTTCGAAGAGGGGCGGCATACAAATCTAATAAATTATTATTGTTGTTGTTGTTGTTGTTGTTGTTGTTGTTATTATTATTATTATTTTTATTATTATTATTATTATTATTATTATTATTAAAATACAGTATATCTTCACTCAAAATAATTCTGTTGTTCTGCCATAGGAGAATTTACCACAAAATAATGGTATAAATGTCCGGTACAATGATAGAATATAAATATTTCTGAACTAACTTAAAAATTAGGAATAAAAAACACCTAATTCTCCTGCTTGACTGTTGTGGCTCTGTTTCTATTTACTGCAGTTTGAAGCGTACATTCTTATTAGTCGATGCTAAAGAAGGAATTCAGGAAATGGATAAAATTGCTGTAGAAATGTTAGAAGAATTTGGGATCCCTTATGTTGTAAGTAGCACACTTACCTTACTTTAAAATAATGAGTATACAATATTAAGATTCTCTAAAAATCATATAACATGTTCTGTCAGGCTCTCTGGTAGACTCCTCCCAAAAATTCACAGGTACAAATTTCAGACACACACACGTTTGAAAATTCAAAACAATGTTCTTTATAATGAAAATTCACTTAACCTAAGCCCTCTTTTGGTATAGCAAAGAGCACTCGTCTCCAAACAAACTGGTAATTTGTACAAGTCCCTTATCAGTTCTGTGATACTTAGCTTGCAGCTGTGAGGCAATTCACAGTCCTTCTTCTTTCACAAAGTGACACACACTTTGCTCTGGTTTAGTTTCAAAGCGGGGAAAAATCAGCACCCAAAAGGTCAAAGTCAGTAAAGCAGTCACGAAACACCACAATCAGATAATCCTCCACAATGACCAAACCCACAGGCTCACTAATTACCACAGCCCCACCCAACCACAGGTGGACTCATTTTCTTTGATAATAATCTCTCAGTTGTTGCTGCCTATGCATCGCTCTCTGCATGCGTGGCTATATCATTAACTCTTGTTCTGAATCCAAGGAGGAGCTAGATAATTGATCTCCTTCTGAGCTGTCTGCCACACTCTCCTCCTCCCTGTCACTCATGTCTTCTTGGTCAGAGGAGCCTTCATCAGCAGATTCCACCGGGGGCAAAACAGGCCTGCAGCATGTGGATGTCTCCCCCACATCCACAGTCTTTGGGGCAGGAGCTGGGCCAGAGCTAACCACAACATAACAGTAACTGAAAAGTATAAATACTATCTAGCCAGACTATTGATTATGTCTAAGAAAGCATTTCTCAATCGTAGAATTCTGAGTTGAAGGACACACTTCTTACTTACCTCTTCACACTTACTTCATACTTCTTACTTGTTAAGGTTAAGAAACATTGGTCTATGATAATTTTGTTTAAAAAGTTGTAAAGAAACAGAAGAAGCCATTTTTTTAGGAATTATATTCCAATTTAGTAAGAGATGTGCATGCCAACAATAAAATTTGTAATTAAAATGCTGCTCTCATCAACTGCAGTTTTAAAATTGTACTAAAATGTATGCAGTATTTTAACCATCGTAATAATAGAAATTTATGTGGAAGTATAATGGCAAAATGAATATATTTCTGTCCATCTTAAATAAATTGTCTAATCCTGACATAAACCCTTTTGCTCCAACATAATCTACTCTAAATATTAGCTGAAAAAAAGATGATGTTACCTGCAAGAAATATATTTTTGAGCACTTAACTAAATTCGTATTATGGGCCTATATTATGTGTTTCCTTTATCATTGACTTGTGGACTTCATTCCTTAAGAAGTATACTGTGGATATAAAAAGTCTTCATATCCAACGGTGTGATTCAAATATTTCCCTGACTGGTTCTATGGCCGTGGCATGGTGAGCATGGCAGGGGAAGGATGCTGCAGAATCTCCATTCCCATCCCATTCTAGGGCCAGCAGAGGTAGTATTTGCCGGTTCTCCGAACTACTCAAAATTTCTGCTACCAGTTCTCCATGCTAAATTTCACCCCTGCTCACACCCCTGTTCAATTTGCTGTATGTGAATTTTATATGCTATATTAAAAATGAAAAAAAAAAAAATTCTGAAGTTTTTTATCTTGGTCTGATCTTTTTTTACATCTCAAAAAACTCATCTTCACAGGGGTGTATAGATTTATGTCCACTGTAAATAGATAGAATTTGACCCAGTTAGTTCCATTTGACCTCACATTTATAACTTATTTTTTTTTAGTGCATGGGTGTCAAACTTGATCATGTCACGTGATGTATTGCACCCTTTTTTGCCGCTGTGGGGCCGGGGTAGGTGTGGCCTGCGCATGATGCATCTGGATAATGGGCCAACAGTTTGACATCCCTGTTCTAGTGCTTTCAGCAAGATTCAAATACAGTGATACCTCATCTTACAAACCCCATGTCCTACAAACTTTTCGAGATACAAACCCGGGGTTTAAGATTTTTTTTGTCTCTTCTTCCAACTATTTTCACCTTACAAACCCAAGCCGCCGCACTGGGATTCCCCACCTTCGGATTTCTGTTGCCAGCGAAGCACCCGTTTTTGCGGTGCTGGGATTCCCCTGAGGCTCCCCTCCATGGGAAACACCACCTCTGGACTTCCGTGTTTTTGCAATGCTGCAGGGGAATCCCAGCAGTACAAAAACGGGCACTTTTCTGGCAATGGAAGTCCGGAGGTGGGGTTTCCCAGCGAGGGGAGCCTCAGTGAAATCGCAGCATCACAAAAACACAGAGGTCCGGAGGTGGGGTTTCCCAGCTAGGGGAGCCTCAGCGAAATCGCAGCATCACAAAAACACGGAGGTCCGGAGGTGGGGTTTCCCATGGAGGGGAGCCTCAGGGAAATCCCAGCAGCGCAAAAAGGGCGCTTCAGCTGGCAAAAGGGGTGAGTTTTGGGCTTGCACGATTAATTGTTTTTCCATTGATTCCTATGGGAAACATTGTTTCATCTTACAAACTTTTCACCTTCCAAATCTCGTCCCAGATCCAATTAAGTTCGTAAGATGAGGTATCACTGTATGACTACAGTAATTTAGACCAGAGGTCCCCAACCTTTTTAGCACCAGGGACTGGCTTTAAGTTAGACAAGTTTTCCACGGCCCGGGGGGGGGGGCCTTTGGTCATATGGGGGTGGGGTTATGGAGGGGTGGAGCTTAGTGACGCAGCCCTCCACACTTCTCCACAGGGCGGGGAGAATCAGGAGGCTCCTTTGGCGGCTGGGGGCTGCCTGGCTTTGTGATTTTGGCTGGGGGGGGAGTTAGGAAGGTCCTACTTCTCCCCCCCCAGCCAAAAATTCAAAGCCTATCTGCTAGATACGGGCGATGAGTGGGACAGAGCGGCGCGGAAGCCTCTTGCAGCAGCTGCCACAGCCACCGGCTTCGGCGCCGCTCGTCCCGCTCATTGCCCGTGTCTGGCAGAAGCTGCTGCCCGAGTGCTCTTGGCCGGCGGGATTTAAAGTGCTGGGGTGGGGGGTGTCCCAGCGGGAGGCGAAGCACTGGGGTGGGGGGGCTGTCAGGACACCCCCCACCCCAGCACTTTGAATCCCGCCGGCCAAGAGCACTCGGGCAGCAGCTTCTGCTGGATTCGGGCGATGGGCGGGACGAGCGGCGCCGAAGCCGGTGGCTGTGGCAGCTGCTGCAAGAGGCTTCCGCGCCGCTCTGTCCCACTCATCGCCCGTATCTAGCAGATAGGCTTTGAATTTTTGGCTGGGGGGGGAGAAGTAGGACCTTCCTAACTCCCCCCCCCAGCCAAAATCACAAAGCCAGGCAGCCCCCAGCCGCCAAAGGAGCCTCCTGATTCTCCCCGTCCTGTGGAGAAGTGTGGAGGGCTGCGTCACCGCCCGACGCCCCACCCCGTCCTGCATAATGTTCTCTGCCGGGAGGGCAGCGGCGCCGCGGACCGGCTGAAAACCCCCAACGGCCCGGTCCTGGTCCGCGGACCGGCGGTTGGGGACCTCTGATTTAGACTGCATCCAACCATATTAATTGTTTGACCCCCTATAGATTGCTCAGTTAGGCCTTTTACTTTGTAGGTAGAAATAAAAGTTGTTGGTGAAATTCAGATTCAAAAAATAAGTCTCAAAGTCAAAAAAGGTGGAAGAGGAAAGACCAGGATCTTATTCTTTTAAATAACAGCCTGTGAGGCTCCCTAACCTAATTCATTGATGAACTTTAAAATGATTTAAGGTTTCAAAAACTTGTACTCAGCTATTTTTGGTCGGTGTGTTTTTGTCTTTTGACAGCTTGTATTAACCAAAATTGACATAGCATCAAAATCAGCGATGGCAAAAAATGTGCTACAGATTCAAGACTTTGTAAAGAAAAATGCTCAAGCATGTTTTCCTCAACTTTTTCCTATCAGGTAACAGCTAACAAAGTCATATGTTATTTTATTGGAATAATATGAAGTAGTTTGCCAATAAAGTATGACTTTTGATAAAGTCAAACAATAAAGTTTCACTTTTGAAACTTTCAATTGCTACTTGCTACTAATCTAATCTACAATGTACCATATTGGTTTCCCATCCCAATACAGTGGTACCTCGGTTCTCGACCACAATTTGTTCCAGAAGTGTGGTCGAGAACCAATTTGGTCGAGTACCGAATTAATTTATCCCATAGGAAATAATGGAAATGGGTTTAATTGGTTTCCAGCCCCTATTTCCTTTATTTCCTATGGGATAAAGATATGAGGTCTAAGCACTCCAAGCTGTAGTAAGGGTGGGGGCAGCTGCAATACCGGCAGTTTCGGGGGGGGGCTCCTTTCCTCAGTGGTTCGTCTTCTTCCCTTTAAGCAGTTACACCAACTTTCTCTTTCCCGGCAGTAGCAGCGGCGGCGGCTTTCTTTAGAGCAGCAGCAGCACCGGGAACGTGACATGAGAAAGGGAAGCCGCTGACGTTCCCGGCGCTGCTGCTGCTCTAAAGAAAGCCTCTGCCGCCGTCAGGAAGGAGAAAGTTGGTGTAGCTGCTTAAAGGGAAGACAAACCACTGAGGAAAGGAGCCCCCCCAAAACTGCCGGTATTGCAGCCACCCCCACCCTTCCTACACCCTTCCGCTCCAAGCTGTAGGAAGGGTGGGGGCAGTTTCGGGGCGGGGGGCTCCTTTCCTCAGTGGTTTGTCTTGTAGTTGTAGGCAGCTACACCAACTTTCTCCTTCCCAACGGCGGCAGAGGCTTTCCTTAGAGCAGCAGCAGCGCCGGGAACGTGACATGAGAAAAGGAAGCCGCTGACGTTCCCGGCGCTGCTGCTGCTCGAAGGAAATCCTCTGCCGCCGTTGGGAAGGAGAAAGTTGGTGTAGCTGCCTACAACTACAAGACAAACCACTGAGGAAAGGAGCCCCCCCGAAACTGCCGGTATTGCAGCCGCCCCCCCCCCCCCCTTCCTACAGCTTGGAGCACGACTGGGAGGCTGTTTAGTGGGCGGCCAGGATGGGCGTGTCGGATTCCGACTCCCATTCCTTCTCACCCCGTCCCCTCATTTCGGATAATAAACAACATTTTCTGTGGCTGTTCGGTATCCGAATTTTTGTTCAGATACTGAAGCAAATTTTTGTCAAAAATTTTGTTCGGTATCCGAAATGTATGAGAACCAAAGCGTTCGAGTACCGAGGTACCACTGTACTTACCAGAGCTGACTGCTCAGGACCATGAAATTAGCCAAGGTTGGCTAGAGTTTCCATTTAGCTGAACCTAAACTCTAAGGAAGAGTTGTTCCTCAAGCAAAAACAGCAAGAGCAAGAATAGAGAACAAATGCAAATTTATTTTTATGAGACTGATATAATATTTCTGTCTTTGTTTCCACAGTTCTTTGAATTATACTGGAATCCATGTATTGAGGTGCTTCATAGTTCATGTTACTGGAAATCTTCCATTATCCACGGAATAAAACATTTTATTTGGAAGTATCTTGTTTCAAACTTCATACTAGATGCTGTATAAATATAAATTATTTTGGAACAATAAATGCTATATAAATTCAATATTATTATATACTTACATACTGTAAATACATAGCATTTTACCCTCCAAAAGAGGATGAAAACTTGGGTGTGTCTTATATACCGAATGTAGCCCTACCCAGCAACGCCCATTCTTTGGTCTCTGCCTGCCAGCAATATACAGTGGAACCCCGACATAAGAGCTGCTCTACTTAAGAGCAACTCGAGATAAGAGCTGGGAGGGGAGAGATATTTTTGTTCTACTTACAAGCCCAAATTCGAGATACAAGCGCCAAGGAGCTGTCTCCTGAAGCCAAACGCTAACTTCCGCGTTCGGCTTCAGGAGACAGCTGCGAAGCGGCGCGCGTGTTTTAAAAGGTTGCAGCCGGCCTGGGGGGCTCGGGGGGTGCTTGCAGCTTTCTTTCTTGCTCTTTTTCTTTCTCTCTTTTACCTTCCCTTCCTCTATTTCTTCTTTTCTTTCTCCTTCCCACCTTCTTCCCTCCCTCCCTCCCTTCACTCATTCCTCTCTTACTCTCCCCTTTCATAAGTTTCCTTGCTTCCTTCCTCTGTTCCTGTCCCTTCCCTCTTTCCTTCCTTCCTTCCCACCCTCCGTCCATTCATTCACCCACTCCTCTCTTGATCGCTTAAAGCCGGTCCCTGGTGCAAAAAGGGTTGGGGACCTCTGTCCTACAGGATTGGGTGGCAGAGAAGTTGAACATATGTAAATTTAAAAGTTTAAGAAAGTTTACAAGTTAAGTGAAAGAAACTTCATTATTCATTTATATGTACATGTACATTTCTTCATTAAAAACATGTCTTTCTGCATAATTTAGACTAACTTTGTGAGTTTTTTGAGGGCTGGAACCAATTTAAATTATTTACATTAATTCCTATGGGGAAAAGTCGTTCGAGATAAGAGCTGCTCGACTTAAGAGCCCAGGTCCGGAACGAATTAAACTCGTATCTCGAGGTACCACTGTACTTCCTTGCAGCAAACAGCAGCATGGTCTTATTAGCACAAGCCACATCTGCCTCCCGACACTCAACTGATTGATTGAAGTTGCCCGCTAGCCCATGTACTAAAATGAAAGGGAATCTAAAGCTGGAGGCAAAATGTAGCAGAGAGAGGAGGCAAAGGCTGAAACTGGCTGTTTGTTTTTGCTGCAAGGAGGCAAGTCAATAATTATAAATGCCTATAGAATGTTCAAATTATTAGACTTATTTTTAAAGGCTATTTTATTATTGTTCTAGACAACAAAATGAAGAAGCTTTTTAAAATAAATGCTTGATCTGAAGGGGCCCAGTGCTATTATATCTTCTTTTAAATAGCAGAGAATACTTTCAGAAAGCTACATCAATTTTAAAGATCTGAAAAAGTATAATCTGTACCCTGTTTTAGTATTAAGTATTTGTATTAAATATTAGTATTAAGATAAGGCAACTGTGTTAAACCCTGACTTAGTCATGTTTGGATTAGATCTATTTAAATAATTGGGAGGAGTTAGTGTGATTACATTTAAGAAAACTTTCTGGGATTAATATAATTCCATAATGTATATTTCTCCAATTCTTTGCTATTTCTGTGGGTCAGGCACACATGCACAGAAATACACAGCAGTGTATATCATCTGTGCTGTTTGCTGTTTGGCAAATTGCTGGAAGGCAGATGGCTTATGCAGTTGTAAGCACCGTTCTCTGTAAGCTGTGTGCGTGAGCGCGTGAGCGCTCCAAAATACCCCCGCGCGCACCCTTTTCCTCGGTCGCGCGCTCCCCATCCCCCTGCCAGCCCACGGGGGGGGCGGGGAGGCGCGGGCAGTAGAAGGGAGCCGCGGCCGCCCCTGCCTCTCCATGGTGCCTCCGGCCCCCTCGCGCTCCTGGCCTCTCGGCCCTGCCCCCCGCCCGGCTGGCCTCTCTTTCTCCTCCACTGCAAGAGAGGCGGGGCAGGCGTTCTCTGGAGGCTGGCGCGCGTGCGGGCCGGCGCGCCCTCTTCCCATCTCCCTGCCTGCGCGCCCGCCTGGAACATTCAAAGTAAGAGCGAAGGGTTTTCTTATTTTGAATGTTCTGGGTGGGTGGGCTGGCAGGGAGATTTGGGGAGCGAGCGCCGGCTGTCACTCACTCGCCCGCCCCCCCGCCCCCCCCCTGCTTGCTTGCCCACCCGCTCCGCCTCTCTTTCTCCTCCGCTGCAAGAGAGGTGGGGCAGGCATTCTCCGGAGGCTGGCAGGCGCGTGGGCCAGCGCGCACTCTTCCCATCTCCCTGCCAGCCTGCCCAGAACATTCAAAGTAAGAGCGAAGGGTTTTCTTATTTTGAATGTTCCGGGCGGGTGGGCTGGCAGGGAGATTTGGGGAGCGCGCGCTGGCCCACTCGCCCGACATTGTAAATCACTTTTGCCAGCCTCCGGAGAACGAGAGTGAGAGCGACAGAGCAAGATAGAGAGAAAGTGAGAAAGAGAGTGAAAGAGCAAGAGGGAGAGAGAAAGAGATAGCAAGAGAGAGAGAACGAGAGAGAAAGAAAACAAGAGAGGGAAAGTGAGAAAAAGAGAGAGCAAGAGGGGGAGAGATAGAGAAAGAGAAAGAAGGAAATAAAGAAAGAGATGAGAGGAAGGAAGAGAGTGTGAGAGAGGAAGGAAGAAAGAGAAAGAAAGAGATGAGAGAGGAAGGAAGGAAGAGAGTGAGAGGAAGAAAGCAAGATAGAGAAAGAGAGAAAGAAAGATGAGAAAGGAAGGAAGAGAGTGTGAGAGGAAGAAAGAGAGAGAGAGAGAAGAGTGGAAGGAAGAGAGAGAAATGATAGAAAAAAGGGGAGAAAAAAGAGAAATGAGAAAATGATTGAGGCAGAGAATGACAGGAAAGAGATAGAAACAGAGAGAGAAGTGACTCTTGATTTAAAGCATATGGTAAAAGCACTTAAATAATAGCAGAGAAAAAAAACCCAGCCATCACCTGTTTTTATTAATAGTTTTGCTGGTTGTTTTAGTTTTAATAGTAATGGATTTTGGTTTTTTAAATTATTAATTTCTTTTAATAAAAAAGAAAAGATTATTTATTTATTTATTTATTTATTTATTTATTTATTTATTTATTTATTTATTTATTTATACCTCTATGCCGCCCAGTCCCAAAGGGACTGTCGCTCAGACACTATACTTTTCCGCCCACACCGAAAAAATATTAGAGGGAACATTGGTTCTAAGTACTTTACCCTGCTTAAAACTGTTCTGTCTGGGTTCCCCCAGACCTCAACACCAACTTGAAAAAACAGCCAGACCCGCTGGTAAAAGCAAAAGTACTTTATAGCTTGAAAAATAAACACAGAGAAAAACCTGTTCTTCCCAACAGGCAGGCTAGGAGACTTTACAGCAGAGTCCTGATGTCCAGACAATACAGCAAACTTCTTGCTGGCACACCCACCACTGTAGAGCATAAGACCCCCACCTTTCCCCCCCAAGGTTTCAGTATTCAAAGTCGCAAACCAGAATTCCAAGATGCCAAAGATCACAGCCAGGTCCCAGGACTCCCAAAGATAATACTCCACAAGCCAGGAAGGGTGGGTCTGCCTTTTAGCCTTTCCAGAGAACACCACACCCAAACCCAGCTGTTGCCTCTTTAGTGCTGAAAGTACCTAGCCAATTGGTCCCTTCTTTGTGTTGCTCTCCTCTGTCGCAGATCGATTATTGCTTGTGCATTTTCCTCTAAGGAATCCAGGCTGCTTGCTGGGGAGAGCTCCCTCTCGGGGGCCTCTGGCTGTTCCCCCTCTTCCTCAGCCTGGGATTCCTCCTCCTCGTCTGCCTGCACCTCCTGTTCCTCATCCTCCCCCTATGAGCAGGAAACCGACAGAAGATCAGCCGTTCCCTGAGGGGCCTCGGACGGAATCACAACAAAAACTATACTTTAAGCTCTAATAATGTTAAATCCATGGAGTTACAACAATGACCCTTCGTGGTACAGTGGTTAGAGTGCAGTATTGCAAGCTACTTCTGCCGATCACCAGCTGCCAGCAGTTTGGTAGATCGAATCTCAGTAGGCTCAAGGTTGACTCAGCCTTCCATCCTTCCAATGTCGATAAAATGGGGACCTAGATTGTTGGGAGTAATATGCTTATTCTCTGTAAACCGCTTAGAGAGGGCTGTGAAGCGGTAAATAAGTCTAAATGCTATTGCTATAAATGCTAATGCCTGAAAACGCGCCATAGAAGCAGACAGGTAGGCCTAAAAGGATGCCTCTGATTGGCCAAGATGCGAGCGGTCAGCCAGGGGAGAATACAGCCCCTCAATTGGTCTGCCTGTCTGACCGCTCCTATATAAGCAGCTGTCAGGTGGTACATGTTGCTATTACTGTTTGGAGTTGCCTATTAGCATTAAATGGTTGTGTTTCTTCACTACTTGCCTCGCCTCAGTTTCTGCCACTTGGGTTCTTCAGAATAATTAACTTTCAATGGCAGATGGATTGTTGGTGGTCATTTCCTAATTGCTGTCATTTTATTTTCCAATCCTTTTTTCTCTATCAAGAAGCCTACTCTTTGTTTCTTGAAATTAAGATCAAATGCAATAGTTAAATGGTTTAATAATAGCAGGATTTTTCATAAAGAAGTCCAGTTTGTGGACTCAAAATGAGCAATACAGAAGCAATTCATATTTACATTTATAGAGAGGTAATGTGCATTATCCTGCATACGTTCAAACATGTATTCATCACAATGAATTCCAGGGTATACAGCATCTTAATGTATGCTCAGATATGTTAATATCATGAATTCAAAATAGTTGGACTATCAGAAGAGAAGTATTCTCCAGATACGTCAATATTTGAAAATAAAACCATAAAGGGTATTCTGATAAAGGGTAAATAATAAGCTTTGATGCGAGTCTATAGTTTTTATTTTATTTTTTAAGCTTCTGCTACTTTGCCAAAGATTGAAAATGGCAAATAAAGTACTGTAGCTGTATTTAAATAACACATTACGACGAATTTCTTCTGATTTATGTAGGATTATTACAGGAATTGTTTTGATGTGTACAATATTCCATTATTAAGCCAAACATAATGTTGCATTTATGAAACCAACACACTGGACGGGAGTATCCTAGGTAGAGAAATCAAAACAGCAAACCCCGACTTAATTTGTCGATTATTGTGTTACTTTCTCTTTGTACCTAAACACTAGGCAGGGGCGGGCAAAGTTGGCGCTTCTGTGACTTGTGAACTTCAACTCCCAGAATTCCTGAGCCAATCATGCTAGCTCAGGAATTCTGGGAGTTGAAGTCCACATGTCATAGAAGAGCCAACTTTGCCTACCCCTTCACACTAGAGCTATAAATCGGGGCTGGAAAGATTCAGATTTTCACAAGATAGCAGTCCCGAGTGTGCATTTTCTGTATTTCTTCGCTGCTCTAAGGCGTTCGTGCAGATACTTCCCGACAGATGTAGAAAACCGCTGGAGAATACCTTCCAGTGCCGGCCATTCTTAAAGTTGCGCATGCGTAACTCTTGTCCAATGAAGCCGAGTGGAAAAGAAATCGAAGCCCTGCTATAGAATCATTTGCTCAAAGGAGCATGCGCAGTCGAACGTTTTCCTTCCGTATTGAACTGGAGGGGGAGAGTTGATAGTCACAAACGGTCTTAGATTGTTATATCTGGGAGGAGGTAATTCCTGATTCTAACATGGCCGACGAGGAAGAAGACCCACCTGTAAGTGAAGCCGAAACATAAGAGGTTGCGGAGCACAAAAGATGTGAATCGGGATTAAAAACCAAATGAGAAAGTGGCGCCTCCCGCCTTCTCAAAATTCCCCGGGGATGCTGGAGACAGCTGCGCCCATCGACTGTAGAGAACTGAAGTTTTAATCTAGGGTTTATTGGGTATTAGATTACAGCCTGTTCGTTGATAGCAGCGCATCATTTTGAATAACTAGCAGGGAAAACCTGTAATAAGATAGAATAGAATGAGACAGGATAGGATAGAATAGAAGAATAGAATTCTTTATTGGCCAAGTGTGATTGGACACACAAGGAATTTGTCCTTGGTGCATATGCTCTCAGTGTACATAAAATAAAAGGTACATTTGTCAAGAAGCATGAGGTACAACACTTAATGATTATAGGGGTCAAATAAGCAATGAGGAAACAATATTAATAAAAATCTTAAGGATACAAGCAACAAGTTACAGTCATACAGTCATACAGTCATAAGTGTGAGGAAATGGGTGATTGGAATGATGAGAAAAAATTAGTAGAAATAGAAGTGCAGACTTAGTAAATAGTTTGACAGTGTTGAGGGAATTAATGGAAGGCAGGTTGGCAGCAATGTTTTTTTCTGAAGTTCTGATTACTCAAGTCTGTGTCGGTCCTGTTGGGTTGCAGAACCAAACCAGACAGTTATAGAGGTACAGATGACAGACTCAATAATTCCTCTGTAGAACTGTGTCAGCATCTCCTTGGGCAGTTTGAACTTCCTGAGTTGGTGCAGAAAGAATATTCTTCATCAGGAAGCTTAAATAAATAAATCCAGATGAATTGTTTTTATTCGCTGTGGATTTCAGAGTGTACGATTCTAATCTGGATTCATTTTATGCAAACAAAATTCAGAATAAAATTCCCTGTATATTAGAAGATTTACAGGTAGATAAATTTGAATTTGGTTTTACATTTTCTGATGTAATTCCCAGTAATCTCATAAATCATAGAATCATATTGAAGGGAACTCTGAGATCTTCTACTCAAGGCAGGAACCCTGTAGCATTCCAGTTAAATGGTTGTTAAGGAAGTTTATTGTGGAATTAATGTATACTAGATGTGGACCAGCAATGTACTCCTTACACATTCTAAAATTCTGCTTTCTATTATTTTTGTACTTTGTATTAACATCTGCTTAGCATTTCCTTCATTACTGATCATGGGCTATGCTGGCTATAATTGTTGGAAGTTATAATCCAGAACATCTGAGAAAAAAATCACATTTCATAGTGGCATGATGCTTTACAAACTAATTTCAAACATACAGTTTCCCTCATTCAAGATGCATCTGCAATAAGATTTGCTCCATGGGACCGCCCTTTGGTTTAATAAAGCTGTTAAGTGTTTGATGATGAACCTATTTATTATTTTCATGGATTCATGTCATATAAAAGAGGCTGTAGACTTAAACGTTGATTCAAATTAGTTGGTGAAGAGTAAAAACACTATAAGTAAAGTTTGTTATAAAATTTGCAAAAAAATGTTTCTAGAATTGTTTTTTTTAATTATCTTTTCTCTTTCTCCATCATTCAAAATGTGAGATATTTTGAAAATCTATGAGAAACTCACAAAATTTAAGGAAATAGAATGGAACGCAATCCCTCCATAGTTAGCATATTTAATAGCTGTTAGAAACTACTAATTTTTCTACTACTAATTGGTTTTAGAGCAGCTCAAACAGATCAGTACCTATAGATGCTGAAATATATATATGTATTCAAAATGGAACAATTGATTAGGAATACATATTGGCAATTACATTGCTGCTTTTGTTATTGCCATTTTGTTAAATCATATGCATCTTTTTTGGAGTTGCACAGCAAGATACAGTTTAAGGATATGTACAACACAAGTACCAACATGTGCTAAGAATCACCTTTTCTCCTTTCATTCTAAATTGCTGCACAGTCCTCTGCTAAGAGTTATGAGCATGTAGAGTTGTTCCTATCCATTTTCTCATAGTATTCTATTTTTGCTCAAAGTTCTTTTCCTTATACTTTTCTCTGAATTGAGTTGCTCCAGTCTGGTTGTCATTTAGATTTCCCTTCTAGGTTTTTAATATAATTTTTAATGTACTGTGGAGTGGACAGAACTGTATAGTATTCATATATTTTTAATAAAGGCGTTATTGTACTGTTGATAAGTTTGTTAAAATCTTCAAATGATATGTAGCATGGAATACACCTTTTATAGTTGCCATACTTGATGTTTTTATGAACTTTGCCTGTATCATCTCAAGGTTCTAGCTGAGATCTTATCAATGTGATTTTTTAAATGTCTGTAAGCATAATTTCATCTTTGTTTACAGTAAACATTTTCATATTGTATTGTTTATTCCTCCAACTTCAAGAGACTTTTTTAGAACTCTTTGCTATCTTTCTGCTTTTAACCATCCTAATTTTAGCCTCCTTTGTTTCTTAGTTTAATCTTGGGGTATGCTTCTTTTTTTCACCTAAATTTTGGATTTATTATCTATAGTTTGAAGAAGATACTGAAGACACTGGAGGAGGATCAGATGGTGGACAGGGAAAAAGGAAGCGGTTGTTCTCCAAAGAATGTAAGTTGAGCCTAAAAGTAAGAGTAAAGTAGATTATTCGCATACTAAAGATGCCAAAGAACTGCCATCTATTGTTAGTTTTAATGACTTAATTTTTTTAATAAGGCAGTTTTCTATGTTTTCATAGGTAGTAAGGAAACTTAACCCTTTTATAGTCTCCACTTTTGAAGAATCTCTTTGTTTATGCGGTATACATTTTGAATGCCAGTATTATTGTGAATTATTGAATGATTTTTGTCTACCATCGGTATCCTATGAATCTGCATTACTAAGTAAAAAGAAATTGAGATAGTTAAGATATCTTAACATCATTTCCTTCCAAGGTTAGTAAAATGAGAACCCAGATTCTTGGGGAAATATGCTGATTCTGTAAACCTCTTAGTGAGGTCTGTAAGCCCTGTGGAGCGGTATATAAGTCTAAGTGCTATTGCTATTTACATTTGCTCATTTGTCATTTGATACAATTTGTAGCACAGAAAGTGAAATATCCATTAAAAAATATTTCACATTTTATGAGTCATGTAAGATATCTTTCATTGCCAGTTGGTCTTGCAGTGAGTTAGTGATGGACAACTGGGCATCAACTACTAATAAAATATTTAATTTTTACTACAGAGTGCAATATATTTGTATTCTGGGCTTTTGTGTTTGCTAATACTTCCATGACAATTATAAGGGCAGTTTGCTTTTCCGCCCAGTGTTTTAACAGTAAGGCAAAAATCCTCTAAGTAGTTTCATAGTAAAATATCATTTCTCTGAAAACTGAAGTGTTGTACTAAAGCTTATATAAGATTGGAGTTTAGAACTTGCTGGGTACTTTATTCATTTGGGTTATAAAAGTGGCAGGGGCTTTTTCCAGAATATTCCTCCTTCAACATTATTCTAATAAAATAATCTTTTAAACAGTGATCTGAAAGTTACAGTAAGACAGTCTCTTTGTTTTCTCTCACAAAATTTATTTTCAAAATACAATTAAAATTTGGTTGAAAGGAGAATTTAGAAGATTCTGAATAATTATGTTGATCATACGTTTTCCATGTTGCTGCATTTGGTGCCCTCCTGCAGATGATTTTTGCTTTCTTAATTCCAGTGAGGTGTATGATGTATGGATTTGGAGATGATCAGAATCCTTACACAGAGTCTGTGGATATTCTTGAAGACCTAGTCATAGAATTCATCACAGAAATGGTAGGCTCTTCTAATATGTTACTACTTATTAGACATTTGATACAACAGATGTTATATTTTGGCTTTTGTTTCCTTGCAGTTCTGTTTTATGCAAAACCGAAAGAGTTCAGAGACAAGTATAAAAGCTGTTATGACCCAACCGACTAAACTTCCAATAACTACAGTGGTACCTCATCTTACGAACGCCTCTTCTAACAAACTTTTCAAGATACGAACCCGGTGTTTAAGATTTTTTTTGCCTCTTCTTCCGAACTATTTTCACCTTAGGAACCCAAGCAGCTGCTGCTGGGATGAAGGGGTTTCTTTCCCCCCCCTTTTTTTGAAGAAAGAAAAGGGAGGGGCAGCTTGGAGGAGTAAAGATTTTGCATGCTTGCAAAAGCACTGAAACAGTGTTTTTTTAAGAAAGAAAAGGGAGGGGCAGCTTGGAGGAGTAAAGATTTTGCATGCTTGCAAAAGCACTGAAACGGTGTCTTTTTAAGAAAGAAAAGGGAGGGGCAGCTTGGAGGAGTAAAGATTTTGCATGCTTGCAAAGGCACTGAAACTGTGTCTTTTGAAAAAAGAAAAGGGAGAGGCGCCCCCCTTGCCTTTCACCTTCCCACTCACCCTTTAGCCTAGCCTTGCTTCTTCCACCCGCCCCCTTTAGCTGCTCCTCCCTGCCCTCTGCTCGCCTCCCTTCTAAAGTTTGGGATTTTCCTGAAGGATTTGCATGCATTATTTGCTTTTACATTGATTCCTATGGGAAACATTGTTTCATCTTACGAACTTTTCACCTTACGAACCTCCTCCTGGAACCAATTAAGTTTGTATGATGAGGTACCACTGTATTTGTTTTACAATTTTTCATATACCCTTTATTCTTTTATAAGTAACTCAAAGCAGCAAACATATCTAATACCACTTCCACCCCGTTTTTCCTAAAACAATCCTATGAGGTGGGTTGGGTTGAGTGACTGGCCTAAAGTACCCCAGCTGGATTTAATGCCTAAGGCAGAACTAAAACTCAGTATCCTGTTTTCTGTACTAGTGCCTTAATCAGTGCACGAAAGTAGTTCTCAGATTATTAATGAACCAAATTAGCATAGTGATTAAAATGTATTGGACTAGAAGCAGAAATATCCAAGTTTTAGTCTCCCCTCAGTCACAAAGTCAGTGGATAATCAGCTTCTAGTTTCTTTTTCATAAGTATGTTGTCTAAATACTGAGCACAACTCAGTAGCATCACAGAAAATGCCTTTAATTATATTTAATTGAAATGGATCTTTTCTTTTTGTCCAATAGACCCACAAAGCAATGTCGATTGGACGACAAGGTCGAGTACAAGTTGAAGATATTGTCTTCTTGATTCGTAAAGACCCACGAAAATTTGCTCGTGTGAAGGACTTGTTAACAATGAACGAAGAACTAAAACGGGCTCGAAAAGCATTTGATGAAGCAAACTATGGCTCTTGAGGCCTTTTTTGAGCTCATCTCATTTTGTGATTCACCCTTTGATTCATCTCATTTTTTGAGTCTTCCTTTCTATAAAAGGAAGCTCTGTGAAAAATAATTCAGAACACTGCTGTGCATTGAAATAGATTTGTGGATTGTTTTAAGAGAGTCTTTGTATTGTATTGCTTCTCTTTAAAACAAAACTCCAAACTATTCATTTTTGGACATTATTCCTTATTATATCTTGGATTTTTTAAGACTGCAATCATTTGAGTGTCATAATTCTAGGCTTACATTCTTATTTAGCTCACAATTTTTTCAAAGTATTACTAAAAAACTTTAAGGGCCACATTGCTTTTATCTTTTACCTCTGTCCCATTAAACTCTTAGTTTAAAAAAACCATGCTCATAAATCTCAATACTTTTAAATCAGTGTGTGTATGTGTGTGTGAAACTGGCAGCCCACAGGCTGGATGCATCATATGCAGGACACATCCACCCTGGCTCTACAAAGGCAAAAAACATAGATGCATCACATGATGTGATTGAGTTTGACACCCGTACTTTAAACGGATTTTTCTTTTCTCCCTGCATCTTTCACAAGGGTCCAAATATTAGCAAGTGAGAACAGTTTAGTTTGATTGAGCTAATCTATCAAGGGGAAATGGAACAAATAGAACTAAATCATCAGCTCAGAAATAATTATTTAATTCACCTAAGGCGTTAACCATAATTTCTAAATGAGACTCCTCCTACGATGATAATCTGCAGAAATATTTTGGATACTGTGTTTTTATATCAGTCACTTTGCATTAAAATGAAACAATATAAATGTATGCTTTATGTCAGTGATAGTTGCTGGACCATTAAGGCCAAGTCATCTATATGGATAGCAACTTAATGTAAGAAAATGCAAGAAATTGGGACTTTTGGTGAAGACAGATGGCAGGTTAAACATCTCTGGAAGAGTAGTGCAACAACAATGGTGGCCAGACAGTAAATTCCAGCAGTCTTTCCAGAAAATGTTTGTGTGCACCCAGTTGCATTCTGGACAGCTGCTCCTTGTAAGTAGATTTCAGGATTTGTTGATAAGCTTATGAGTTGAGCAGCTGTGAGTTAGCTAAGTCCATAGCTATAATACAGTTCATATGGACAAAAGGTTTGCTGATGTTTTAAATGTTTTTGAATATAATTTACAGCTAAAGAGATTTTGTGAGTGATAGGAAGAGAATTCCACTTCTGGTGTCAACTACTTTTCTGGATTAAAATGAAAAGAATCAAAGATTTTAAACTTTTGGCAAAAAGCTTAAGAGAGAGTGGCTATAAGAAAGTATAAACAGATTAAAAGATTTTAAATCTTTAATAAAAGATTTTTCAATGAAAGTTTTTTTTTTTTTTTAAATGGAATTAAAATAGACCAATGAATCAGACCTTTGTGGAATTCTTTTTTCCCTACCCAAAAGTAAATTTTATAAAATGAGGCAGACTATGATACTGAGTTTAACTATGGAGTGTCATCTAAGATTAAATAATTAATGGTCTAGGAAGATACATACAATGGGGAAAGGGTGGTCTTGCTTTTTTCCTTGCAATTAAAACTCTCACTTTGGATTGCAATGGCACCCACTATAATATAAGCAAAAGTAGCAGAGGGAAGTAGAGACAATATTCTAGAGCAACTTAGAGAGGAATTTCATCAAATTTATTAGAAAATGTTTTGAGGAATTAAGCAGTAAATTAGCTGAATCGCCTGATACTAAAGTGATAAAAAATGTATTCATGCTCTTTGTTACCAATTGAGGTTACATTCTGCATGTATGTAAGAGAAAAACAAGATAGATGGGAAAAATAAAAAAATTACAGGTATTTATTAAATTTATAAGGCATTTCAATAATCCAAGTAACTTTAGGCAAACAAAAATAAAACAAATAGAAGAAAGTAATAAACAAACCCTGTTTCATTCTTCTATGTGCTATCATAGAAAGGATAAACATGTCATACATAACTTTAAAAAATCCAGGCGTTTCCCCTTTAAAAAAAAGTTTTCCCCCTTTCTGAGATAAAACATTAACTTAGGACACCTCTAAGTTATACTTTCACAACTACCCATCAAAGGTATCACTTTAAAGAATACTAGATATAATTCATAGACATATTCTTACTGATATTTAAAAAAGGATTGTTCCTGCAACCACCTAATACTGCAAAGTGATCTTTTGATTCCAGGTATTTGTTATAAACTCCGAAGGCACTCCATTTTAGCTCTTCATTGCGTTTCCTTTCCACTGTCCTCACTGTCCATTCAGCTCAAAGAATTAGGTTGAGGAACAATTGAGGAAATTGTTACTCAACCATTCTTAGCAGCATTTGTTCGGCAGTGCTCCAACTTAAGTGTCATGATCTGTAGCAACACTCCTACAGATACAAGAGTAAAATGCTACTATAAAAATAATTGAGGGATGATTCAAATCTGTCCACCAACAATGACAACTTGTTTTTCAACAGCCTCAAGGAAACCTCAAAACATAGAAGACTGACGGCAGAAAAAGATCTCATGGTCCATCTAGTCTGCCCTTATACTATTTCCTGTATTTTAGCTTACAATGGATATATGTTTATCCCAGGCATGTTTAAATTCAATTACTGTGGATTTACCAACCACGTCTGCTGGAAGTTTGTTCCAAGGATCTACTCTTTCAGTGAAATAATATTTTGTCACGTTGCTTTTGATCTTTCCCCCAACTAACCTCAGATTGTGTCCCCTTGTTCTTGTGTTCACTTTCCTATTAAAAACACTTCCCTCCTGAACCTTATTTAATCCTTTAACATATTTAAATGTTTCGATCATGTCCCCCCTTTTCCTTCTGTCCTCCAGACTATACAGATTGAGTTAATTAAGTCTTTCCTGATACGTTTTATGCTTAAGACCTTCCACCAATCTTGTAGCCCGTCTTTGGACCCATTCAATTTTGTCAATATCTTTTTGTAGGTGAGGTCTCCAGAACTGAACACAGTATTCCCAATGTGGTCTCACCAGCGCTCTATATAAGGGGATCACAATCTCCCTCTTCCTGCTTGTTATACCTTAAAAACCTAAGGACAGTTACTTGCATTCGCTATAGTGGAACACAAAGAACATTTGAACCGAACATCATTTTGGATTATTTAATAGAAAATAGACTTAGAGACCTATAACTTTAAAAATATCGTCAATGTCATCTTTCTGTTCAGCGGCTTCTTTCTGTATATGGGTAGGATGACTCTCCAACACTGCAGGGCCAGAAATGCTATCATGGATACTTTCCTTAAAAATCTTTGTATCACTTGAGTCCAAAGTCTGAAGTAGAAAGCACTGATTGAGAGAAGGAGATACAGTTCCCTTGAAGAGAGGACTCCCTTTAGGTTCAGAGGTAGTCTGTGAAACACAACTTTGCTTCCGTGACTGTCTATTTCGCTGATGACTTCCTCTAAGAAGCTGCACAGGTCTGTCTCTGCAACTTTTGAGTGTAAGGAATTTACAGATAGTGGCTTTAACACATCTAAGTTTCCGCTGTAATCTGTAAAAGAAAAAAGATCAGTAATCAAAGCAGCAAAGAGCAATTGTAACAGTCTATAAAACCAAGAGAGTCATTTCTTTTGCATAATCCAGTTTTTTCATGTCAAAAGTTCTAGTGAGCTTGGAAGAGCTTAATTGACTAAACAAAATCTGAAATGGGTTACAGAGGTAAGTTTAACATTATGGATGCAGAGGCATGCTCCAACACCATTCATGCGGTTTAATTTTATTAATATGCACAATGAGAAAAGTTTCATCATTTCCGTATTGCAATTATGTAAATCAAATAATAATAATAATAATAATAATTTATTGGATTTGTATGCCGCCCCTCTCCGTAGACTCGGGGCGGCTAACAACAATAATAAAAACAGCATGTGACAATCCAATAATAAAACAACTAAAAACCCTTATTATAAAACCAAACATACACACAAACATACCATGTATAACTTGTAATGGCCTAGGGGGAAGGAATATCTCAACTCCCCCATGCCTGGCGGTATAAATGAGTCTTGAGTAGTTTACGAAAGACAGGGAGGGTGGGGGCAATTCTAATCTCCGGGGGGAGTTTGTTCCAGAGGGCCGGGGCCGCCACAGAGAAGGCTCTTCCCCTGGGGCCTGCCAAACGACATTGTTTAGTCGACGGGACCCAGAGAAGGCCAACTCTGTGGGACCTTATCGGTCGTTGGGATTTGTGCGGTAGCAGGTGGTTCCGGAGGTAAATACTTTTAGCATCCATTTGGGGACCGGAGAAATTATAGTTCTCTAGATACAAGTTTCAAACTTTCTAGGCCTCTTAATTATAATATAGGAAGAGGCATGAACCCAAAAACACAATACGGATAAGACCCCCATAGAGCTCAGGAGCTCCCCCCCCCCCCCCCCAAAAAAAAGGCAGAAGCAATCTCTGCCAGTTTTCCCACTAACTTTGCTTGTAGGAAGATAGAAGATTGCAAAATGACAATAAGTGACCACAGGACACTACAGTCCTTGTAATTAAGAACCCGTTGCCATCCGTCCGAATCCCAACCATGTGCCCATGGGGATGCTGCAATAGCCACAACATTGAGGACTGGTCCCAAGTCCCTTTTATTGAGTACCACTGTAACTTTGAACAGGTGCTGAACAAGTGGTGGCTAAGGAATGACCACCTATATTTCAGGATTACACTGAAGATATGGAAAGAACAAGGACTAACAATCTACACACCTGCAACCTTGAGCTTCCACATGCTGTAGCCTTTTGCTTTTTAAAAGCTTCATTCCTAAGAAGAAAGCCCCTGATCTAAATTTATTGTTTTTACACCAGGTAACTGCTGTTTTCAGTCTTTGAGACAGTTCTTCAAAGGAGTGCACTTCTTTAAACGTGGACACAAAAGAGTGAAGATGATGAGATGTCGGGGCTTTAGAAGATGTAGATGTGATTTTCTTTGACTCAGGAAGTGTATTACTTAATTTAGAATTCTGAAATATAATAGTGAAAAATTAATACTGGAAAACAATTAAAAAGCTAATACTGTACTTAGAATAAGCTTTAACACACAGCATCTTTGGCTAAAAAGTTCATAGAAGTTGAAAAATTAAATAGTTTTTAAATTAAATCAAACAGTTTTAAACACTTTAAAAGGTTTAGAGTTAATACAAGGCAAATGTTAACCATGAACAAATATCCCTTTGAAATCTTCAAAATTTGCTTTTTGAATGACCTCCTGAAATGCATATCAAAGTAGTTTCCAGAACTGTGAAATGTTGCCTCTTCTTCATATTCTTAAAAAATCACTATTTCTCGTGACCAAGAAAATTCCACAGAACATCTGATTAACTTATGAAATTGTCTAGGACCAAATTAAATACTGTAATTGATTAGTGCTGCTTATTTTAATTAGTAGATTCCCTCAAAGGTTTCACATATTCTAAAGACACCAAACAAGAATGAGACAGGAATTAAAACTAAGCTTTCCATTTGAAAGTGTGTTTCTGACCATCAAACCATCAACTATTCCCAAATATTCTTGAGATCTTATAAATCCACATTCAACAGAATAAACGTCTATTACACAAAATTAACAATTAAATCACTAACCCTATTTACAAAGGAGAGGGGTAGATGAATATGTTTATTCATATACTGTATATAATTACAAAGCATAGAGTGCTTATGATAATTAAAGAAAAAAATACAGACTGCTAGCTGGATGTTTATGAGCCAGGTATTCTTTCTATAGGGTTGTTATGCATAAAACAGGAGACAGGAGCATTAGTTATGTAATTGCCTTCAGCTAATCCAAAATAAATGTGAAATAAAATTGTTTGATTCTTGGAGACAGCCTGGACAAGTCGCCACAGTTTTCTTGGCAAGGTTTTCAAAAGTCATTTGCCATTGTCTCCTTCCCAGGGCTGAGAGAAAATGATTAGCCCGAGGTCTCCCAGCTGGCTTTGTGCCTAAGGCAAGACTACAACTCATGGTCTTCCAGAACTAATCTAATGTCTTAACTACTACATCCAACTGACTATCAAATATAAATAAATACAAGCCTACAAGAATAGAATGGACAAACCTTCTGTAATACAGGATTAGGATATTTGCATAATGTCTTCAGATCAAACTCCAACTTCTCTGTAAGTCCTAAAAGAAAAGGCACAGGGATTTAAACTAAAAACAGGTACATAATCTTGAACAATAGGTTTGAATCAGTAAATCTGCTATAATGTCAGCTTGGCCACCCTGATCTTTCAGGATCAGCATGCTCTAGATTTCTTTCATCAACCAATATCTATTGGGATCCCCAAAACATACTTTTTCTGTACCAGCACCCGCCCTCTAGAATGAGCTTTCCCTCACAATATCTGCTGTTTCTAACAAAAGCAAAATTGGCTTTTCACCCAGGCCTTTGGAGAGGGGCAGTAAGACCCCCCCCCTCGCTTCATTCTGTTCTGCCTGACCGGGCTCAGGCAATAATTAACGGTCCAGGAAAGAAGGTCAGACACACACGTGCATTGCTAATCAGCAAACTTGTATTAAACAGAAAAGGCTAAAGAAAACTGTCCTTATTTTCAGGAGTAAAACACAGTTCGAGGCGAAAATTCAGCTGGATACAAAGTTCATGAAAAAGCAAACAAATACAAAAATTACATAGCAGAAACGTTCCAAGAGTTCTCTGAATTCTCGAAGCACGAGAGCAGCAGCTAGTCCCAGAGTTTTCAAATGCCACTTGCCTGACACTGCTGAGTTGAAATCCAAAGGCACAGAGCAGAAGCTTCAAAGCAGGAACAAAAACGCCACACAAACCACACAGATAAACATCCACAGTTTGCCTCTGCCTCTGTTCTCTTTTACAACTGTAGCCCTCATTATGGGAACCACACCCAGCCCTCATTCTGTAGACCACACCCAAACACAGGTGATACCATAATCACTGGTGATAATCCCTTAATTGAGCCCTCCTTTGCATTGCTCTACGGCTACGCATATTGATTATATGTTCTGCATCCGAATCCAAAGAAGAGAGGCTATCGGACGGACTGCCTAATAAATCTCCTGGGCTGTCTGCCAGTTCCTGTGGGCTGTCTGCCAACTCCTCTGAACCATCTGCCTCATCCTCTGGGCTGTCTGCCACGTTTTCCTGGCTGTCAGCCAGGCTTTCACAAACACTTTGTGAAGCATCTCTCACATATGTGGGGGCAACAGCTGGCCCAGGCCCAAACACAACACATTCTATCTTATCTGTCATGCTTGCCATATTTTAATAGTTCTATTGTAAATTTTCAGTTGTAGGCTAGGGCACGGTTGTTAGGAATTGAACATGCAAGTTTAATAAATTATTATTTTGTACATTATTGTAATCTGCACTGAATTTCCAAATAGATATTCTGATTTCCCGCCAGTGGTTAGTTAATAGTCTGTTCCAAAGAAACACCTAAGCATTTGCAATTGTCATCCTTCCCATCTTTTTTCTTCAGGCATTCTCCGCACTATTAAGAGAAAAGGTAATCAACCTTCCAACTTAATACAAGTTATAAAAGTATTAAAATGTATACAATGCTGTAATATAAGCATGAGTGTGATTGTTAGTAGTACTAAATTAAGTAGCCATTATTATTTACCTTCATTAGTTCTGTTGATGAAAACTGGTTTTCCAATATCAGAATTATTTTGGGTACCTTTCCTCTTTTTCTTCTTTTTTCTCCTGACTGCTGGAGCAACTGCTACGCTCAGATTCTGAGAGTGGGATACAGCTTTATGTACCGAAAACAATGTATTGATCCATCCAGTGCCAGTTTTCCTTTCTATAAATGCTTTAGGCATTTTCTTCTTAATCTCTAAATAACTGGTTTTCATACAATCGTTTATTTCAGAAGGAAAGACAAATCCTTTAATATATGGCCTTTGGTGCATTTTTGCTACTTCTTGAAGCAATTCAAAAAGATCCTTATATAACATACTAAGCTTTTTTAATACTGCTTCATAAAGAATCCTAGAATAATAAAGGAAAAACACAAAAGAGAGATGTAACACTTGAAATCTATTACACATGCAGTGCCCACAACCAGATCTACATTAATGGCATCTGCCATATTTAAATTTCTTCCATTCAAAACCAATTAGGGAAAAATAAATAAAAGTTCATAAGAAAGTATGTTCCTTTTTCCCATCCCAGCTGAAACAAAGTTTCGGAGCATCTGAAGATGCCATTTAATTTCCTTCATCCACCACTTTTCCTGAATCCACCATAGCAATAAATGCAGTTGGAATTTTATAAATTGTGGTTTGGTACAATAACCATTGGTATGCCCCCCCCCCCCCTTCCACCACCACCCAATCTAATTGGCTAAGCAAAATCTTTATTATAAACATGTAAATGAATAACTAGAAATGAAACAATAAAAATATTTAAGAGGTGTACATACCATAATCGACTCAGCAACCCCAGAATCAAAGTATTGAACAATACATACTCTTCCAAACACAGATGTTTAACAATTAAACTGAGAAATAAGTAGGTTAAGGCTGAATATTTCCCCAAAAAACTAGAGATCCAAGTTAAATGTCTGTTTTACAATCCTAAAACAGTGAAGAGTAAAACAAGTTTACTTTTTTGTCATTTATATAAATCAAAGTCATTTATACTAAATTGTGATGATAGAGAACTGTAAAATCTTAAGACCAGAAAAATTATGCACCACAACCAGTAATGAACAGGATAACAGCAACTACAGAAATATTTTTTTGGGAAGGATACCTAAATGCCGTACAACAACGTTCAAGTAAACATAGTATAAGCTTGCAACTACCCAGTATCTTCACCAGAACAACTTCTATTACAGGCTGGCTGGGCACCAAGGACTCCTCAGAATTTTCAGATTTCTGTTTTCTATTTAAAACAAATAAAGAAGTAAATGGGCATATTATTATTATTTATTAGATTTGTATGCCGCCCCTCTCCGTAGACTCGGGGGGGCTCACAGCAGTGATAAAACAATATACAATAGCAAATCTAATATTAAAGTCTAAAATAACAATTTTACATTGAAAGCCTAAAAACCCCATTATATAAAAAGCATACACACAAGCATACCATACATAAAACTACATAGGCAAGGGGAGATGTCTCAGTTCCCCCTTGCCTGATGGCAGAGGTGGGTTTTAAGAAGTTTATGAAAGGCAAGAAGGGTGGGGGCAGTCCTAATCTCTGGGGGGAGCTGGTTCCAGAGGGTCAGGGCCGCCACCGAGAAGGCTCTTCCCCTGGGTCCCGCCAGACGACATTGTTTAGTCAATGGGACCCGGAGAAGGCCAACTCTGTGGGACCTAACCGGCCGCTGGGATTCGTGCGGCAGAAGGCGGTCTCACAGATATTCTGGTCCGGTGTCATATGCTTGAATGCTACTCTTTCCTGCTTTGTCACAAACTGATATCGTAATAATGTTAAAAGACAAAGACTATGCATTACAACCTGTCTGCAATTCTTTATATCAGTGGTTCTCAACCTAGGGGTCGGGACCCCTTTGGGGGTCAAACGACAAATTTCCCATGGTGTTAGGAACTAAACTTCTATTCTGGCACCTTGGAACATACTGTATTTTTTACAATCCAATCAATCAGGCGTTTACAGTGAGGGTGTCTGTCTGACCTTCCTGCCAATCACCTTAAAGCTCTGTTAGGAAAATTAGTGTTAGACTTATGGTTGGGGCTCACCGCAACATGAGTATTAAGGGGTCACGGCATTAGAAATGTTGAGAACCACTGAATCAAATGAGCTGTTCCTGGACCACACGGTAGCTGCAGACAGTAGTCACACCGTGCAAGGAGTCTTCAACTTCCCACCACAACTCAATCCCAAATTTTTGTTGCTAAGTGAGACAATTAAGTGGGTTTTGCTCCATTTTACAATCTTTCTTGCCACAGCTGGGAAGTAAATCACTGCAGTTAAGTTTAAAACATGGTTATAAAGTGTATCTGGCTTACATGCCGACTTTGGTCGTCAGAAGATTGCAAAAGGTGATCACATGATCCCGGGACACAACAACTGTCATAAATATGAACTATTTGTCAAGCACCTGAATTTTGATCACATAGCCATGGGGATGCTGCAACAGTCGTTGTGTGAAAAATGGTCATTAGTCACTTCCTTCCAGGACCATTTTAACTTCGGTCATTAAACAAAACGTTATACATTGAGAACTATCTGTATTGGGAAAATCTGCCTTAAGAAATTCCATGAGTATGGTATTTAGAAGCATAGAAGAAACAGAAGATTGATGGCAGAAAAAGACCTCACGTTCTATCTAGTCTGCCCTTATACTATTTCCTGTATTTTACCTTAGGATGGATATATGTTTATACTAGGTATGTTTAAATTCAGTTACTGTGGATTTACCAAACACATCTGCTGGAAGTTTGTTCCAAGCGGCTAGTACTCTTTCAGTAAAATAATATTTTCTCACATTGCTTCTGATCTTTCCCCCAACTAACCTCAGATTGTGCCCCCTTGTTCTTGTGTTCATTTTCCTAATAAAAACACCTCCCTCCTGAACCTTATTTAACCCTTTCCCTTCTGTCCTCCAAACAGACTATACAGATTGAGTTCATTGAGTTAATTCATAAGATTGAGTTTCATTAAATTTGTACTCTGTGAAAAAGTTTGCAAAGTTTGGACTGCTTTTCTCTTGCTTGATGGGTGGAAAGGAAGCTGAAGGAATCTAGGGATCCCAGAGAAAAGTGAAGTACAGAGTGCCTCAGGAGGTGGAAGTAGCTCAGGGCAGGCAACCTGTATATGCCACCAGGGCCTCCCCCACCCAAGGCACTCTGTGCTCTATTAAACAATTCTCATTTTCATTTAATGGTTAGATCAGGAATAGTAGTGAACAGGGTGGATTTGATTTAAATCAAGTCGATTTAAATCATGATTTAAATCATTAGTAAAAAGGCTTGATTTAAACCAAGTCAATTTAAATCATAATTTTTAAAGAGCGGCTGTCATCTCTGTCCCACAGTGTCTTCTAACCCGCTGATGACTCATTGACAGTCCCATTCACTTTAATGGGATGGCTGGTGATGCGGCAGTGACACAACAAGGTGAGGGACATGGTGGGCTGCAGATGAGTGGATGCCTGCTAACAGGCACTGCTGTGATGGATCTGAAATGACAGGTGCTCTTTAAATGTAAGGATTCATTCTTGCTGGTAGCTAGAATTTTTACTATTATTGTTTGCAAAGAAAATTAAGGTTTCCCATTTAGTGTGCATGTTGTCTCAGCTTGCAGGGCTTGGATTCATTGAATGAGTTTACCAATAATGTAAATATTGCATAATATACAGCCACATGCTATATAACTAAGCTCCATTTCATGCTGAATAAACTAAACTAATAATATATCTTAAATAGAAAACTATCTTTAGATCACAAAAGCATTTTGTTAAAACAAATATGATAAAAAATCAGATTAAAATAATTTTTTTTAAAAAAAATTAATTGATTTTTATTTTTATCCACCATGATAGTGAATGGGGTTAAGTGATGCTGCGTTGCTTAATGACCATTGTGACATGTGCCCATTACAGTTGTATTTCAAGTACAACTTCTATTAATAAAAGTATAAAAACATGGAAATGCTAACATGTTACTTACGGGAGATCCATCTGAGAAATTTTTTGAATAGACTTTTGCAGATCCATTAAAATTAAACGCTTCAAGCACTGTTCTACCTGAAATTATGAAGATAAAAAAATGTTGCTGACTGGCCTATATTAAAAAGCAAGCAAATTGATACCATTATTATTACCAACAAATATCCTTAGTTCTAGATGTTAATGAATCATTTTTTCATATCAATTATAATCAGATTCTTCATATGCACCATATCTCTAGCATATATACTTGTAAGCACTCCTACTATGTTCAAAATTGAGTTTCAATGTAGTGTATGTTGCAATAAATTAACAAACAATCTACATATCCCCAAAATTAAGCAAACTTTCTGCAGAACCAAATGCATTCTATTGGAATATTAATATAATTAATATTTCATAATTAATAATTAATTTGAAATTATTTAGATATTCAAAATAAAATATAGTTGATGCAAAATCATTAGTCAGTATTACATAATTCCCATGGCAAAAAAAGCTTCTGTTGAGCTGCGTAAGCCTTTTTAAATCTTATTTTTGGAAAAAAAATTGCTCTTCCCTGAAGAATACCTCTATTAAAGATGATATAATATGTAAATTTAGCATTTTTGATTATGGAAGGCCTTATTCCATAAAGCAGAATTGCTGGATGCCACCTATGCGTGATTATTAGAGATTAAAATGATTTAATCAAGATTTCTAAAAAGATCACAAAATTCAACCAACCTGTTTAAGACTCCCATATGCCTTTTGATGAATCATTTGATAATGGTAATTATAAATGATCGAATGCAGGAGGCTCTGTTCTGCAACCAGCATTTTGCTGTTTAACATGCTGTCAACAGCGCAACACCTCTTCAAAACAGCTGAAAGGCAGCTCACTAGAAAATATAAACACATGCATCGATAGGAAAATCTAAAAAATAATTCAATAAACCAGTAACAAAAGAAATGGCTCTCAAATTTCAGTATCAGTTCAGTTGCCACCACACCTCTCTTTGGTATAAATTTGGTACATCCCCTTAAAAAATCATGAGCACTAAAAACAATGACAATAAAATAAAACTTTGGGAAAGGTAACAGTCTACGGAGAGGGGCGGCATACAAATCTAATAAATAAATAAATAAACATTTGCTGTACCATTTACTGTTTCATTAAACCATGGTTCAAGGCAGGAAAGTCAGCAGCAAGCGTGCTTTTATCTATTATTTAAATTAAACGCAGAATGCAAAGATGTTCCGTTTTTATCCAGAGAGCCTCGTTCCGCATTGAAGCCTCTCCGTTTACCTGAAGCATGTTCAGACGGCACCGCTTCGGCCGAATTACAAGCAGGCCAAGGCACGTCCCACCGGTTCCACACCATCTCGCCGTCTCCGGGCGCCGCCATCTTGCCTGGGGGGGAATCCCGGAATAAAAGATGTCACAGGAAGAAGAATGGCTGACCGATGACGACTCCGCCCTCATAGGGCGAGGGAGAACGGAAGAGGGGATTCCTTTTAACCTCACGCCTTCTGATTCGCTATTCCGTCGGAGAGGCGGGACCTGGAAGCGCGCTTTAGTTTAAGTTACGGCAGAGGTAGGCAAAGTTGGCTCTTCTATGACTTGTGGACTTCAACTCCCAGAATTCCTGAGCCAATCATGCTAGCTCAGGAATTCTGGGAGTTGAAGTCCACATGTCATGGAAGATCCAACTTTGCCAACCCCTGAGCTACGGGAAAAGCTTCTGCTGCGTATTTTCTCTTCGTTTCACGCTCAGCCTTTTTTCCTGTTAAATTATTTCTATTCTTGATAGCTTTAAGACGCGGGGACTTCAACTCCCACAAACTATCAAGAGCGGTGAAAAATACTGCTCTGTTAATTGAACTAATGCTTTGCTACCAACTGAGATGTTTTGCATCCAGATATTTGCAACTCACAAATAGCCCGAGATTAGTATTGCTGGTCATATATTTGATTTTTCTAAAAAAGGGTACCTTTCAATTCCTTTACTCGGTACATAGCAATTACTGCAGAGTTTAATTTTACTCCCCTTCCCTGCATACTAAAGGTTTAGTGCAGCGATAAAGGAGCAATAGTTACATCATAAACAGATACAGAATAATTTTGAAAGATGGAGAAAAAAATAGGAAAAACTTTATTAACAGGTACAGGGAGAAATTGAGGCAGATGTACTTCTGTACAAATCAGATTGCAGAAAAAGAATCATCTTTCCACAATATTTTTCCATAGTGTAATGACTGCAATTCTAGGGATGATTGTGTATGATACAACATAAAATATGAGATCTCTGCAAAGTGCCAAATTGAAATTGGTTCAAAGGGCAAACAACAAGGATACTGAAATTTGGCATCGCAAAGCAATAATCAAGGTCTCACATTCAGGGGTGGGCAGCAGGCAGGACGGGGTGGAACACAGTTCCACCAGTGGAAATTTATTGGATTTCTATGCTGCCCTTCTCCAAGGACTCGGGGCGGCTCACAATATAAATGAAGCTGTGTGCCCAGCTCCAGCTGACCATCCCACCCTCCCATCCTCCTCCTCCTTGGAAAGCGGCAGGGAGACCAGCACCGGCAGGAGTTGCAGGGGGCCCATTTCCTCCCCCATCTTTTCTCAAGAGCTGATTGGTACCTGTTCGCCTAGCTACCCAGCCTGAGGCACGGCCTGAGGAAGGAGAGCACAGGAAACGCGAAGCAAATTGTCACCCCAGAAAGCGACACTGGTGAGGTTGTAAGTCAAGGACTTAACAGTTCACTTGAACGATGATGATCGTTCAAGCCACTCCCATCTCATCACATGGCCGGCAAGCCACTCCTACCCAGTCACATGACCATCAAGCCACACCCACAAAGTAAGCTACACCCAAGTGTGGCAGTAAAAATTTTGGCCCATTACTGCCCACATTCCTCCATAATGCCTCCTTTCCAGTTCTTTTGCCACTTCTGCAAATCCTAGCAGCCAAAAATTTGTTGTCAGCTCAGGGAAACAGATCTGCCCATTTAAGGCTAATAAAAACTGGGCAGAACTAACCCCTTGACTTCATCTACTCCAGCACCATCACAGAAAAGTTGCAAATTGTAAGGCGTATTTACATAACAGAAATGTTACTTTAAACTAGAGGTTGGCAACCTTATACACTCAAGAGCCACAAAGATCCTAAATTAGTTATGGCAAACCTATGGCACAGGTGCCACAGGTAGCACGCGGAGCCATATCTGCTGGCATTCGAGCCGTTGCCCTAGCTCAGATGTAGCACAAGTGCGCACGTGCCAGCTGATTTTTGCCTCACACAGAGGCTCTGGGAGGGCATTTTCTGCTTCCAGAGGCCTCCGGGGGTGGGGGAGAGCATTTTTGCCCTCCCCAGGCTCCAGGGAAGCTTCTGGAGCCTGGGGAGGATCAAAATCAGACCTACCAGGCCCACCAGAAGTTGGGAAATGGGCTGTCCCTGGCTTCCAGAGGGCCTCCGGGTGGGGGGGGGGGGACAAAGGTGGAAATTTTTGCCCTCCCCAGGCATTGAATTATGGGTATGGGCACTCACGCAGGCGCAATAGTGTGTGTCTACCCACTTTTGGCACCCAAGGGAAAAAAGGTTCGCCATCACTGTCCCAAATGGAAA
Organism: Erythrolamprus reginae; assembly: GCF_031021105.1. Taxonomy (NCBI): domain Eukaryota; kingdom Metazoa; phylum Chordata; class Lepidosauria; order Squamata; family Dipsadidae; genus Erythrolamprus; species Erythrolamprus reginae. Next base: position 35,086,189 of record NC_091953.1, on the reverse strand, counting down.
CCCCCATTCAATTCTGGAGCTGTCCAGAAATCCCTTTCCCCCACCATGGAGTCTCCTCCTTCTGTGGCATCCTTTTTCCTCTACCTGTCCTGGCCAAAAGCCCTATCAATTGTGGAGCCGACCAGTGACAGGGAGCCACAGTAGAGGGATGAAAGAGCCACATGCATCTCCATAGCCATGAGTTGCTGATCCCTGCTTTAAACTGAGACAGCTTACTCCAAATAGGAGATCTCTTTACAATGGCTTAGGATGAGATGTTCTACTAAGTCATTATGAATTTCACCAGGTTTCCTACCTGTCTCCTGAAGAGATATTTTTAATTAAAATTTTTATTGATTTTTTAAAAACATAAACACACACACAATATAAAACAGGTACTCTGAGAGTAGTGCCCACCACCAGACAAACATTTACACTCCATCCCCAGATCAGGGGTGTTTCTTGTATATAGCATTTTAACTCAAGAGCAAAATATCTGTTTACATATTATAAAGTGATTCCAATTTATTCCTTGTAGCTTGTTCTCGGATTCTACTCGGCATATATTGTCTTACCTTGACCCATCGTCTCATCAGTTGTGGCAAATCAGTTTCATTAACCAAATTCATCCTCCTGAAGAGATATCACATGGTCTTTGCTGAGTTTCTTTTAAAGTTCTTTTCTCTCATTTTAAAAAAATATATCTAAAGGATTTGTTATAATTATAGTTGTGATTTTGATATTGTGATATTTTTGCTTCAATAATAACTTCTTAAACCCTTAAGAAATGTCTTAGTGTACTTCATGAAACATAATAACATCACTACGGGTAGATTCCACTGATATTAGCCACCAGTTTGCATCGCATACTCAGTAGCAATAATCAGCCGGAAATACAGCTAAGAAGCTGATCAGCTGTGCTTCAAGCAAAGTAATAAAGGTAAGTATAAAGGGGGGGCAGGTGGGAGGGCATTTTTTCAAACAGCAGAAGAAAAATCTTCGCAACAGGAAAAAATTCCCATAATATTCCCCCCAAAATGATGGTGGCGCCCACGGATAAGCACTGACCGAACTGGATCTGTGGCACCATTGTGATGTCACCAGTGGGTCATTACTGGTTTGGACGATCCGGTCCAAACTGGCATGAACCCACCCCTGAATCACTATCGTGCATGTTGAACCACAGTTTCAATAAATTGCAATTGGCATAATCAAATAGGCTAATATATAAATAATGGCTTGTTTATATATTTAATATTATTAATTCCCATATCATTTTAAGTTGCAAAGAAATATGTGATGTTTGAAATTAGATTACAAGTATGTATGCAAATTAATGTAGGAAATTTCAAGTTTTGGATGAATGTAGAATTTATCAAAACTAAAATTATTTCAATAGATAAATATGTTTGTAAGATACATCCAGCTATCTATCTTCCTCTATAGAATAGAATAGAATAGAATAGAATTTTATTGGCCAAGTGTAATTGGACACACAAGGAATTTATCTTGGTACATATGCTCTCAACGTACATAAAATAAAATATACATTTGTCAAGAATCATGTGGTACGACATTTAATGATTGTCATAGGGGTCAAATATAGGAAACTGTTGCAGAGATGTAGGGTATTATAAATAAATTGACCTTGACTTTTTATTCAGTCAAAATTAATACTGTATTGCGCCAGCTATGCTGGCTGGAGAATTCTGGGAGTTGAAGTCCACAAGTTTAAAGATCCCTAGTATAGAGTAACTCTGTATGGAGTTACTTCCCCTTTAAGAAATTCATCCACATGTTCTCTAAATAACTAAACCTGAAACAATCACATCAAAGGATATAAATTAGACACAGAGGAAGTACTTGTTGGGTTGTAAAGATTTCACTTAGTTCTGTGATGAGCAGAAGAAAGGACAAAACCAGCAATTACAATGGTTAATACTGATATCACAGAGGTCTCTCTAACTCAGTTTCTAAGATTTTATAAACAGCCCATAAGCGAAGAACAAGCCTGGGCTATTTGCTTTAAATGTTGTTATAAAATGAATCAGATATTAGCTCAGGAACTAGATTCTGTAGTACAGATGAAGCTTCCAGAAATTGATGAGCTCTATATTCATTCTGACGGAAGTATATCTTTCACTGTCAAACATAACTATGGTGAGAAATTACGATTAAAATTACTAAAATGGTGGTTTATTTTAGACTTGTTGATAATGATGAGTTGTTGTTTGAAGGACACAACTGAGTAAGACCAAGAGAGTTAAAAGTATTTTAAAGCCTTAATTTTAGTTTTTTCTCTTAAAATGATAAGTATCTGATAATTTTTTCCCTTTGAAAAATACCTCTAGACGGCTTGAAGTTTTATGTATTGTTTTAAATCATAGGCACAAATTATACTGGCTATGTTATATAAAATATAACACAAGCATTATAATAGTATATACATATATATATAGTATGCACTATATGTCAAAACACTGGAAGTCTATCATCACACTTAAAAGCTAGAAAAATGTGTATATTCTGATAATGTATTTATGCTGATTTATAGAAATAATTATTTCAGAAATAGAAGTACAGTACACCTTCCTATAACAACCAGGCTAGGGAATATGTGCCTATCAAATCTGCTCACCAAGTATATTTAACATTTCTGTTCTATTTTTAAACCAGACTCTGTAAACAGAAGATAGTCCTTTATAAAATATGTGACTACCTTCATCCAGTTATTTTTTTATTTTTTTATTTTAAACATTATAATCCTATATATCAGCCTATTTCAATCTAAGTTTTTCAAATGTATTTGACTACTGTCATGTACCTGCAATATGGCCATGAAGGATGTTATCTGTAGTCTAGAGCAGTGTTTCCCAACCTTGGCAACTTGAAGATATTTGGACTTCAACTCCCAGAATTCCCCAACCAGCATTCGCATTCGCTTGCTGGGGAATTCTGGGAGTTGAAGTCCAAATATCTTCAAGTTGCCAAGGTTGGGAAACACTGGTCTAGAGGAAATGAGGAATGTTGTTATAATGTTTCTTCCCTCCCCCATGTTCGTTCTGACAAAATAAAGGTTTTCCCATCTATCTACAGTGGAATATTTTGATTAAGAACTAGATTTATGACTCACAGAGTGTTGCTCATCTGTCCTTAGTCAATATATTATCAATATCTTCCATGGTCACCCTGAACATGCAAATTAAATTGAAATTGACAAAAATTTGTTTCAGATGGTCACATAAATCAACAGCCAAGAGAGATTTTAGAAGATAAGGTAAGATTATGATGCTTGACACAATTGAAGGCATTCTCTTGCCATTAGCAAAATAATGTAGTGATTTGGTAGTGACTATATTTAGGTTCAGCTGTTAGATAATTCATTTAGCATGGATGGGATTTCATTCTTCTTGTAACCATGAATAAACCTCTGGGGGGAGGGTCTTCTATGTGGCTGCCCCGGCTCTATGAAACCCATCTCCCCCTGATGTCCATTACCTCCCACCATGATGGCCTTCCAAAAGGCTACGAAAACCTAGCTTTGCGGACAGGACTGGTGGCCGTCAAGTTGACATCTGTCATGGCCGAATTGTACTGAATGGTATTTATATGTGTTGATTGGATTGTTTGAGCTGTGGGTTTTTTAATCTGGGGTTTATAGTTTTAAATATTTATATTTGACTTATTTTATTGTATTTGTATCTTTTTACATTTTTTGTGCATTGGTTTTGACAAAACTGTTTTAGGATTTTCAGAATTGACCAATCACTCAGTATTTCCTTTCTAGTTGACAGAATCATTAGGAAAATTGATCTACAAAGCTCTAGACTGGGGAATCGAGAACTATATGGAGAGAGAGCTGAGTCAGTCCCTGACAAAGCTAATAACCTTTATGGTCAAACTGAACTCAGAGACCTCAAACACCACAGTTGCTTTTCAGGATGTAATCAAGGTCTTGTATGTTTCATGTGATTTATATCTTTAGCCATTTGTTCTAAATGTCCTTTGGATGGGTAGAAAAAATAATGTTACACATTCAGTATAAAGTATAAGGAAGAACAGTGATGGAATGAATCTGTCTATATAGGAAAAGCTCCTTCCTTCCTTCCCTCCCTCCCTCCCTCCCTACTTACTTACTTACTTACTTAAATATGTTAATCTCCTTTGAATGCATTCAGTTTAAAGTGCAGCTTTAAGTTAATTGTTTATTTAACTTTAGCAATTAGTTTAAATACTTTAATTAATAAAAACACTGATGTAATACTTTTAAATACAATTGTTATAGAAGTTCACATTGAAGTATGTACATCTATAATGTAATTCAATACTTATAAAGGCACCTAGTTTTATAAGTCCATTTCAATCCACAATGGTGGGAAAATAAAAATAATCAAAACACAAAACCATGCCAATACTAAATCTCATATCATAGTGATTGTTTAGATTTGTTTCACTTGTTTTGTTCACACTCTCTGCGTTCAATGTAGATCTGCTAATCTGGAGTTTTGTTATTATTATTTTTTTAATTAGTTTTTCTTAAAATAAACAGACACACATACAAACATTAAACATAAAGTGGGGGTGCATTTCCCCCGCTTCTCTTGAAAGTATAGATTCAAATACAGAAAAAGAATACATAATTGAATATATGTTGAATATTAAAAAGTCTAGTAAATTTGGGTTAGAATTTTCAAAATCTTAAGTACTATGCATATATAAACTAAAGTTCTTAATATGTTGCTTATACATAAACTAATATACCATAATCATCAAACAATACATTTAATCTAATTTTAACTACTATACGTGTATAAACCAAAATTCTTTATATATTGCTTATACATAAACTAATATACCATAATCATCAAACAATACATTTAAACTAATTTTAACTACTATACGTATATAAACCAAAATTCTTAATATGTTGCTTGTACATAAACTACTATACCATAATCATCAAAAAATACATTTAAACTAATATTAACATTGTTATCACCTAGGTAAAAACAAATACAAAAGATTAACTAAAAATAAATTTGTATATCTTATTTTTTCTTGTCTATCCATTTATAAACATTGTTCAATGTTTCATAGAATTTAGTATCTTCTTGATCATTTAATCGTCTTGTCATCATATCCATTTCAGCGCAATCTAATATTTTAGCTATAACTTCTTCTTCCTTGGGGATTTCTTCCCCCTTCCAATTTTGCGCATATATTATTCTAGCCGCAGTTAATATGTGTATAATTAAGTAAAGAATTTCTTTCTTATAAGTCTGGTTGGTAATTCCTAATACCTATTGGAGTTTTGTTATTTTAAATGTAGTTATTGAATAAAGAATTGAAGTTTCTCTCCCCCCCACCCTCTCTCGCAAGTTGGATATATAAAATCCTTGGTGCTCTCTGAGCTTGGTTGTTTGCTGGTGCATGTTTCATTACCTGATTAGGTAACATCCTTAGTGATAAAGAGCATTTAATTTATAAGTAGCTTACCTTAATCAATAAACATACAGTACAGCCATAAAGAGTTTGCTTTATCACCATTTTTTAAAAAGGCAACCATAAAGCTAAAAAGAAAACAAAAAGACTAGAATACATCCTTTCCAGTAAACATTATTCGGATAAGAATAGATTTAAAATCAGAAAAAATAATCAAGCAGAAAAAAAACCTCCCAAAAAAATCAAGGAATTATGAAGGAGAAAGCTGTACCCCAACAGCACTGACAAGGCAAGCTACAATATATAAACAAGAAGCAACCGCCACACTCCCTAGCATTGATTAAGTAACCTAGTTGGGTAATGAAAGGACCATATTTCTACCTGAGCTACAACATATTGTATATCATCTTCTTTTGGAAGTTGAAGACGGTTGCTTTTAAAGGTATCTTCCTATGTCCTAATAGCTTGCATATCAGAGATGGCGAACCTATGGCATGGGTGCCACAGGTGGCACGCAGAGCCCATATCTGCTGACACAAGGGCCTCCGGGGGCCAGGGAAAGCTGTTTTCGTCCTCACCAGGCATTGAATTATGGGTGTGGGCACTCGTGCATGTACGATAATGCACATGCACACTCTTTCAGCACTCAAGGAAAAAAAGGTTCGCCATCACTGGCTTACATGCTAAACCAATGTAAAATTGCCCTGTGGTCCAAGTTTATGTTTTCCCACAAAACTGTAATTATTATACAACAAATATTTAATTATTTCTCCTTTGGTTTAGCAAATATCTAAGATGCGGCATAGAAGTTGCATTTATTAAAATTAAATTTTATATAAAATCAAGTTGATCACTTGATCTGGCCCTTTATTTATTTAGTTGATTTGGTTTTGACTACATTTAGAGGACTTGCAAAAATACATTTCTAATGTCTAATGGTTTCTAGTCCATTATTATAAGCTGTCCCCTGAGTAGAAAGATTTAGTGGAAGTGGAGCAGGATTTGCATGTCAGGTCTATACATTCAGAAGTTATTTTAATGAATGTAATTGAATATGTGTCCAAAACTTATGACTGTTTCTCCATTTTAGATCTGTGAGGAACACTTTCACGGGCCGTCCGAAGCTGCCAGTCATTATACAGCTATCTGCCAAATGCTATTCTCTGAGTACCTTGAGCTCCAGAAACTTACGTTAACCATACAGAGTTGCAAAGAGGTATTTGGAGGGTGCGAGAACACAGTAGCTAAATCGTCTTCATCACATCATAATTTACTTAACGACTTCTCCATCACATCATCATTTTTCTTTTGAAATTGGAGGAAAACTATGCAGAAAGTTGAAAAGGTAATCAAAGGGTTTTACGCTGAGCAAACAAAAATTTCTTTTTAATGTATTTCAGTATTTGAGAACAATGGATGCAGAAGACTGTTCTGCCAGACAGAAGACAAACAATTGGGTAAGGACAGTCTACTTTGCTATTTTCAATACTAATTTTATTAAAAATTACAATTAAAAAAGTAAAAATTAATACAAACTAAAAATGAATAAAAAGTTGCAGAAACGAAAAACAGAAAGAATAGAAGAAAAGGTATATTGTAAAGAAAAAAGAAGAAATATGAAAAGGCAGTCACTAGTATAAACAATTTCAGTAATTTATCACTTCATAAATAAAAACAGATGATCTCTTTTTTTCCATACCAGATCACATATCTTTTTAGATATGTATGTAAAATCTGTAAAACTCCATTGTTCAGCTCTGAGCAGCAGAATAAATCCATTAAGAGATAGCAACACATATGTTTTATCTTTGATCAAATAAAATAACTTTTTATTCTTTCTTTTTACTTTTAACAGTCTTGATCTTTAGTCCCATCCAAGAATGTCCTAAAACTTGATTTCTTTTCATTTTTCCTTTATCCCATCTCATAAAATTCTTCAAAGCTTTAATAAGTCTCTTTTGTAAATTCAATACAGGAAAATTACCCAGATCCTTCTCTTGGTTTGTTATTTGAATAGTCCATTTAACTGGTAAGTTGTCTCCCAGCGCTCTAAACCTAGTGGAAACCACTGTCTTATAGGTTTCTTGCAAGGAGCAAGTGCATGGAGCACTTGTGGATACCCTCAAATCCTCTCCTTGTTCAGAGAGAATTACAAAGAGCCTCTGAACTCACCTGCTCTTTATTCCAAACCTTGTTCAATATTTGATGAATCCAGGAAAAAAACTCAACCCTGGGGAGAAGGGGGGAGGGATTGCATTATGAAATAAGGCAAATGTTTTTTCTTGTTTCAGATTACAAATCGCTTCCATCTATTAACTTTTTCATATATTATAGCGGTGGAAATTCTGAATATTATAAACTGGTCTGTTACAAGAACAACAATTTTTAAAAATACTCAACAACTTGCATTTTAGGAATCATACAACATGATACACCTGCAGGCTAATATGAATCCTTTAGGTTGGGCTTGCCCGTTTGAGGATGGTTTGTGGTAGGATGTATTTGGTTATTTACAGAAAAGTATGAGACTGGGGCACACTCGGCACAGCATTTCTTCAGGAGAAGGTGCCCTTTCATCTTACAGTATGGTGGTCGATGATATCAAAAACAAACGCTACAGCCTCCAACCAGTAAGTATTGGGTCATATCAGACCTAGCAGAATTTATTTTATTTTATTTTATTTTATTTTATTTTATTTTATTTTATTTTATTTTATTTATTTTATTTATTTTATTTATTTTATTTATTTTATTTTATTTATTTTATTTATTTTATTTATTTTATTTATTTTATTTATTTTATTTATTTTATTTATTTTATTTATTTTATTTATTTTATTTATTTTATTTATTTTATTTATTTTATTTATTTTATTTATTTTATTTATTTTATTTTTATTTTATTTTATTTCATTTTATTTCATTTCATTTCATTATTTCATTTCATTTCATTTATTTCATTTATTTTATTTATTTTATTTATTTTATTTATTTTATTTATTTTATTTATTTTATTTATTTTATTTATTTATTTTATTTATTTTATTTATTTATTTATTTATTTATTTTATTTTATTTTATTTTTATTTTATTTCATTTCATTTCATTATTTCATTTATTTTATTTTATTTTATTTCATTTCATTTCATTTCATCATTTCATCATTTCATTTCATTTTATTTTATTTTATTTCATTTCATTTCATTTCATTATTTCATTTCATTTCATTATTTTATTTTATTTTATTTTATTTTATTTTTAATATGCTGCTCTCTCTGAGGACTCGGGGCGGCTTACAACATGTAAAAGACAATGAAAAACATCTGAAATCCAATTTTAATTTAAAACTAACTAATCTTAAACCCTAGTACAGTGATGGCAAACCTCTTGAGCATGGGCGTGCGCTATCGCACATGTGTAAGTGCCCACACTCAAAGTTGTATTGCTATTGTTGTGAGCCACCCCGAGTCTTCGGAGAGGGGCGGCATACAAATCTAATAAAATCTAAAACTTAAACATAATTCAATGCATGGGAAGGGTGAAAACAGCTTCCCCTTCTCCTGGAGTCCCTCTGGAGGCCACAAACGACCTATTTCCCAACTTCTTGTGGGCCCAGTTGGCTCGTGTTTCACTGTCCCCAGGCTCCAAAGGCTTCCCTGCAACTGGGGTAGGGTAAAAATGCCCTCCTCTACCTCCCAGAGGCTCTCTGGAAGTCAAAAAAGCCCTCCCAGAGCCTCTGTGGAAGCCAAAACACAGCTGGCTGGTACATACATACACGTTGGAGCTGAGACAGGGCAACGGCTTGTGCACCAGCAGATATGGCTCGGCGTACCACCTGTGACACCCGCGCCATAGGTTCGCCACCACTGCCCTAGTACATTAAAAATCAGTCACTCCCATTCAAAGAGCAAGCATCCATTTCATTTCATTCATTCAAGCATCCATTTCATTCATCGGCCAGGGGACAAGTAATTAATAACTCCAAGCCTGATGGCACAAATGAATCTTCAGACTCTTGCGTAAGGCGAAGAGTGTGGGGACAGTGCAGATCTCTGGGGGGAGCTGGTTCCAGTGGGCCGGGGCTCCCACAGAGAAGGCTCTTCCCCTAGGTCCCACCAAGTGACATTGTCTAGTTAACGGGACCCGGAGAAGGCCGAAGCTGTGGGACCTGACTGGTAGCTGGGAGTCATGGGGCAGGAGGCAGTCCCGTAGGTAATCTTCTTTATGTATATGTGAGACTCACTCATTTGTGAGACATCTATCAATGTGATAAGGGCTGAAGAGGGCCACCACACCATGTGCAAGTCTTTCCCTCTTCAATTTTACTAAGCTTCTTTGCTTGATTATGTCTGCACTTTCCTGTCATGCCCGAGAGTAGTTTTCTTTCCTTTGTTAAAAAAAAATCAGTGTCATGCTGGGCTTGGCAACCTTTTCAACTGCAAGGCCTTAGATTCCTGTCATCTTTCATTTGTAAATGACTGTATTTGCTAGGCATCAGTATGGAAATTGAAAGAGAACACCTGTCAAGAACTCAGCCTGCACGAGCGGCTTATGAGGGAAGTGAAAAATACACCTAAACTTCGACGGATCTTTGAACAGAAAAGTAGCAACAATTATGAAGGTATGTTCAAAACATTTGTGATAATGTAAATTGAAGAAGACTGAGGCAGTCGGTTCTTTTAAATTCTTTATTTGGCTCAGCAGGAGAAAGCTCTTTTTGGAAAGTGACTTCAACTCGGAACGTGACTGACTGAAACAGTGTCAGAGCGCTCCTTATATACTTTTACTTTCCCGCCTAAACTCAACTGTCATTGTTTCAACCAATCAGAATGCTCAATCCACATTCAACTTATTTACATTGCTTCAATGCATATTTAACATAAATGTCTTTGAATTTTTACTGTGTATTGGTTAGAGCTTCAGAGACTTTCAACAGACTGTACCTGTTGAACTGAATTTCCAGTCAGTGCATAAACTGTCTGGAAATAGAAACATAGAAGATTGACGGCAGAAAAAAACCTCATGGTCCATCTAGTCTGCTCTTATACTATTTCCTGTATTTTATCTTAGGATAGATTTATGTTTATCCCAGGCATGTTTAAATTCAGTTACTGTGGATTTACCAACCACGTCTTCTGGAAGTTTGTTCAAAGCATCTACTACTCTTTCGGTAAAATAATCTTTTCTCAAATGAAGCCAACTTAGAAAATCTCTTTCTTTGGTTTATGTCCCATCCATAACACATGATTATTCTGATTCATGGCGACCTCTTTTCCTATCATACTGAAAAATAACACCATCTCAATATTTTTCTTCTCACTTGGGCTAAAAGGGAGAATGGGGCAGTATTGCAATCTTTTTCTCATTTTTTAAAAAAAATTCCTCCGCTAGTAAACTTACTTTTAAGATTATGGTGTAATTGTTACACCAGTACATGTGCAAAAAAATACATCCATCATTTTGCTTTTTCATTAATGAATTTTTTCTTTTATAATCAAAATTATGGGCAGAAAGAAATCCCAGCTTATCCCACACATATTCAACGGAACATTTCTATTTTTTCCCTTCTATTCTTGGTTAAGAACTTTGTTTTTAAGATATATTACAGCTAGCATATGATGAAAGTTCCAATACAATGATCTGATATAAAATAAGGTCAATGTTTACCAGATCGTCACATGAATTTGGTCTATATAAACAAATTCCTTAAAATGGAATCATAATTTAAAAGAAGCATGTAGAACTTTGAATCCAACATCCTGTTCAATGCAAAAATCCAAAATAAATATTTCCAGTAGATGACTGTACAGCCTCTGTTGAAAAACATAGAGTGAAAAGAAATTCACTACCTCCTTTGGTAACTGGTACCATGTTCAAATTCCTTTCCTATGCTCAACCAGAATATATAATAAAATTGATATATCTTAGGGCCTTAATTCTATGTCCTGGACCCTGGGACAATAGAGACTTGGTCATGGTTATCTTCTGCATAATCCCCTTCAGGAATTATTGATGCTACTACCAAGCTATATTTCTGTTTTCTTATACTTGCACATTTTATTTCTTTTTCTTATGAACTTTGCCTACATCTCTGCTCAGAATTTCATTCTGTTACTTTCAGTTCATTTATATAGCTTATCTAATCTATGTAGATTATTTTTTATTTTGTTTTTAGCTTCTAGAATATTAACTGTTCTATCCACTATTTTAATCTTTGGAAATCAAATGGAAACCTTTATTTTCTCTACTTCTCTAAGTCATTAAAATTACAACTATAGAGAGAAGTCATGGAGTTCAAGCATATATGTTTCCCCCCAAATTAAGTGATGCAACAATAAAATTACAATATCCTCATACAACTGTCAGTTGTTGACTAGTAATGAGAATCACTTTCTTGCAGTGGAGATACAGTTTAACTATCTCTAGTTAGTTATGGTAGTTAAAAAGTCAACTAGCATATATCTGAAAAAAAGTATTTCCATTTGATAGAATTAAGTTCTAAAATGCAGATAATAGTTTATATTTGTACAGTTCTCCCAAAACAAGTGGGTAATCTTATTATAACAAAATAAAACAACATTAATAAAGGAAAATATTTAAAAAATGTTTAATCCATATAGAATGCTAGGAAAAAAGAGGATCTTAAATAACAGAAATGAAATAAAATATTTGAATCAGACATATTGTACATTGTTATGTCATATAGTCTCTGCTGCATGTAGTGAGAATTAAGTATTTTATTATCTCTGAACAAAGTCAAAATAGTTTAAAATTTCTATTTACATTTTTGATTTTGTGTTGTTGTTTTTCTACAGGAGAGACTGACAACTTTGTCTTGAATTCTCCACATAAAAATATAATCTCTGAACAAAACATCAGCATTAACTTCTCAAAAGCTAAAAAAACAGAACCCAGCTGCATTTACTCAGATTTGGAATGGAAGATAAAACTAGGAAAGTTATGTGAGGATGGTAGGGGATCAGAAACCCAGGCAAGAACAAACAAATGACACTTATCTGTTCTTTTTCAACACATGTTTGTTTTTCCAAACCTTCATATTGAAAAGGTAGAGAAAAGTACAGTGGTTTGGAGAATTATTGCTGCTCCTCCTCTTTGTTTTGAATTTGGCTCTGAAGTCATACAAAGCTGAACAATGCATTGTCTCGTCCCTATATGCACATAATTAAAGATGTGCAAGCTTAAGTCACTCTGAGCTATAAGACGCACCTACCATTTTGGGGGAGAAAAATAAGGAAAAAAAATCTGCCTCTGACTCCCAGCAATTTGCCTCCTTGCAGCAAACAGCAAATAACCTGTTTCAGTTTCAGCATAGCCTGATTAGCAGAAAGGAGAGGGGGAGAATCTGCCTCTGCCTCACCGCAATTTGTCTCCTTGCAACAAACAGCCCATTTCAGATTCAATTTGCCGATGACTCTAAAGTGTGCAATAGGGTTGATATTCCTGGAGGGGTCTGTAATATGGTAAATGATTTAGCGTTACTAGATAAATGGTCAAAGCAATGGAAACTGCAGTTTAATGTTTCCAAATGTAAAATAATGCACTTGGGGAAAAGGAATCCTCAATCTGAGTATTGCATTGTCAGTTCTGTGTTAGCAAAAACTTCAGAAGAAAAGGATTTAGGGGTAGTGATTTCTGACAGTCTCAAAATGGGTGAGCAGTGTGGTCGGGTGGTAGGAAAGGCAAGTAGGATGCTTGGCTGCATAGCTAGAGGTATAACAAGCAGGAAGAGGGAGATTGTGATCCCCTTATATAGAGCGCTGGTGAGACCACATTTGGAGTACTGTGTTCAGTTCTCGAGACCTCACCTACAAAAAGATATTGACAAAATTGAACAGGTCCAAAGACGGGCTACAAGAATGGTGGAAGGTCTTAAGTATAAAACGTATCAGGAAAGACTTAATGAACTCAATCTGTAGTCTGGAACAGAGGTCCCCAACCGCCGGTCCGCGGACCGGGACCGGGCCGTTGGAGCTTTTCAGCCGGTCCGCGGCGCCAGGGCCCCCTCGGCCTTTCCGCATCACCAGCGGCGCTCCCCCCGCCAGCCAGCCAAGCCCCGCGCCCGCCGGAACCGGCTCCTCGCTCTCCCCCCGCCGCCCGCCGCGTTTGCAGGAGGTGGGGAGGGTTGGGCGGCCCGCCAAGGCCAGGAGGGACGCCGCTGCCCCCCCCCTCCTTCCCTCTCTCCGCCCGCCGCTGCGCCTCCTTGACAACGAGAGGAAATGCCGGCAAAGGCTTTCCTCAGCGGAGGCCGGCGAAGGTGATATTGAATGTCGGGGGAGAACGGGTATTTGCACGCGCTCCCTATCTCCCTGCTAGCCCACTCGGAATATTCAAAATAAGAAAAACCTTTGCCGGCGAAGGCTTTTCTTATTTTGAATATTCCGAGTGGGCTAGCAGGGGGATAGGGAGCGCTTGCAGCCGCCCGTTCTCCCCCGACATTCAATATCACCTTCGCCGGCCCCGCCTCTCCTCCAAACCCCCTTGCTGAGAGCCCGGGGCGAAAGTGCTCTCGCAAAGGTGAGGCGGGCAGGGCGTGCGCGCGTCATCGCTGAGAAGAATGGAGAGAGAACGAGAGTGAGTGAGAGCAACAGACAGCAAGATAGAGAGAAAGTGAGAAAGAGAGAGTGAGAAAGGGGGGGGAGAGAAAGAGATAGCAAGAGAGAGAACAAGAGAGAGAAAGAGCGTGAGAAAGAAAACAAGAAAGAGTGAGAGAGAGAGAAAGCAAAAGAGACAGAAAGAAAACAAGAGAGAGAAAGTGAGAAGAAGAGAGAAGAAGAGAGAAAGAGGGGGAGAGAGAGAGAAAGAGAGAGGGGGGAGAGAGAGAAAGAGAGGGAGAGGGAGAAAGAGAGAGGGAGAGGGGGGAGAGATAGCAAGAGAGGGAGAGAGGGAAAGGGGGAGAGAGGGGGAGAGAAAGAGAGAGGGAGAGAGAGAGGAGATAAAGGAAGAGGAGAGAGAGAAAGGAAGAGAAAGAAAGAAAGAGGGATAGAAAGAGAGAGAGAGTGAGAGATGCTCAGTGAGCCTTTCTTTGAAGTTGCCTTTCTTTCTTTCTCTTTCTTGCTTTCTTTCTTGCTCTTTTTCTTTCTCTCTTTTACCTTCCCTTCCTCTATTTCTTCTTTTCTTTCTCCTTCCTACCTTCTTCCCTTACTCTCCCCTTTCATAAGTTTCCTTGCTTCCTTCCTCTGTTCCTGTCCCTTCCCCCTTTCTTTCTTTCTTTCTTTCTTTCTTTCCTTCCTTTCCTCCCTCCATTTCTTGCTTTCCTTTTCCTTCCTCCCTTCCTTCCTCCCTCATTCCCTTCTTTCACTCCTTCCTCTCTTACTCTCCCCTTTCACACCTTTCCTTGCTTCCTTTGCACCCTTCTTTTGTTCCTGTCCCTTCCCTCTTTCCTTCCTTCCTTCCCACCCTCCGTCCATTCATTCACCCATTCCTCTCTTGATCGCCCCTTTTACGGCGCCGCTGACAGCTAGCTTCCCCCCCCCCCCCCTCACCGGGCCATGGAAAACTGGTCTAGCTTAAAGCCGGTCCCTGGTGCAAAAAAGGTTGGGGACCTCTGGTCTGGAAGACAGAAGGAAAAGGGGGGACATGATCGAAACATTTAAATATGTTAAAGGGTTAAATAGGGTTCAGGAGGGAAGTGTTTTTAATAGGAAAGTGAACACAAGAACAAGGGGACACAATCTGAAGTTAGTTGGGGGAAAGATCAAAGGCAACATGAGAAAATATTATTTTACTGAAAGAGTAGTAGATTCTTGGAACAAACTTCCAGCAGACGTGGTTGGTAAATCCACAGTAACCGAATTTAAACATGCCTGGGATAAACATATATCCATTGTAAGATAAAATACAGGAAATAGTATAAGGGCAGACTAGATGGACCATGAGGTCTTTTTCTGCCGTCAGTCTTCTATGTTTCTATGTTTCTAATTCAGCACAAGAAAAAAAAATCTGGGAGGCAAAGGCGGTTTTTTTCCCTTGTGCTAATCAGGCTGTGCTGAAGCTGAAATTGAAACAGGCTGTTTGCTGCAAGGAGGCAGATTGCTGGAAGGTAGAGGCCAAAGGGTGGAAGCCGGGGGGGGGGGCGGGCAGGACTACTTTCAATGTGTAAGACACACCCAAAGTTTCACCTTCGGGGTGGGGGAAGTACATCTTATACTCCAAAAAATATGGTTTTCACATTAAACAAAAAGCTCTTCAATTTATCTCTAAATTCCAGAGGACTTTGTTTTATTATAAATTTATCATGAAGAACAATTTCTGAATCTCTTCATTTGGTTTATAGTTGTCTTCCACTTACAATAAGACATGCTCAAGATGGTCATTACCAAGCATTGCAGATCTAATGGGGAAAAGATATTTAGAAATAAAAGATTCCTGCCAAAGAGCAACAAGCAATCTTCCTTCAAGGACTGAGGTAATTTTCGAATAAGAAGATTGATTCGTTGGTTGCTTTGTTAATATTTATTAAAACAGAGACGAGTGTTCATATAATATTTAAATGGTTAGTGATTAAGCTCATTTTTGCAACACTGGTCTGTCTAGTTAACTTTGTTCTCCTATAAACGTGATGGTGACCCTATGGCACATATACCAGAGGTGACACGCAGATCCCTCTCTGTGGGCACATGCACCTTCCCTAGCTGTTCTTCTGGTTTCCGGCACGCACTTGCATATACATGCACATATGGGCGTTCCGGTTTGGGCACTCTGTCCTGAAAAGGTTCATCATCACTGTCCTATACTACAGCGTTTCCCAACCGGTGTTCCGCGGCACACTGGTGTGCCGCGAGACATGGCCAGGTGTGCCGCCAAGCTTCAGCTGGGCGGGGCGCTGCCGGTACTTCCGTCCTGGGGCTCCCGCTCGCAGCTGTCTCCTGCTCGATGCCGCGGTTTTCGGCGCTCTCCTGCTGGGCCCCAAAGAAGGAAGGCAGGAAGAAGGAGAGCTCCATTCTTCGCACCTTTTTCCCGCCTTCTTTCTTTGGGGCCCAGCAGGAGAGCGCCGAAAACCGCGGCATCGAGCAGGAGGCGGGGGACAGCTGCGAGCGGGAGCCCCAGGACGGAAGTACCGGCAGCGCCCCGCCCAGCTGGAGCTCCTCTTTCGTCGACGGCAAGTGTCCGATGGGAGCGGGGGGGGGGGGGGTGGCCGCAGCGGCCGCAGGCAGTCAGGGGAGATGGCAGCGGCGAGAGGGATCGCTCGCTCTCTCTCTCTCAGCTGACTGCAAGTGGGAGCCCTGACGGTGGCGGTTGGACGTTCTGCTGGACGTCGTACATGCTGGCGCTGCGTGCCTGGCATATACGGTGTCCAGCACCACGTCCAGCTGCCGCCGTCAGGGCTCCCGCTTGCAGTCAGCTGAGAGAGAGAGAGAAAGAGAGACATATAAGAGGCAGAGAGAGAGAGAAAGAGAGACATAGCAAGAGAGGCAGAGAAAGAGAGACAGAGCAAGAAAGAGAGACAGCAAGAGAGGCAGAGAAAGAGAGATAGAGAAAGAGAGACATAGCAAGAGAGGCAGAGAGAGAGAAAAAGAAAGAGAGACATAGCAAGAGAAAAAGAGAGACTTAGCAAGAGAGGCACAGAGAGAGAGAGAGAGAAAGAGAAAGAAAGAGAGACATAGCAAGAGAGACAGAGAGAGAAAGAGAGATAGCAAGAGAGACAAAGAGAAAGAAAGAGACATATAGCAAGACAGTGAAAGAGAGAGAGAGAGCAAGAGAGAGAGAAAAAAGCAAGAAAGAGATAGCAAGAGAGACAGAGAGAGAGAGCAAGGGAGAGAGAAAGACATAGAGGAAGGGAAGGAGGGAGAGAGAAAGAGAGCAAAAAAGAGAGGAAGAAAGGAAGAAAGAGGGATGGAGAGAGAGAATGAAGGGAAGGAAGGAAAAGAGAGAAAGAGGGAGAAATAGAGCGAAAGGGAGGAAGAGAGAGGGTTTTTTTGTCCAAACTTTTCTTTAGCCCGCCCCCCCCCCCTTTCAGTGTTCCCCAGGATTTTGAAAATACGAATAATGTGCCGCGGCTCAAAAAAGGTTGGGAAACACTGCTATACTAATCCTTTGGCCAATGGATCAGATTGAACAATGTGTGGGTCATAGGCTGATTCCACCCCTTCTTTATGTAGAACCCTGAAGTTTCTTTCCTATTATTGCTTACCATTTACTCCCTCCCCAATAACAAGTAGATATGTTTAATGTGACCCATTTTATTTTTTTAAAACATCCACCCACCATCTCAGAAGAGAGGAAAATGAGATCAAAAGTTTCATTCCCCTTATTATCTTATTTCATTTTTTATTATTTTATTTATTTGTTTATGTTTTGTTTGTTTGTTTGTTTGTTTGTTTGTTCGTTCGTTCGTTCGTTCATTCATTCATTCATTCATTCATTCATTCATTCATTCATTCATTCATTCATTCGACTTCTATGCTCCCCAATCCCAAAGGACTCAGGGCGGCTTATAACAGTAATGAAAATACAATATAAATAGATACAACGCAATAAAAAAGAAATCGAACAATATCTAAAACTAAAACATTTTCAGAAACTAAAACCCCATAAAAAGTTGCTTTAAAAAGGCAATCACAGTCATACACATGCGCACCATTCATAGAGTTGGCCATCAAGAGTTGGAAGTAAATTTATTGCCCCGAGGCCTGCTGACAGGCTTCGTGGCCTTACAAAAGGCTGGGTGGGAGCAATACGGACATCAGGTGATATTTGGTTCCATAGAGCTGGGGCCACCACAGAGAAGGCCCTCCCCTGTGGTCCTGCCAACCTTCATTGCTTAGTCGATGGGACCTGGAGGAGGCCAACTCTGTGGGCTCTGGGAGGTATGCAGCAAGAGATGGTCCTGTAGATAGTCTGGCCCTGAGCCATATAGGGCTTTATAGGTAATAACCAACACCTTGAATTGTGCCCAGAGACTAATAGGAAGCCAGTGCAACTCGCGGAGTAAAGGTATTATATGGGTGTACCGAGGTTGCATTCTGGATTATTTGCAGTCTCCAAACACTTTTCAAGGGTAGACCCATGTAGAGCGCATAGCAATAATCAAGACGGGAGGTGATGAGGGCCTGAGTGACTGTGCGGAGAGCCTCCTGGTCCAAGTAGGGCCGCAACTGGTGAACCAGGCAAACCTGGGCAAAGGTCCTCCTAGCCACAGCCGAAATGATGAATTATGAACTCCTATTAGTGTTTTATATCACATACAGGTTTTTCACTCAGATTAAGCATACAAAATAGTGTAAATATCCTGGTGGATTGTTGTTATTATTATTATTATTATTATTTCTCATTTTACATTTGTGTGCAGAGCAAATAATGCAAAGCAATTCTCAGTCTTTTCAGTGAATTGAAGGTGTGGCTTATATAGCTATAAAATTACTGCAGAAACTGTAGCCCACATCTTAATCTCCAAACATTCTTTATTCTTTGCGTCAGTGTTATTACTTGCATTGATTTTTATCATATTATAAAACGAAATCGGACCATTTGTCACAACTTTCCATCCACAGCTTTGTCTCCTTTGCAACAACCAATCCTTTATATGGCCTTATGTGTGCCATCTCTGTGCTAAGTAAGTAAACAGAGCCTTTTTATAATTTATATACTTTTTATAATTTATAATTACTCCTTTTTACCTATAATTTGTGTGGTTAAGTTTTTTGAAAAAAGTCAAATGCCTTTGTTACCCTTGATAGTAGCTTTTAAATGTATTTTCTCTCGTGTCCTTCACTATTATTTAATAGAGCTGCTAAATACTTTGGATTTGAGATATTTGAAGTACTATAGAATGCACAGTGGTGCCAAAGCAACTCCTGCTTCCAACTCATTAAAGTAGCTATGTCATTTTCCAGGATGGCATGGCTGCTAGAAAAGCTTCCAGTCTTGGCAAATGAGCTATTAAACAGGTGCTATGTTAACGTTCACTTACATTCTACCACTCCTCTATCTGAAATAAGACACAGCTCTATGATTTATTATGGCTATGCAAAGCATTTTAAAGAACTGAGGAAAACTTTAAAACACTTGCCTGAGCTTTTCAAAGGATATTTGACAGTTTTAATCTTCCAAGAATGTCTCCTCTGCAATTATACATTTTAGGATGCACCTTTTAAAATTCTTTGTGCCACCCTGCTATGTATTGATATGTTTAATTGCTTTGCTTTTTTTAAATGTTCAATTTTCTAATTCTCTAATTTTCTAATTCTAATTTTCTAATTCTCCTAGATTGATTTACTTAGCATATTGAACTCACAATATATATTAACATTTCATCTAGATTATTAAAATGCAATAAAATATAAATATTCAAAATATATAGGTTCAAATACCAATGTCTAGATCAGGGGTCTCAAACTCAATTTACCCGACGTGTGGTCATCCAAAAGTTCAACCAATGCTGTTTCTATCCCATATCTGAGCCTGAAACCTAGCTAGAAGAGGTCCAGATAATTTACCTTATTCGGAATCCTCTGAAGCTGCAATATGACCAACTTTTCAACCATCATCCCTGAAAAAGGAAAACGAAAGGCTGCACTCAACTTATCCAGAGCAGTAGGGTCCAGCAAGAGTTTCTTGAGGAGGGAATGCAGCAACACCTCTTTAAATAGTACTGGCGACAATTTCTCTCTGATTCTTTCACAAGAATGAATTAATTGTCTCTAGGGCCCACTCACATGCCGTCTCTCAGGTGAACTTGACCAAGGTCATGCCTGCAGTCCCAAAGAACCTGTCCACTTCCTTTTTTTTTCTTTTTTCATCAATTTAACTCTAAGTGTATTAGAATGTGTAAACAAAATTCTTCTTTTCAATTAGAATATTATTTTGACTTAAAGATTTAGGATTTTATCCTTTTTTGCTGTATTAAAAATTGACTTCTAGAAAAGAGGGGTAATTGTAACCCCTACTATGTGTTTAAATGTTTGTAAATCTGTATGTCTTTTTATTAAAAATTAATAAAGTTTTTGAGGAAAAAAAAAGAACCTGTCCACTTCCTCAGGTCCCATAAGATCAAACCATTCCCAAATTCCTCAATAAGAGCATTCTCCAAGGATCTCCAATGGGTCTGCCCCATGCTTGGTCTTCATTTGAGAATGGATCTGAGCAACCATCATTAATAGTTGGCATATATGGTGTGTGTATGTCGCAAACGCCTCAGCATGGCCCTGAAGATTAATTTAGAGCCTCTTTACCAAACAAAAGGTCAACTGGCTCATACATATGACTGTTGCTGTGTCCCAAGGTCATATGATCATCTTAGGCAACCTTTTGACGAGAAAAATCAACGTGGAAACCAGTCACACTTTTATTTTTTTATTTTTTTGATTTTTATGCCCCCCTTCTCCTTAGACTCAGGGCGGCTTACAAAATGTTAGCAATAGCACTTTTTAACAGAGCTAGGCTATTGCCCCCACAATCCGGGTCCTCATTTTACCCACCTCGGAAGGATGGAAGGCTGAGTCAACCTTGAGCCGGTGATGAGATTTGAACTGCTGACCTTCAGATCTACAGTCAGCTTCAGTGGCCTGCAGTACAGCACTCTACCTGATAAGCTGCAGGTATTCACTTAAGAACTATTGCAAGAACAATTATAAAATGGGACAAAACTCACCTAACAAATGTCTCACTGAAAACTGAAATTTTAGGTTCAATTGTAGTCACAAATTGAGGAGTATCTGTACATTCCCAGCCTAGATCTGCCACCCTAAAATAACCAAGACTTTAGGAGAAAAGAGCCTTGGCTATTTTTCCCAAAACAGCATGGTTGCCTTCTGTTATGAAATCTGAAGCAATTCCACAGTTGAGCAGGGATCTAAATCTGGACATCAGTGGCCTTCAGCTGGCTGGGAGATTCTAGGAGTTGACATTCACACATTTTAAAGTTGTCAAGTTTGAAAAACACTGCCTAAATGGTGCTTTCCAAACCTATTATTTTATTTCCCAAGAAAATTTGACACTCTCTTCCAGTTATTTCAAAGCCAAGAAATAATTGTTTACCACTGCAATAGCAAATACTATTTTTATTGTTCGGTTTCCCCCTCAAATGAGACCAGATTTTCATTCCTGAGCACATGTTGATTAAATTCAGAGTTAATTGCAGTAAAGCATTTCATAAAAGACTTTGCAGTTGTGGCATTTGGGAATCTTTTCTTTGTGGGAAAGACTGCAATTGATCATGCAGGCATAAGGAAAAAATAACAAGCCAATTTCTAAGTCCCTGCAACTTATTTTGTATCTAGTGTTTGTGGTTTATTTTGTAACTCCTTTGTTATTTTTTTCCTTTTATTTTTATTTTTGTTCAATTCCTTTATTCTTTTTCTTTGTATTTGATTCTCTTCTTGTTTCATTTTATTCTATTGCTATAATTCATGTATTGCCTTTTAATTTTAGTGTGATCTGCAAAGATTGCTGCATCAAAGTAAGTTATTATTTTCTTTATTTTCTTTTTCATTAATTCTCTTTGTTTGATTGACCTATAAAGCATTCCATAAATTTAGCCTATACAGTATTTATAATGTTTTGTTTAGGAGCCATCAAGCAATTAATGTGTAAACATTTATCAAATTGCTTGAGGGTACTTTGTATCTGATTTATGTTGCATTATCCTATTTAATAATGCGCAGTTTCATTTTTTATTTAATAGTAATAGTGAACACCTTTCATTTATTTATTATATTAACTGATTTAAGTGATTCGATAGATGGGTTAATTATCCCGGTATTTTTCTCTAGATGTCTATGCCAGTCAGACCTTGTGTACGCCTTCCACTTAATTTATTTAAAGTCATACAACTGGGCAAGGAAGATGATGAGGGCCCACACAACCCAAAAGCTGCACTAGAACTTGAAGTAGAACAGTGGGATTCATCCAGGTGAGAGTTTGCCATGAAGATAAAACTACATTAATAATACAGACATTCTCTTCTCTATCTTGCCAATTCTCACATCTACTAGTCCCATGATTGATTGATTGATTGATTGATTGATTGATTGATTGACTTACTTACTTACTTACTTACTTACTTACTTACTTACTTACTTACTTACTTACTTACTTACTTACTTATTTACTTACTTATTTATTTATTGGATTTGTATGCCGCCCCTCTCTGCAGACTCGGGGCGGCTAACAACAGTAATAAAACAGCATATAATAATAATCCAATACTAAAAACAGTTAAAAACCCATTGTTATAAAAACCAAACATACATTCAGATATACCATGCATAAAATTGTAAAGGCCTAGGGGGAAAGAGTATCTCAATTCCCCCATGCCTGGTGGCAGAGTTGGGTTTTAAGCAGCTTACGAAAGGCAAGGAGGGTGGGGGCAATTCTAATATCTGGGGGGAGTTGGTTCCAGAGGGCCGGGGCCGCCACAGAGAAGGCTCTTCCCCTGGGTCCCGCCAAGCGACATTGTTTAGTTGACGGGACCCGGAGAAGACCCACTCTGTGGGACCTAACTGGTCGCTGGGATTCGTGCAGCAGAAGGCAAACCTATGACACACATGCCGGAAGTGGCACGCAAAGCCATTGCCCGTTGCTCTTCCGGCTTGGGTATGCCAGCCAGCTGATCTTCATATATACGGGAGTGCCAGAAACCGGAAGAGTAGCTGCTCGGTGTACATGCACATACCAGGAAGATGATCTTCCAGTTTCCGATGCACAATGGCCACCTGATCTTCCAGTTTCTGACGTGCATGTACATGCAAAGACCATCTGTACATGTGCACACTGGAAACTAGAAGATCTTCACAGCATATGCATGTGCACCAGGCGCCTGCTCTTCCAGTTTCTGGCACATGCGCACATGAGTGTGCATGAGCTCCCATTTCGGCACTTGGTACCGAAAAGTTTCACCAACACTGTCTATAATAAACTTTTGTTGATAAAATGATGCTTCTATGCTGAGAAAAATGGCTTCCACGTTCCATGATTCAAAAAATTATGAAATTGATTGCTTTTTTATTTCTATAGATAAATATATTATTTATTAGCTATTAGCTATTTATTAATTTCTAATAGAAACTAAACTATTGTTACATAGCAACAGCATTCCTGCCTGACTTGGGGGAGGCCACCTCAGGGTTCCCAGTGGAGTTCCCCAGGCTTATTATCCTGGACAGTGGTGGGTTGCTTACCTTCCTCACCAGTTTGCATTGTGACAGAAGTGCATGTTTTGTGCACACACAAGTCAGTTCCCAGTATATAAATAAAGCAAAAAGCAAAAACAATATGGCAGCATCTATGGCGCCGCTGAGAGAACCAGTTTGGGGGCATGGCAGGCCTGGATTGCTGCCGATTCCAGTGCCATGGCCCGCCAACTTACTACCAGTTCTATAGAAGTGGTCCGAACCAGGAGGAACCCACCTCTGTTTCTGGAGAACCTCTATCTGCCATCCTGTGGTTTGACCTTCACACATTGAAATAGCCTTGTGCGCAAGCATAGCACAGGACCTTATAAAAGAATCACAGAGACCATTGCGAAGTATACCTCCATATTTTTTTATTATTATTATTTTATTTATTTGTTTTTTCAAATATAATATATAAAAAAGAAAAAAACATGCATAAAAACATACACATACAACATTTGGGAAATGAAAGTTTCCCCACTTTTTAGTTGTTTGATCAGAGAATTTTGCTTCTTTCAAATAGTATTAATTTTTCAATTCTTTTATTCGACGTGTTGCTTTGCGTAGATTTTTATTTATTTCTTTGTTGCTCTTTTCTTTAGCCAATCATAAAATTTTGCCCATATTTTATAGTAATCTGATTTTTCTTTTCCCTCTAATCTTTTAGATAACCTGTCCATCTCCGCACAGTCTAGTATTTTTTAAATTATTATATTTTCTTCCGGTAGTTTCTCTATTTTCCATTGTTTGGCATATACAGTACTATCCTGGCAGCTGTTAGTACCCTGTTTCCCCGATAGTAAGACACCCCCGATTGTAAGACGTATCGGGGGTTTCAGGGGGGTCGGCTAATATAAGCCGTACCCCGAATGTAAGACATATGTCTTACTTTCAGGGAAACACGGGGGTATTACCGGGGGGGGAGCCCGATGACGTCGCTTCCAAGCTTCCCGCGCGCCCCTCGCCTTCGCCTCACCTCGCCGCCACCGCCTCTTCCCCGGCTGGTCTGAAGCGAGCCGAGCGGGCAGCGGCTTGCAGCGAAGGCGCTCGTCCCAGCAACCGAGTCCTGCCGAGGCTCGGCTGCAAGCGGCCAGCGAGGCCGACCAGCTCCGAGGCGAGCTGCCGGAGCTGCGCCCTCCTTCGCCCGCCTCCTTTCCGGCAGGCAGGTGGGGCTGCCCAACTGCGCAGAGCGGCTCCTCCCCTCCAGACACACGCTTCCCCGACACGCGTCTGTGGCTCCACACGTGCACGCCGCTTGGAGCCCTGAGGTTGAACTTGGAAAAGGGCTCACGAGGCTCCTGTCCCACGGCTGCCCTTCTGGACTCTGGGGAGATGCCTTCGGGAACGCGACCCTTTCAATTTTTTTCCAATGTAAGACATACCCCGAAAGTAAGACGTAGTGGGGCTTTTGGGGGTAAAAAGAAAGTAAGACACTGTCTTACTTTCGGGGAAACACGGTATGTGTATAACTAGATATCTTACCTCTTTTTCTATTTTTTTATTAAAAATACCCAATAAATATAATTCTGGGTTTTTTTCAATTTCTTCCATTTACTATTTCTTTTAACCAATTTGTTACTTTATTCCAGAAATGTTTTGCCTGTATGCATGTCCACCATTGGTGGTAGAACGTGCCTCTTTCTTTTTTGCACTTCCAGCATAATGGAGAGGTTTTTGGGAACATTTTTGATAGTCTTTCTGGTGATAGGTGCCACCCGTAAAACATTTTTAATTGGTTTTCCTTGAATGCAGTCAATTTTGTCATCCGCCAATTATTAGTCCATAATTTTTCCAATTGTTCTAATTCAATTGTGTAGCCAAAATTCATTCCCCAGCTTATCATATTCTCTTTTACAATTTCCACTTCTGTCTCATAACGAATCAAAAATTTATATATTTTACCAATTAATTTTTCATCATTTTTTAATAGTGTCCTGTCCAATTCACCCCTCCCTGTCTGAAAACCATATTCCTTTTTATCTTTTTGATATGCATCTTTTAATTGTAGGTATGTCCACCAATCTACTTTCTTACCATTATGTTCCAATTCTTCCTTTGTTTTTATATTCAATTGCTGATCCAATAATTCTTTATATCTAATTGTATTGTGGGGCTCCATATTTTTCTCATGACAGATATTCTATCTAGTAGAATGAAAAAGTACTATTGTGCATACTTAAAAGATCCAGTGGAATTATTTAATATTTATATCATTTTAAGCCATGGCCTGTGTTTATTAAATAAGCTATAATGGCCTGGAATATACTTTACTTGCGGGATTGCCTTCTGCCATATGAATCCCAGCAACTGGTTAGGTTCCCACAGAGTTGGCCTTCTCCAGGTCCCATCAACCAGACAATGTCACTTGGCAGGGGCTTGGCGGGGCCAAGGGGAAAAGCCTTCTCCGTGGGGGCCCCGGCCCTCTGGAATCAGCTCCCCTCAGAGATTTGCACTGCCCCCACCCACCTCACTTTCCGCAAGAGTCTTAAGACTCACATATGTTGCCAGGCTTGGGGCAATTAGATCTTGACACCCTGCCCAATAATTGTAATGTATGGCTGCGATCTGAATTTGTTTGATTGATTTTTAATATATTGGGATTTTTAGCTTAAGTAGTTTTTAATTAATTACATTTGTCTCTATATTCACTGTTTTATATTGTATGCTGTGAGCTGCCCCGAGTCTTCGGAGAGGGGCAGCATACAAATCTAATTAATAATAATAATAATAATAATAATAATAATAATAATAATAATAATAATTTTTTTTAAAAAAAACTATGGTCATAAAGGATCTCTGAAGGTGCTCAGAGACTCTCCAAAAGTTGGCATCAAATAGTAATTTCAATGAGATAGGGAAAATTAGTAACTTCCAAGCATTCCATCTGCTTTCAGGAAATTACTAATTTTAATTTACTATTTAAATTTAAATGTGAGGTTTGTTAAATAACATTTATTTTTATCCTGCCACTATCATTTATTTGTTTAGTTTCTACCGCTTTTGCATGTCCTAAAAAATTGAGAGTTTTGTGTCCTACCCTACACCCTACTTTAGAGCTACAGTTGCTGAGTTCCCAAGTTGTGATGAGTCTAAGTAAGGCAGGGTTTGGCAACCTTAAACACTCAGAGAGCTATTTGGACCCCTTTCCCACAGAAAATAAAACACAGGAGCCACAAAACTCTTTCCGTGCCTGACTATTTCCTGAGCGGACACAAAATTAGCATATATTTAGCAGAATTAAATTTATCCATGGTTGGCCTACCAGGGGTTGAAAAGCTTAACAAATTGTATGTGGCATACAAGGAATGTAGCATTGAAATTATCAATAAATATTATTATTATTATTATTATTATTATTATTATTATTATTATTATTAATTAGATTTGTATGCCAGCCCTCTCCGTAGATGGCATATTGTATATGGCATACATCGAATTACAATATACCAAACTTTTAAACTACTTTTGAGATTAAATCCCATGATACATTTCTACACCGATCTTATATGAAAGGAAAAGGTTTACCAAGAAAAGCATTTAATAAAATTGTTATCCATGGTTGGCCTACCAGGGGTTGAAAAGCTTAATAAATTGTATGTGGGTGTCGCACATTGGCAGTTGTGACACATATTTTGAGTGACAGAGCCATAGCAAGGGATGAAAGAGCCACATGTAGCTTCAGAGCCACAGGTTGCTAACCCCTGGTTTAAAACCAAACAAGCTTATTATAACTTAGTGTGATATGTGAAGACAGTAGCTTTTAGTTCCCATCATGTTGCAAATTAAACTACAAAGTAGAAAATTTGCTCACACATTTCTTCAAAAACATTTTTTAAATGCACACCCTTACTAGGTGTTCAAAACATACAAACGTATGAAAAAAAGCATATTTGAAAAATAATCTGAATTTTTCTCATGACTTCCAGAGTACCTCTTGTGTTTGAACCCCATTCCTTAACATCACCTTTTGCCTGTCGCATAAAAAGTATGATGGATT
Organism: Erythrolamprus reginae; assembly: GCF_031021105.1. NCBI lineage: Eukaryota > Metazoa > Chordata > Lepidosauria > Squamata > Dipsadidae > Erythrolamprus > Erythrolamprus reginae. Next base: position 35,058,640 of record NC_091953.1, on the reverse strand, counting down.
GGCCTTCCATGGATATATGTATCAAATGTGAGCAATACCTTCTGGAGATGCTGTCCCATCATTCTCCTAGTAGAAAAAGACACCTGTCGTGGGCTGAACTGGAATAACGGTTTTCTCTGCTGTGTAAAATTGGACAAATGTAAACCAGTAATCTTACAGACTTTAAACAAATTGATCCTTATTAACCCCCCACCCCACCCCTTTTAACTAACGGGACAAATTCTGTTAACCTGACCTGAAAAACTATACATATTTTAAAAATGAAAAACATCAAATACATTGTTGATCTTGTTACATGTAATTCATGAATAATTTCAAAAGCCACGCTTTAAGGTTTTTTGTCACAATTTAAATCTATACACTTAATGTTAAAACCTACGTGGTTGCAACTGTATACTTAAAATAAGCGACTGTCATCAAGGAAGAATATAGAAGATTTATTCCTCTGACAGGTTGAGAATCAATCCTCCAAGATTTAACCATGGTGTGCTGAGAGAACAAAGTAAAATTATGTAACATGCCATGAGGGGCCTTTTGATACAAAGCTGGTTTTACGAGCCTATTGTTTTCAGAAATGCTTGATGTGATGTTCTCCACAAGATGGCAGCAAACCCTGAAATTTTCATTTCTGCTATTGAGGGCCTTGTGACCTCTTTTATATGTTGTTCAGCATCTAATAGATATTAATCTAGACCTGTCGGTCAAACAGCTGCTAGAATAAAGTTGATTCATTTGTGCCCTTCAAAGTAGACGTTTAAAATAGGCTTTTGATATTTCTGTTTCAAAAGGAAAGTAGCATTGAAATTATCAATAAATATTATTATTATTATTATCATTATTATTATCATTATTATCATCATCATCATAGAAACATAGAAATATAGAAGACTGACGGCAGAAAAAGACCTCATGGTCCATCTAGTCTGCCCTTATACTATTTTTTGTATTTTATCTTAGGATGGATATATGTTTATCCCAGGCATGTTTAAATTCAGTTACTGTGAATTTATCTACCACGTCTGCTGGAAGTGTGTTCCAAGGATCTACTACTCTTTCAGTAAAATAATATTTTCTCATGTTGCTTTTGATCTTTCCCCCAACTAACTTCAGATTGTGTCCCCTTGTTCTTATGTTCACTTTCCTATTAAAAACACTTCCCTCCTGGACCTTATTTAACCCTTTAACATATTTAAATGTTTCAATCATGTCCCCCCTTTTCCTTCTGTCCTCCAGACTATACATATTGAGTTCATTAAGTCTTTCCTGATACGTTTTATGCTTAAGACCTTCCACCATTCTTGTAGCCCGTCTTTGGACCTGTTCAATTTTGTCAATATCTTTTTGTAGGTGAGGTCTCCAGAACTGAACACAGTATTCCAAATGTGGTCTCACCAGCACTCTATATAGCGGAATCATAATCTCCCTCTTCCTGCTTGTTATACCTCTAGCTATGCAGGCAAGCATCCTACTTGCTTTCCCTACCACCTGACTGCACTGTTCACCCATTTTGAGACTGTCAGAAATCACTACCCCTAAATCATTTTCTTCCGAAGTTTTTGCTAACACAGAACTGCCAATACAATACTCAGATTGAGGATTCCTTTTCCTCAAGTGCATTATTTTACATTTGGAAACATTAAACTGCAGTTTCCATTGCTTTGACCATTTATCTAGTAAAGCTAAATCATTTACCATATTACAGACGTCTCCAGGAATATCAACCCTATTGCACACTTTAGAGTCATCGGCAAATAGGACGATCATCGTCATCATCATCATCATCATCATTAGTAGTAGTAGCAGTAGTAGTAGTAGCAGTAGTAGTAGTAGTAATAGTAGTAGTAGTAGTATTTATTAGATTTGTATGCCACCCCTTTCCGTAGAGGGTATATTGTATATGGCATACATCGAATTACAATATACCAAACATTTAAACTACTTTTGAGATTAAATCCCATGATACATTTCTACACCAGTGTTATATCAAAGGAAAAGGTTTACCAAGAAAAGCATTTAATAAAATTGTTATTATACTTCACTCAATATTTTTGTTTCCAAAGAACATGTGGAGTTATTCTTTGATTAATAATCTGCCTGCTGTTAGTGCATAGGCCATTCCACATGTCTATGAACACAGCATGCTTTGGACCTCTCACAGCATATAGTAAAAAAATAACTCACAAAAACAAGTTAGCAAAAGAGAACACGAACCTATAACAGTAAAATCTGATACAAAACCAAAATAAATGTTCTGGACCTATTGTCCAGGGCCAAGGCTCACTGAAATAAAATACATTTAACTAATGTTGGGAATATATTTTGCAGAGGTAATATTCCACAGAATGGAGATTATACACTCAAAGCAATGTCCACACACTATCTACTTTGCAAGGATGGGACATTTTCAACAGGCCCTTTCTAGATGACTAGAAAAACAGAATCCATTCTACCAATGCATTGACTAATAAAAATGGGTGCTTCATAAATGCCTTGAAGATAATAACCAGCCATTTTAATTGGGCCAGGAAGCCTACTAAGGTAGCACCTTTAATATATAATTGGACATGATACAGAACACATAGAACTGACAGAGGGGAGGGAGTCAGGCTATTTTCCAAAACACCAGAAGGCCAGACAAGGAATAACAGATGGAAGCTGACAAAAAAGAGATTCAACCTGGAAATAAGGAGGAACTTTCTGATGGTGAGAGCAATCAACCAGTGGAACAGCTTACATGTGGAGGTTGTGAACGCTCCAACACTTGAGATTTTCAAGGGGAGATTGGATGTCATTTGTCCAAGGTGATATTAGGTCTCCTATTTGAGCAGGGGTTTGGACTAGATGGCCTACAAGGCCCCTTCCAACTGGAAGGAAGGAGGGAAGGAGGGAGGAAGGAAGGAGGGAAGGAGGAGGGAGGAAGGAAGGAGGAGGAGGGAGGGAGGAGGAAGGAAGGAAGGAAGGTAGGAAGGAAGGAAGGAGGAAGGAAGGAAGGAGGAAGGAAGGATGGAAGGAAGGAAGGAGGAAGGAAGAAAGGAAGAAGGAAGGAAGGAAGACATTTCATAAGCTCACTATTGCACGCAGTTGCATTTTCTTTTTATTTCTTGGTTGCTGAATTTTATTTCTCAGCCTTTAAGTATTACTGGCATGGGGAAAATAAATGAGTTAAATCTATTTTATTGTTAAATTGTGTGCGTTCCACAACTCTTCCTTTTAGGTTCTGTGTAACTTCAAAATGCCAAAATAACTACTGTATGCAACATAGCATGAGGCCAAAAAAAATTAAAAATCCAATTATCAAGATGTCACACCTTTTTGTTATGGAACTTTCTATTCCGCTGCTTTTCCAGAAATGTCAGTAGCACAAAGCTTTGCAAAATAACTCTGAGCAACACACTCTAGTTTAATTTCAGTACTGCTCATAATCACTTAGCTCATAAGCTCTCACACTGAGCTCTTTTGTTGTCTGGAGTTTTTATGAGACCGTATCTGTCAAACTAATCTATGGAGATAAATCAAGCCCACAGCCATGTCTGTTAAAGTCACTGTGAAGGATTTACTCACTTTACCATTTATTGTGACTAATCATAAAGAAAGTGCAATGATGTGAAATGGAAAGTAGGGATGGCAAAAGAATTGTCTTCCTTAAAATAGGGGTTTTTTTAGTACACTGTTCTGTCGGGCTCTCTGGTATGAGCCTCCCAAAAATTCACAGGTACAAATTTCAGACACACACACGTTTGAAAATTCAAAACAATGTTCTTTATAATGAAAAGTCACTTAAACCAAGCCCTCTTTTGGTAGAGCAAAGAGCACTCGTCTCCAAACAAACTGGTAATTTGTACAAGTCCCTTATCAGTTCTGTGATACTTAGCTTGCAGCTGTGAGGCAATTCACAGTCCTTCTTCTTTCACAAAGTGAAACACACTTTGCTCTGGTTTAGTTTTAAAGCGGAGGAAAATCAGCACACAAAAGGTTAAAGTCAGTAAAGCAGTCACGAAACACAACGATCAGATAATCCTCCACAATGGCCAAACCCACAGGCTGCTATTTATAGCAGCCTCACTAATCACCACAGCCCCACCCAACCACAGGTGGCCTCATTTTCTTTGATAATAATCTCTCAGTTGTTGTTGCCTATGCATCGCTCTCCGCATGCGTGGCTGTATCATTAACTCTTGTTCTGAATCCAAGGAGGAGCTAGATAATTGATCTCCTTCTGAGCTGTCTGCCACACTCTCCTCCTCCCTGTCACTCATGGCTTCTTGGTCAGAGGAGCCTTCATCAGCAGATTTCACCGGGGGTAAAACAGGCCTGCAGCATGTGGATGTCTCCCCCACATCCACAGTCCTTGGGGCAGGAGCTGGGCCAGAGCTAACCACAACAGTACACAATGATAGTAGTTTCAAGCTAGCATATCAAACTGAACTACAATACTGTTTTGAACGCAAATGCTTTTAAGGGCCCAGACATATGGCTACAGTCATCTGGCTGTACAGTCCTTCAGTCCTTGAACTAATATAAATATATATTAGCAAGCTATTACTTGCTCTAATTCAATGCTTCTCAAATAGTGGGGAACACCCCCCTGGGGGGGGGAGGTGCAGAGCATTGCCAGGGGATGCGTGTGACCCCCAAGAAACATGTGTGATCTCTCTTAATCAATTCCCCCAAGACAGGGAGTGTTTTCCCAGTTGCACACTGCACGGAGCCCGGAAGGGAAGGCGGCCAGGCGAGGCAGAGCAGCTGCATGGGTTCTTGTTGTTCTTAGTGGGTGCTGCAGTAGCTATGAACGGCATGATGTGTTTGTGTGTATGTTTGGTTTTATAATAAGGGTTTTTAGTTGTTTCAGTATTGGATTGTTACATGTTGTTTTTATCATTGTTGTTAGCCACCCCGAGTCTACGGAGAGGGGCGGCATACAAATCCAATAAATGATGATGATGATGATGATGATGATGAACCTGCTGCTGAATGAGGAGCATCCTTTGCAGGTGGGAGAAAGCTTTGAATGGCACCTTAAAGCCTCGTTCCACACCATTCACTGAGAGTGCCCGGCAGAGGTGGTACTTATGGGCCAGGCGACCCCAAAACATCGGCTTGATTAAGCTGGCCTGGCCCTAACCACAGGAACCAATGCCTGCATAACGAAAAACAGACTCCACTGAATTCAGTGTGACTTACTCCCAGGTAAGTGGGTAGAACAGCCTTTCCTAGCCAATAGTTTACTTGTAAATAATAATAATAATAATAATAATAATAATAATAATAATAATAATAATAATAATAGTTGTTGTACATACTCCTGGTCAGTTGGAGGATGATGAAGATATTGAGGACTCTGATTCAGATAGTGTTTATGAATTAGTGGGGGGCCCGGGGTTACAGGTAGTAGAACAGGTGGGAGGCCAGCCACAGGATGGGGCTATGAGTTCAGGATCTAGCGAGGGAGAATCAGATGCTCACTGGGTTAACCTTAAATTCAGAAGGGCCCAAAAACGTAGAGAACAGAGGTCTGGAAGAAGATATTAAGGAGAGGAATGGGTTAAATACTGTAGTGATGTATTTGGCATGTCAGGGGGTCAGTGGGGAAGATGGGTAGAGTTTCAATGTTGTCGATGAGAAAAATGGATGTTTTTCTTGCCGCTCTCAAGTAAGCAAAAGTATTCTGTGTGATTAACAGTCAGTGCTGCTGTTTTTTAGAGATCATGCATTTAGGAAAATAAATCTTGTTAAGTGGAGAAGGAGAAGGAATGTGAGAAATGCGGTCAAGGGAGATAACGGACCAACAGATAAGTGTGTGTATGAAATGTGTTTGAATTCCAGAAGAACAGAGAAATAAATGGAGTTTCTTTATTCATGATATAATGCATTTAATAAGAGTTATTTGCAATTGCTAAATTTCTACCAGAAACCAGAACAACAACAATAATAATAACAACAACAACAACAACACTAAAATTCCATTGGGGCCCAGATCAGACAGTTGGAGCCGCATGAAATGTTTACTCCTGGGAGGAAGGGCATAACAGAAAATAATAATAATAATTATTATTATTATTTATTAGATTTGTATGCCGCCCATCTCCGCAGACTCTAATTCCTACTCTGATTCAGGAATGAGACTAGTGAACAATGCTTTTTTAAAATAGAGTTAATAACAGAGTTAAAGAAATATTTAATGACTGCTACCAGCATTGTTTTACCTTCCCATGAAGCATCACTGCAGCAGAGAAAACAAGTACCAATCACTGTCCCTAGCAGGACCTGAGGCTCAAGGAGGAGGAAGACGGACAGCTAGACCCGAGAGTTGCCATCCCCCATCTTGCAGATCGATTGCAGATTGAAGAAGCCAAGCAATCGTTCATGAACATCTCTCCTCTAGCTCAAATGTCTGACAGGACAGGAATAGTCTTGTCAATTTATATCAGACTACTTTGAAACAGAGATTTAGTACCCTTTCAGGAGAGCACTGAACTCTTCTGCTATATCTATCTATCTATCTATCTATCTATCTATCTATCTATCTATCTATCTATCTATCTATCTATTCATTCTACTTCTATGCCGCCCAATCCCGAAGGATTCACAATAATAATAATAAAACAATAATAAAAAATACAATATAAATAGATACAAAGGGATAAAAAAAGAAGTCAAACATTTTCTAAAACTAAAACCCCATAAAAAGTTAGTAAAAATCTATCTGTCTGTCTGTCTGTCTGTCTGTCTATCTGTCTATCTATCTATCTATCTATCTATCTATCTATCTATCTATCTATCTATCTATCTATCTATTGGATTTATATGCTTTCCCGCATTACCTCTTCCTCTACACCCTGCAGCTGTTTTTATTGCTATTTTACACACAGGCTTTGCAATCTCGAAAGAGAACCTAGAAAACAACACCCCCACACTGAGGGAAGGGATTATGCCTACAGTACAGCAGCTACAGTTGTCAATAGAAACTGAACAATCTATTTATTTATTTACTTACTTACTTACTTACTTACTTACTTACTTACTTACTTACTTACTTACTTACTTACTTACTTATTTACTTATTTAGTCCAATACACAATGAGGGTTTTAGTGGGTGGGTATATATATATATATATATATATATATATATATATATATATATATATATATATATATATATACATACACACACACACACACACACACACACACACACACATACATATACACACACATAGTAAAATACATGATGAAGTTATAGAGGAGATACTCATAGTAAAATATATCTATGAAAGAATAGAAAAGAAGATATAGTAATAGAACATATTAATGAAAGAATAGAAAAAGAGATATAGGAATAGAAGAAAGGTATAGGAGATATAGGAGAGCAATAGGACAGGGGACGGAAGGCACTCTAGTGCACTTGTACTCGCCCCTTACTGACCTCTTAGGAATCTGGATAGGTCAACCGTGGATAATCCAAGGGTAAAGTGTTGTGGGTTTGGGGATGACACTATGGAGTGCGGTAATGAGTTCCACGCTTCGACAACTCAGTTACTGAAGTTATATTTTTTACAACCAAGTTTGCATCAAGTGTCCATGGCAAAATTGGGTTGAGAGAAAAGAGTGTCACTAGTTTAAAACTGGAACAGTTTAAGACAACTTTCAGCTGCATCAACTCGGGATAGGGATGAGATGACAGCAACATCATGGGAACATGTGATATGAACTCATCATATAGAGAGGCATTGAGATGCAGAAATAGCTCTAAAAGAAAGAGGCATCCATTTATCAACTTATCTCTAAGATAAGGACTGTCCTCCCTCTGAATTCCAAGCTCCCTAGTGCACCAATAAGATAAACTTTATTTCATCACTTTTCTGGTATACTTACAGAAATTTGCTTAATAAAGGAAAAGGGTCTTTTCAGGGATTGTATATAATTTGATTTGATCTTTTTTTAAAAACTTTTTTGCCTTCTGCAAATCGATGAGATATTTTCCTGTTTAGGGAAGGCTAGCTATAAATAATGGGAATTGTAAAACAATCACATCAGGACAATTCTAAGAGAAGACTGATTTAGTGCACTAGTATTACTTCTTTCCACTGGTAAGATTCAAGTTGACCAACAGCAGTGAAGGGCTGCCAAAATTTTTACTACCACACTGTGGGCGTGGCTTATGCAATTTCTTTCAACATCTTTCAGTGCAAATTGAGTGCTATGGAGTGGAGCTCCATTTTCGTTACCCCACTGCATTCCTTCCCCACCCCTGACCAACAGATAATATATAACATATTACAGGAGAAAACTTTGCTTAAAATTATTTAATAACAACCAGATATGTGGTTTTAGCTGCAAAGTAAATTAAGAGTACAGTGTTCCTTCGATTTTCACAGGGGATGCATTCCGAGACCGCCCGCGAAAATCGAATTTCCGCGAAGTAGAGATGCGGAAGTAAATACACTATTTTTGGCTACGAACAGTGTCACAAGCCTTCCCTTAACACTTTAAACCCCTAAATTGCAATTTCCCATTCCCTTAGCAACCATTTAGATTATTACTCACCATGTTTATTTATTAAAGTTTATTAAAAAAAATATTTATTAAAGGCGGACGAAAGTTTGGTGATGGCATATGACATCATCGGGTGGGAAAAACCGTGGTATAGGGAAAAAACCCGCAAAGTATTTTTTAATTAATATTTTTGAAAAACCGTGGTATAGACATTTTGCGAAGTTTGAACCCGTGAAAATCGAGGGAACGCTGTATATGGAAGAAAGGAAAAGCATTAAGAATATGCATATAGCTATGAAAGTACTCAAAAAACAATTCTTGGAACTGGAGTTGAAGAAGACTGAGGCAGTCGGTTCTTTAAATTCTTTATTTGGCTCAGCAAGAGAAAGCTCTTTTTGGAAAGTGACTTCATTCTCCGTCGATCTGACTCATTCGGGAGAATTGGTGCCAGTATACAATGGCCGGTTTGGTCAGCTTGAAGTGGGAGGCGAGTTTGGACGTCAAAGTGTCCCATGTCACGGAGTTTGCCGGCAGCGGGTCTGTCAGTGTCTGGGCTAAGTCGTAGACTTCGGAGCCGCAATAATTGAGAAAAATGGCTCTTTTTCTGCCGCTGTCAGCGTCTTTCATTCCTGCAGCTTCCAGGAAGATCTCGAATTTTGCTATGTAGTTGTCCCAGGTGGACTTTTCTGGGTCAAAGGGATCGGGAGCTCGTCCGACAGGCAGGCTGTCCATGGTGAAGGATCGTAGGTTCGACCGTTCTTCGTCGCCAGTGAAGAAGACTGAGGCAGTCGGTTCTTTAAATTCTTTATTTGGCTCAGCAGGAGAAAGCTCTTTTTGGAAAGTGGCTTCAGCTCAGAACGCGACTGACTGTAATAGTGTCAGAGCGCTCCTCATATACTTTCACTTTCCCGCCTAAACTCAACTGTCATTGTTTCAACCAATCAGAACGCTCAATCCACATTCAACTTATTTACATTGCTTCAATGCATATTTAACAGGAGTGTTAAAATTAGGTGGTGGTCATACCTGAAGGAAATAATAGGAATTGTGTCCTAAAACTTCTGGAAGCTTTGGACTGACAAAATACGAGATGTGAGGTTGAGCAGGATTCCGAGTTCCCTCCCAATTTAGAGAAAGGACATAATGCTAGTGTACCACAAAGACTGATAAAACCTCAACCAAGAGAATGATAATAATGCAGTGATCAACAGATCCAATTTTTCACCACCATTATTTTTTATAAAGCATTCAATTCCAAGAAGCTTGCTCATCAGTTACAGAATTTACTAGCTGCAAGTTTAGTAAAAGACACACAAAATTATTTTGGTCCAAAACCTGATTGTGTGGCCATTGTGGGAGATACTATTAGAATCCATGATGTTCTCTTATAAATAATTGAGAAAAGATATTCGTTTTATATTATGAGAAAAATCTGGGGATTATAGTACAATCTACCCTGTAATCTCTGTATCAGGTTACAATATCCTTTTCCCTTGAATATTTACTTTACATACTTTATATTTGGCTACAGCTGCTGCATGAATAATATATTCCATGTGGCTGGACTATAAAATAACAGCAAAATCATGCATCATGTGGGAGATCTGTGATTAAATTTCCTGAAAGCTTTGAAAAACTCAGTAACAGCTGCCTGCAGGAGAATTTATGAGTATGAGAACAGGGTTTGGGCAATGACATTGAGAGATGGAATATTTAACCTTTTCGCCTCCTCCATTTTCCAGATTGAAATCATACCTCCTCCAAAGGGCCAGTAACCCCTTGATGTGAAATGAAAACAATTTGGGAATACTTGCCTTTTTTTATCCCAAATGGGGAGAGTGGCAGCTTGTATCAGGACTAATTTGGAGTCCTGAAAGAGTAGTGAATGCCTAAAAGTGTTACTGCAACTGCCTCTATTCACTCTCTTCCCCATGTATCTTTATATTTGTTTGTTTTAAAGTTTGAGTTATTGAATTACGACAATAACAATGTGTTAAGACAGTTATTTTCAACCTTTTTTGAGCCACGGCACATTTTTTACATTTACGAAACCCTGGGGCACATTGAGTGGGGCAGGGGAGGGGGCTAAAAAAAGTTTGGACAAAAAAATTCCCTCTCTCTCTCTTCCTCCCTTTCGCTCTATTTCTCTCTCCCTCTTTCTCTCCCTTCCTTCCTCTTTCTTTCTCTCTCCATCCCTCTTTCTTTCTCTTCCTTCCTTTCTCTCTTTTTTGCTCTCATTCTCTCTCCCTCCCTACCTCCCTCTATGTCTTTCTCTCTCTCTTCTTCCCTCCCTCTTTTTCTCTCTCTCTTGCTTTCTTTCTTTCTCTCTCTCTTTCTCTCTCTCTTTCTTTCTTTCTCTCGTTCTCTTTCTCTCTCACTCGCTCTTTCTCTCTCTTGCTTTCTTTCTCTCTCTTGCTTTCTTTCTCTTTCTTTCTCTCTCTCTTGCTTTCTTTCTCTCTCCAAGGTTCGCGGCACACCTGACCATGTCTCGCGGCACACTAGTGTGCTGCGGCACACTGGTTGAAAAACACTGTGTTAAGACATGTATTTATTGACGAAAAGATGAGACATGATGCAAATACAACTGTTTTTGTGAAGACAAAATTTGTATGTAATTAAATTAATTAACAAAGAGTGTACTGAAGGTGGTTTAAAAAACAACAACAATAATAGAAAAGATATTGATAACCAAAAAGAACAATAGTGAATGCCGATGATTTCTGCTCACCAGAAAATAACTAGATATTTGATAAGATTGAAACTTTCCTCCCCCCAAGAGGATATCGATGAGATTTTCTTTTTATGTTATTTGTAATTTTGTAACTGTTCGTGGTGTTTTTTGTTTTGTTTTGTTTGTTTCGGTGTATATGTTTCTTCTTTGTGTGTTTTGCAAATATTGTAAATATATCAATGTATATAAAGTTTGAGTCACTGGACTCTACTGCCTCCAGTGCAGCTCAAGTCTGGTTTTTCCCAGATAATCTCACTCTCAGAGGATCCCAGATGTATCTGGAATAGTGGGGAGCTCAAAGGGTAGTGATGCCTAAAACTGTCAGTGCCACTGTGATGGGGCAGGTGGCAAAGCTTAGAACTACGACGCCTAAAACACGACCTAAGTATTGCCCACAAGATCATATGCTGCAATGTTCTACCTGTCAATGACTACTTCAGCTTCAATCGCAACAACACAAGAGCACACAACAGATTCATACTTAATATTAACCGCTCCAAACTTGACTGTAAAAAATATGACTTCAGCAACCGAGTTGTCGAAGCGTGGAACTCATTACCTGACTCAGTAGTGTCAACCCCTAACCCCCAACATTTTTCCCTTAGACTATCCACGATTGACCTCTCCAGGTTCCTTAGAGGTCAGTAAGGGGCGTGCATAAGTGCACCAGTGTGCCCTCTGTCCCCTGTCCAATTGTCTCTCCTTATCTCATTTATCTTTTCTTCCTTTCAAATATGTTCACCTATACTTTTATATCTTTTCTTCTATTCTTTTCTTTATTTATATTACTACATATCTATTCTCTTCAATGTGTATTATGTATTGGACTAAATAAATAAATAAAATAAATAAATAAAATAGCAGCTAGCCAGGGCAATTCATTACTCTAATTAAGGAAAAAAATAGAAACACACAACTACATATGTTGAATCCAGCTGTGAGTCAGAAAGACATGAGAAGAAGCTATTTCTCTATAGGAGGCAAAGATTCAGACTTTATTCATGTTTTCTCCCACCATATGGGATAAAACTCATAGTTACGGTAATCTAACATTTATTTATTTATTTATTTATTTATTTATTTATTTATTTATTTATTTATTTATTTATTTATTTATTTATTATTTAGATTTGTATGCCGCCCCTCTCCGAAGACTCGGGGTGGCTCACAACAAGATAGAACAAATCATAAATAATCAGAAAACTTTAAAATTTATACAAGATTTAAAAGAACCCCATATACTAACAGACGCACACACAAACATACCATGCATAAATTAAACATGCCCGGGGGAGGTGTTTCAATTCCCCCATGCCTGACGGCAGAGGTGGGTTTTAAGGAGTTTACGGAAGGCAGGGAGAGCAGGGGCAGTTCTAATCTCTGGGGGGAGTTGGTTCCAGAGAGTCGGTGCCGTCGCAGAGAAGGCTCTTCCCCTGGGGCCCGCCAACCGACATTGTTTAGTTGACGGGACCCGGAGAAGGCCCACTCTGTGGGACCTAATCGGTCGCTGGGATTCATGCGGCAGGAGGTGGTCTCGGAGATATTCTGGTCCAGTGCCATGAAGGGCTTTAAAGGTCATAACCAACACTTTGAATTGTGACCGGAAATTTATCGGCAGCCAATGCAGACTGCGGAGTGATGGTGAAACATGGGCATACCTAGGTAAGCCCATGACTGCTCTCGCAGCTGCATTCTGCACGATCTGAAGTTTCCGAACACTTTTCAAAGGTAGCCCCATGTAGAGAGCATTACAGTAGTCGAACCTCGAGGTGATGAGGGCATGAGTGACTGTGAGCAATGAGTCCCGGTCCAGATAGGGCCGCAACTGGTGCACCAGGCGAACCTGGTCAAACGCTCCCCTCGCCACAGCTGAAAGATGGTTCTCTAATGTGAGCTGTGGATCGAGGAGGACGCCCAAGTTGCGGACCCTCTCCGAGGGGGTCAATAATTCCCCCCCCCCAGGGTAATGGATGGACAGATGGAATTGTCCTTGGGAGGCAAAACCCACAGCCACTCCGTCTTATCCGGGTTGAGTTTGAGTCTGTTGACACCCATCCAGGCCCCAACAGACTCCAGGCACCGGCACATCACTTCCACTGCTTTGTTGACTGGGCATGGGGTGGAGATGTAAAGCTGGGTATCATCAGCGTACTGATGATACCTCATCCCATGTCCTTGGATGATCTCACCCAGTGGTTTCATGTAGATATTAAATAGCAGGGGGGAGAGGACCGACCCCTGAGGCACCCCACAAGGGAGAGACCTCGGAGCCGACCTCTGACCCCCCACTAACACCGACTGCGACCGGCCATAGAGGTAGGAGGAGAACCACTGAAGAACAGTGCCTCCCACCCCCAACCCCTCCAGCCGGTGCAGAAGGATACCATGGTCGATGGTATCGAAAGCCGCTGAGCGGTCAAGGAGCACCAGGACAGAGGATAAACTCCCCTCCCCAAGGAAGCGTTGGTAATCTCCTGGACCCAGCTCCGTGTCACCTCCCTGCTGGCCGAAACCAACCAGGAGGGACACGGATCCAGTAAACAGGTGGCGGAACTCACAGCTCCAATGGCCTTGTCCACTTCATCAGGTGTCACCAGATCAAACTCTTCCCAGACAGGTGGACAAGTACGTGCCCCAGTCACCTCGACTGACTCGTTGTCAGTCGACTCTGTTTTCCAATTGGAGTTGAGATCAGCCTGGATCTGAGCGACTTTATCAGCGCAAAACGTGTTAAAATCCTTGGCACTGCTCTGCAAGGGCTCCCCAACTCCCCTCTGATTAAGAAGGGAGCGGGTCACCCTAAACAGAGCGGCCGGGCGGGATTCCGCTGATGCAATCAAGGCGGCATGGTACGCGCATCTTGCAGCCTTGAGCGCCACTTTGTAAGTCTTAATAAAAGCTCTTACAAGTGTTCGATCAGATTCAGACCTACTCTTCCTCCATCGCTTCTCTAGACGTCATATGTAATGTTCAGTCTTTAAGGTTTTGAATATGGATAGTTGATGCTTTATAACATTTTCATTCTCAGTAAAGTATTACGTATTTTCTATTTCTTGGCAATCTCTTTTCAGCCTGTCCACTAAGATCTGGGGAATAGAAGTGCTTAAGATATCATCTGCACGCCCCCTTCTTGGTGATGCTTCCGCACATCTGGAATAGGCTACCCCCAACTATTCAGACCATCTACTGCTAGGTCCATAAAAATGTGGTTGCTTACGAGAGTATCTGGGGATATGGTAGATTATATTATATCTCAAGATGCATGGGACCTGCCCCAGGGAATGTGGAGATGGATGCAGGGGAAACTTCAACATGTCATTCATTCATTCATTCATTCATTCATTCATTCATTCATTCATTCATTCATTTATTTATTTATTACTTGGATTTGTATGCCGCCCCTCTCCGAAGACTCGGGGCGGCTTACAACACGTGGAACAAATCATAAATAATCTGACAAATTTAAAATATTTAAAGATTTAAAAAACCCCATATACTAACAGACACACACACAAGCATACCATGTATAAATTAAACATGCCCAGGGGGAGATGTTTCAGTTCCCCCATGCCTGACGGCAGAGGTGGGTTTTAAGGAGTTTACGGAAGGCAGGAAGAGTAGGGGCAGTTCTAATCTCTGGGGGGAGTTGGTTCCAGAGGGTTGGTGCCACCACAGAGAAGGCTCTTCCCCTGGGGCCCGCCAATCGACATTGTTTAGTTGACGGGACCCGGAGAAGGCCCACTCTGTGGGACCTAATCGGTCGCTGGGATTCGTGCGGCAGGAGGCCGTCTCAGAGATATTCTGGTCCAGTGCCATGAAGGGCTTTAAAGGTCATAACCAACACTTTGAATTGTGATAGGCCTGTTTTATTGCCGACAGAGTCAGGTAGTTCAATTTCCTCGGACGAAGAAGAAGGTGAGAGTGACTTGGAAGAGGGGGGCTTGGCACACAACCCAGGAAGTCAATCTCCATTATCTTTGGTCGATTTGGATGCGGAAGTCTTGGACCCACGCAGGCGCAGAGTTATGTGTAGAAGAGACCAATTGGGGACATATTACAGGAGATAAGAGAGGCCGCCTGTTTTTGGGTGGGGCTGCTGATATAAATAGCAGCATGTGGGTTTGGCCATTGTGGAAGATTATCTGATCGTTGTTCTTCAGGACTGCCTTGCTGTTTCTGGACTTTCTTTGTTGATTTTTCACGACTTTGAAACCAAAGCAGAGCAAAGTGTGGGTGTGTTTCACTTCGTGGAAGAAGAAGGGCTGTGACGTTTCTTCACAGCTGCAAGCTAAGTACTTAAAGACTGATCAAGGGAATTGTACATACTACCAGGTTGTTTTGGGACGAGTGCTCTTTGCAATACAAAAAAGAGTGCTCAGTTTATTTTGAATTTTGTGATAAAGAACATTGTGTTGAATTTTCAAACATGTGTGTGTCTGAAATTTGTACCCTTGAATTTTCGCTAGGCTCATACCAGAGAGTCCGGCAGAACACAAGTCAGTGTGGTGATTGCCTAGGCCCTTGACGGCAAACCCCTGTACTGTCCCATGCATGTGCACAACCCCCTGCATTGCCCCCCTCTTACATGTGCACACGCCTCACTGAAGCTCCCAGACTTCTGCTTGGCCCGTTGGCCTGTTTTTCACCATCCTCAGCGTTCAGAAGGCTTTCCTTAAGCCAGGGAAGAGTGAAAATGGCCGAAAAGAATATCCCAGTAAAAGGACTTTTTCTTTGGATTCACCTTGGTTGGTATCAGCTTTATGCTATGATTGAATCTCAGGTGTTAAATGCAACTCATGGAACATAGCTGCAAGTTATTTTGCAACTTTAGTGTAAAATGAATAATGGTGCAAGTAATGTCTCTTCTTGGCGGGACCCAGGGGAAGAGCCTTCTCTGTGGCAGCCCCGGCCCTTTGGAACCAGCTCCCCCCAGAGATTAGAATTGCCCCCACCCTCCTTGCCTTTCGTAAGCTGCTTAAAACCCACCTCTGCCGCCAGGCATGGGAGAATTGAGATACTCTTTCCCCCTAGGCCTTTACAATTTTATGCATGGTATGTCTGTATGTATGTTTGGTTTTTATAATAATGGGTTTTTAACTGTTTTTAGTATTGGATTATTATTATATACTGTTTTATTATTGCTGTTAGCCGCCCCGAGTCTCTGTAGAGGGGCGGCATACAAATCCAATAAATAAATAAGTAAGTAAGTAAGTAAATAGGTAAATAGGTAAATAAGTAAATAAGTAAATAAGTAAATAAGTAAATAAGTAAATAAGTAAATAAGTAAATAAGTAAATAAGTAAATAAGTAAATAAGTAAATAAGTAAATAAGTAAATAAGTAAATAAGTAAATAAGTAAATAAGTAAATAAGTAAATAAGTAAATAAGTAAATAAATAAAAAACTTTTTGGTAAAAACAGGGGTGAAATGCTCCCGGTTTGTTCGTGCCTGTCAATCATCGGCGAGTTGGTTGTGAAGAGAGTGCAAGGCTCCACCCACTTGCCTAGACGCTGCCATTTGGGTTCTTTTACCGTCTGTGTATGTGCAAGGCATTCTGTGCAAGCACAGAGGGTAAAAGAACTCAAATGGTAGTGTTCAGGTGGGTGGGCGGAGCCTTACACACTCTTCACAACCAGCTTTCTGACGACTGGTGGGATAATTTCACCCCAGGTAAGAGTCCAGTAAATAAGCATTTTGGTTTCTGTGGCATAGATGAATCCTAATTATCATGAGTAAAATCATAAACATAGGCCAACAGGAGCCTCATGGATCATTTTCAAATGATTAGAAAACATAGATGCTGTTCTGCCGGCGTGTCTCAACCGCCCGTAATTACAGGGTAATTAGTCCAGGAAGACACACACCACACGATAAAAGGAAAATCCAAAAGTTTTTATAAACAGAAAAACAGAAACAGCTCCCTTTTTAAATGTCAAAGGGATTTTCTGGTACACACAAGGCACAGGTGAAATGCAGTCCAATTGCTCACCCAATAACTGGGAACTTGAGTCCAATTCTAAAGTCCAGAGAGTCCACGCACACAATCCTGAACAGCAAAAACCACGATCTTGACGAAACAATGAATCAGATAAACTGCCATGAGGCTAAAACACCAGGCTGCACTTTTATCTGTAGCACTAATTACAGCAGCCCCACCCAACCACAGGTGACCTCATTTTCTCTTGTAATAATCCTTCAGTTGTTGTCTCCTATGCATCACTGTACGCAGGCATGGATGTGTCATTAATTCTTGTTCAGAATCTAGGGATGATACAGATGACTGATCTCCTCCTGGGCTGTCTGCCAAACTCCCCTCTTCCCTGTCACTCATGCTTCCTTGGTCAGAGGAGACTTCGTCGGCAGATTCTACTGGAAGCAAAACAGGCCTGTGGCATGTGGATGTCTCCCCCACATCCACCTCCACATTCCTTGGGGCAGGAGCTGGGCCAGAGCTAACCACAACAGATACTAGTTAATTGAATAGTGTGTTTCTTCTTTTATGGAGCTAGTTTATTAGGAATGAATGTCTACAGACTGGCCCCATTACCAACTACTCCAGTACTTTTCAGAGGTATTAAATTCACAAGTTTTTAAATCTTAAAAATGCTAGAAAGTTGGCTTTTCTTTTCTGATTGCTATATTTTCATTCATTCATTCATTTCATTCATTCATTTCATTCATTCATTCCAAATCTAAATACGTACCTGCATTTTCCAAAAAAGGAAAATAAATACTCCTCATCAAATAGTGTATTCTTCAACAACAGAATTTTACTTCGAAAATCAAAGTCAAAATTTGATCCACTTTTACTGAGGTTGAATATTAGTCAATTAATAATTGTGATAAATTGGCTATTAAGCGTTTGATACAATCAAAATGTTTCTTGTATTTAAATGAGGGAAGAAGGATTTTTAATGTCATTTTAAAATTAGAATAATCTAGCAGTGTAAGAAAAGGAAAGTCTAACTACTCCAGAGTCCTATTTCTTACAGTGACCAGACAAATTAAAAAAAAAAATCTCCTAGTTTCTTTTGTTCTTGTTCACCATTGACTGTTTAAAAGCTTGCAGTCTCAAAGACTAGAAATAGCAGACAACCATCATTCCTAGATGAATTATCTTATAATTTTTAAAGAAATCTTAAATTTATGGTCATTGCCACATTTCATGGTAATTAATTCCATACACTATGCTGTTTGAAAAGACTTTTTCCCCTTTCAGTATTCCACCAATAAACTTCATTGGATGTTCCCTTCAGGGATTCCATGAAAATTTCCACATATGGCATTCATGTCACTTCCAGCCAATCTAAAAACTTAAGATGTCAGCTCTTGAGAATGAAAATCTCAGTTACATCCAGTGATGGGCTCCTACGGATACAGTCAGGTACACAGAACAGGTAGAAAAATTTTGATATTTTTTTTTCTTTTTTTCCCTTTTGGGCTCTGGGTATGTTTTTCCAGTTGTAGTAAATGAGGTTGAATATGTATACGTAATTTTAGAAGAGTTGTGTTTGTGTGTGTACGTGTGTGTGTGTACATACACTTTATATAGTGGAAAATGTATGTTTTTGTGTGCCTGTGTGTAATATGTGTATACAGTGATCCCTCTATTATCGCGAGGGTTCCGTTCCAAGACCCCTCGCGATAATCGGTTTTTCACGATGTAGGGTTGCGGAAGTAAAAACACCATCTGAGCATGCGCGCCCTTTTTTCTATGGCCGCGCATGCGTAGATGGTGGAGTTTGCATTCCCTGCCGCCCACGCAAAGGGGAAACCCCGATTCGGCTCCTCGCTGCTGCTGCGCTACCGAGCAGATCAGCTGCTGGGCGGCCGAAGGAACCTTCCCTGGGTCTTCCCCCTCTTGCTGGCGGGCGGGCGAGCGGCGGGCATCAGCGAGGAGCCGGGGTTTCCCCTTTGCGTGGGCGGCCGGGAAGACCCAGGTTGGGGGTTTGGGGGGGTGCTGGGAAGCCCCCCAGGCCGGCTGCGACCTTTTAAAACAGCCGCGCCGCTTCCCAGCTGAGTCCTGAAGCCAAACACGGAAGTTCGCCTTTGGCGTTTGGCTTCAGGACTCAGCTGGGTAGCGGCGCGGCTGTTTTAAAAGGTCGCAGCTGGCCTGGGGGGCTTCCCAGCACCCCCCGAACCCGGGTTGGGGGTTCGGGGGGGTGCTGGGAAGCCCCCCAGGCCGGCTGCGACCTTTTAAAACAGCCGCGCTGCTTCCCAGCTGATTCCCGAAGCCAAACCCGGAAGTGGGTTTTTTTTAAATTAATATTTTTTTAAAAAATCGCGATATAGCGTTTCGCGAAGATTGAGATCGCGAAACTCGAGGGATCACTGTACTATTTAAATAGAATTAAAAGAGTATAATTTGGATGTTCGGTAACATTAAATAGGGAAATTGTATCTCTTTGAGGCGAGGAAAGGCCAGGCATCCTAACTCTAACCCAAATCTTTGATGTGAGTGACATCAAATTGGCCACCTTTAAGCCAGTCACATGACCTTTAAGCCACCCAGGGTCATATGATCAAGCCACTCCCACCTGGTCACATGGCCAGCAAGCCACACTCACAAAATAAGCCACCCCCACAGTGTTGTAGTAAAAAATTTTGCAGTCCTTCATTGGCTACATCTCAAGTTGTTAAATCATTTTTTCCTAAGTTCAGTTTTGTAAATTATTTGATTCATTAGAGATTTCTGCTTTTTGAAGTGACTTTGTTCAAAATAGTTCAATATCCACAGTGAGAGTCATTGAAGTGAAAATAGTTCACTGAGAAATAGGATAATTGCTTTTAACAGATTAATACATTTATAAGGGACCTTGTAGATCATCTAGTCCAGTGGTTCTCAACCTGGGGGTTGGGACCCCTTTGGGGTTGAACAACTGTTTCACAGGGGTCCCCTAAGACAATGTCGCTTGGCGGGACCCAGGGGAAGAGCCTTCTCTGTGGCGGCCCCGGCCCTCTGGAACCAAGTCCCCCCAGAGATTAGAATTGCCCCCACCCTCCTTGCCTTTCGTAAGCTGCTTAAAACCCACCTCTGCCGCCAGGCATGGGGGAATTGAGATACTCTTTCCCCCTAGGCCTTTACAATTTTATGCATGGTATGTCTGTATGTATGTTTGGTTTTTTTATAATAATGGGTTTTTAACTGTTTTTAGTATTGGATTATTGTTATATGCTGTTTTATTATTGCTGTTAGCCGCCCCGAGTCTCTGGAGAGGGGCAGCATACAAATCCAATAAATAAATAAATGGGAAAAGACAAATTTGCCATGGTATTATGAAATAAAGCTTCTATTCTGGCGCCTTGGAACATATTTTTACAATCCAACCAATCAGTGGGGATGTCCCTCTGACCTTCCTGCCAATCAGCTTAAAGCTCTGTTGGGAGAATTAGCACCACAACATGAGGAACTGTATTAAGGGGTCACGGCGTTAGAAAAGTTGAGAACCACTGATGTAGACCAACCCCTCCCCCACAATCAGGAAGGGAACTTATAGGTCAACTAGTCCAACCCCCACTCACTCCCCCCCCTGCCCAATCCCAACATCATTTCTGACAGGTGGTAGCAAGTCTGTTCTTGAAAGCCTCCAGTGAGGAAACTCCCACAACTTCTGAAGGCAAGCTGTTTCATTCGTTGATTGTTCTCACAATCAGAAAATTTCTCCTGATTTGCAGGTTGGATCTCTCCTTGTTCAGTCTGTCGTCATTATTCCTTGTCTGGCCTTCAGATGCTTTAGAACAGTGCTTCCCAACCTTGGCAACTTGAAGATATTTGGACTTCAACTCCCAGAATTCCCCAGCCAGTTGCCAAGGTTGGGAAACACTGCTTTAGAAAATAGCTCCACAAATAGCCCTTTCTTTTTTTCTTTTTAATTTTTTTTTGAAAAATAATCTTTATTAAATATACTGTACATTTTTAAAAAAGGGATGGAAGAAAAGAAACGTTAATCAAAACAAAATAGAAAAACGGTCACAGTACAAACGAGGTAATAAAGGAAGGAGTACAATTTCTATAAAGGTGCATAGTAAATAGATAATAAAAGTATGTTTAGTTTAGTTTGGTAGTTTAAAGCTTTCTCATTACATACGTAGGGTTGATTCTTAATAAATTAATCAATTATATCAATTTCATCTCTCAATGACTCTTTTTTAGTCAGTCGTTGTACTTTCCTATTTTTTAGTTCAGTTTTGGTTAAGTTTTGGTTCAGGAGAAGAAAGGAAAGGAAAGGAAGGATGGGAAAGAAAAAAAAAAGAAAGGTGAAGGTGAAGGAAGTATGAGAAAGAAAGGAAAAGAGGAAAAGAATGAAACAGTATGGTAAGAGAGAAAAAAGGTAAAGTAAAATAGAAGAAAGATACGAAGGAGCCAACGAAAGGCTGGTACAGTGTTCCCTCGATTTCTGCGGGGGATGCGTTCCGAGACCGCCCGCGAATGTCGAATTTCCACAAAGTAGAGATGCGGAAGTAAATACACCATTTTTGACTATGGACAGTATCACAAGCCTTCCCTTAACACTTTAAACCCCTAAATTACCATTTCCCATTCCCTTAACAACCATTTACTCACCATTGAATAAGGCACTTAGTGATCCTGATATTTATAAACATAATTATTTATTAACAATAATTATTTTTTATGTTATTTATTTGCAAAAATTATTAGTTTGGCGATGACGTATGATGTCATCGGATGGGAAAAAACGTGGTACAGTATAGGAAAAAAACCACGAAGTATTTTTTAATTAATATTTTTTGAAAAACTGTGGTATAGGCTATTCGCGAAGTTCGAACCCGTGAAAATCGAGGGAACACTGTATATCATTTTCATATGACGTTGAGTCCGTATTTATCATTGGTACATTATTCCCTTTCTTAGAGTAGTTGATGGCATGCTTAGAGTTATGAGTGTAAATTCTTCCAGTGTTACATATGGGTTGTATCTTATACCTTATATTGACTGGAGTGTTTTTTAAAGATTTATCATTCGGTAATAAATTATTTTATTGGGTTATTTTCTTTTTGAATTATTTGAGCCCTTTCTTTCATCACCTTCCTACCAGGTTCTTGTTCAAGCCGGCCAAAAGGGTTGGGATTGAAATCTGTGATTATGGGTGTGCAGTCCCCAACCTCCTGGTTTTGGGGGTATGGCTTGAAAAGTAATGATCTTTTTCTTTGCTGTTTTGTTTTATTTTAAAGGAGACAGTTTAATCAAGAGTTGAGCCACATAATGCATTGAGATTATGGTCTCATGTCTTTCTTGACTCCTACAATTGCCAAAGCCCATTAAACCTCATTAATAAAGATTATTTTCAGGACTCTCTTGTTTACTCTAATCAGAAGGGATGGAAGAAAGAACTCTGTGTTCAGAAAATGCCTGGCAGGAGATGAAAAATATCCAACTTTCCAAAGAGTGGTACAGAACACATCTACACTGATCTGTACACATTTAGATTTAGGGGCAGGGAGACAACAAGCTTAGCGAGCAGTTCTAGTTCAACTTATTAGACCCCACTGAAAAAAAGAGATAAATGTTTATAAAGAGGAAACAAAACAAAAAATGTTTGCTGCAGTCTATGTCTCAGTTTGTGTTATAAACCTTTCATTCCTTCAAATAAAGCACTTCCCTAATTTTCAACTGATTTCCATGTATGGCAAATATTCCATAATGTGGAGACACCAGCTCCTTAGTGTCAGACAGTTCTCGCAAGTTGCAGGCAATTCTGGAAGTCTCTGCTACATTGCAGCCCAAATTCAAGTGACTTGTTTCATTGTGAAATCCAGACAAGGCACTTGGAGTATATCAGTCAGTAGTAGTGATGGGCAAACCCAACAGTGTTCGGGTTTGGCAAGTTCAGACGAACTTTACACAATATTCGGCCGAACTCAAACCGAACCAGAACCAGAACCCGAATGGGGAAACCCACCAAGAGATTCCGGGTACGGAGCTTTGACGTCATGTATATCAGCTTGTTATTTTTACGTGAAAGGACCGCCCTTTGCTTGCAGCGCTGCTGCGGCATCCTTTTTCATAAAAATAACAATGTTTATTTTTACATGAAGACCTCCCTTTGAAGGAACTGGGGAATCCCTCCCACAAAGTGTTCTGTCTGGGTCACTCCAGAAACCAATACCAACCCAAAAAGAGAATCCAGACACACTGGTAAAAGGCAAAGGCAGTTTTATAAAATTCAAGAAAAACACAGGTAACAGAAAATGTCCTTACAAACAGGAAAATGCTGTATCTTCAGATATATCCACGAAGGCAAAAGTCCATGCAGCAATACAGAATTCTTGCTGCCAAGCCGAGGCTGTAGATAGCAGACCTACACCTCCCACGGGTCTTCCAAAGCTGCTGGGCCACAAGCCAGGAACAGAGACGCCGAGAAACAAGACAGGATAACGCAACTCCAAACTGATAACACTCCACATGGCTTCAAGGGCTTGCCTGCCTTTTAAACCCTGCTAAGGAGGACCACATCCAAACCCAGCTGTTCCTAATTCAGTGCTGATAATACTTCTTTAATTGCTCCTTTCTTTGATCTGACCGTCTCTGCCGCATGTCAATGATGGCTTGAGCTTCATCACCTAATGACTCCAAACTACTGGCTGGGAAGAGCCCCCCCCCCCCCGGGGCTCTCATGCTGTTCTCCTTCATCCCATTCCTGATTTTCCTCTCCCCCGTCCGACTGTTCAGCCCCTTCCTCTTTGCTGTCATCCTCCTCCGGGCATGGAGCCAGCAGAGACACAGCCGGTCCCTGAGCAGCCTCAGGCTGAACCACAACACAAAGATATTATGGGGGCGGAGCTTTGATGTTACCGGCAGGTTGCTAAGGACACCAAGGTGATCACTTCCTGGATTCCATGGAATCCCGGAAGTGATCACCTTGGCATCCTTAGCAACCTGCCGGTGACGTCAAAGCTCTGAACGCCGAACACGACCCCGAACTTTGCCCGTAGTTTCAAAAAAATTCGGGTTTGTGTTCGGCATACCTAACACCGCAAAATTCAGTACGGACCCAAATTGTGCGAGTTTGGTTCACCCATCACTAGTCAGCAGCTTTAGGGAACCAACAGATAATATTGGATGGGGGGAGAGAGGGGGGTAGAGAGAGAGAATGAGAGAACAAGAGAATGAAGGAACGAGAGAACAAGAGAGAACAAGAACACAAAATTCATTATCTCTGTAACAGTCTAAGAAAGAGAAATTGCATGAGAGAAAGATCAGTTTATCATTAATAACCATGGAGAAGTCCACGTATTTAGACATAATAATAATGCATTAATGAGGCAATAACTTTTGAATATTTAATTAAACAAAATAAATATTATTTTGGAATGAACAGGGCACTTTAAAACAATAGACCTCTTAACAGATGTGAACATGAAACACAGTTGTCATGCATGGAAATTCCCAGAGGGAGAAATATTGGGGAAATATTGATTATATCCATAGGGGAAAATTGATTACAGCTTGATTTGACAAGTTGTTTTAGGACTCTCTTTCTCTGTCACTCTTTTAGATCTTTCCTCCACCACCTTATACTATGTTCAGGTGAATTCTAGGTATTAATTTTACTGGAGTATTTCTAGGGCTAGGCAAATCTATGCTTCATGTTGGCCTACCAACAGAAATGGCTGCAAATTGTTGCCTAAGCACAGGAATGGATGATGTCATCCTCCTCCAATGCCAAGCCTATTGTGAATACATCTCACACTTGTCATTCCCAGTTACAATTCAAAACTGCTGTTTTCCAGCCCAAGCCATTCAGAGCAGATGGTCTCCAGTGCTTCATTTCATTCGAGTAGAGGACCAGTTTCACTTGGATGCTGTCTCTGGTAAATCCCCTCTCCTCCCTTCCTGGGAGTTTCTGGTTTCTGACTTGGGCAGCCATTTTGTCCTGGGATGCCAAGTAGCTATGTTCTTTCCTAGTTTGTGTTTAAGAATATTGTGGTTTATTCAATAGTTGACTGTTAACTTCATGAGGGTTTGTAGGGATTGTGTAAGCCAAATATTAGCTATGCTCTAGGATATACACAGAAACAGTTATCTGAAATAGCATGGTGAAAATTTGCCCAGAGACAGTGACTCATACAATAGCCGTGAGCTTTGGACAGAGTAAGAAGAATCCCTCAACAGCGCTCCTGGCACGAGATAAGACACTAACGGTATGATTGGCTGGCAACTCAGCTACCGATAGGTGCATAAAGTGAGAAGTTAGTAGCCTATCAAGCTGTAGATGATACCTTTTATAACCAATTAGAAGCTTAATAGAAATAGCCTATGAACAGTTAGGTATTTAGAAGCCTTATTTTTGCATATAGATATAGCCTATAAAAACTTGCGTATTCAAAAGTTTTATTATTAGCCTATAGATTTGAAAAACCTTATATTTGTAGCCTATAAGAAACGTATATTAGGAAAAATTAGACTTGTATTTAGCCAATAGAAAATTACTAGTTGAAACCCCTTCATTTGCATATGAAGGGTATAAAAGAGACATACTTGTAACAATAAAGCTTTGTCACTTTACCCAGACTATTGACTCCGTGTTTCATTGGTAAGCACTAGTAATGGTTTCAGGATCGGGCCTCGTAAAGTGAACCATCACAGGGTTGTCGAGACCCCCGTCCAGCGGGGATCGCATCTCGTCAAGGGTTAGGGATAATTACCTGCACATTAGAAATTCATGTTCCTTTCAACCCTTCTATCTTCACTTGCTTCTCTTATTGCAAAATTTCTCCGCCCTCCCTCTTCTCTGTCTTTCTTTCTCTCTCATTTTCTCTCTCTCTCTCTCTCTCTCTCTCTCTCTCACACACACACGTATGTAATATATTTTTGCTGATAATGAAAAGGAATGGAGACTAGTATAAATCTATTTCAAGCTATTTTGCTCTCATCAGCTAGCCATATCCTTACCGGGATTTGAACCTGGGGAGTCTGCTTATGACCTATAAAGCCCTTCATGGGTTATGACCTATAGGTTATGACCTATAAAGCCCTTCGTGGCACCGGACCAGATTATCTCAGGGACTGTCTTCTGCTGCACGAATCCCAGCGACCAGTTAGGCCCCACAGAGTGGGTCTTCTCCGGGTCCCGTCAACTAAACAATGTCGCTTGGCGGGACCCAGGGGAAGAGCCTTCTCTGTGGCGGCCCCGGCCCTCTGGAACCAACTCCCCCCAGAGATTAGAATTGCCCCCACCCTCCTTGCCTTTCGTAAGCTGCTTAAAACCCACCTCTGCCACCAGGCATGGGGGAATTGAGATACTCTTTCCCCCAAGGCCTTTACAATTTTATGCATGGTATGTCTGTATGTATGTTTGGTTTTTATAATAATGGGTTTTTAACTGTTTTTAGTATTGGATTATTATTATATGCTGTTTTATTATTGCTGTTAGCCGCCCCGAGTCTCCGGAGAGGGGCGGCATACAAATCCAATAAATAATAATAATAAAAAAAAGACAGTAGCTTTAACCTCTAGACCAGTGTTTTTCAACCAGTGTGCCGTGGCACACTAGTGTGCCGCGAGACATGGTCAGGTGTGCCGCGAAGAAGGAAGTTCAGGTTTCGGTCTCGCAACTTTTTGCTGAGAGAGAGAGAAAGAGAGAGAGATTGAGAGAGAGAGAGAGAAAGCAAGAGAGAGAGAAGAGAGAAAGAGAGAGAAAGCAAGAGAGACAGAGAAAGAAAGCAAGAGAGACAGAGAAAGAGGAAGAAAGAAAGAAAGAGAAAGAGAAAAGGAGAGGAAGAGAGAGATGATGATTGAGACAGAGAAGGAGAGGAAAGAGAGAGAAACGAGAGAGAGAAGTGACTCTTGATTTAAAGCATATGATAAAAAGCACCCAGAGAATAAGAGAGAAAAAAAACCCAGCCCTCACCTGTTTTTGGAAAGGGTTCCAGAATGTGTACACACACACACACACACACACAAGGGGGGGGAGGAGACAGGGATGGAAAAAGAGAGGAGAGTGTCTTAGGGTGTCATTTTGTGTCATTTTGGTTGGTGGTGTGCCCCAGGATTTTGTAAATGTAAAAAATGTGCCGTGGCTCAAAAAAGGTTGAAAATCACTGCTCTAGACCAGTGTTTTTCAACCAGTGTGCCGCGGCACACTAGTGTGCCGCGAGACATAGTCAGGTGTACCGCGAAGCTCAGAGAGAAAGAAAGAAAGAGAGAGAGAAAGCAAGAGAGAGAAAGAAAGAAAGAGAGAGAAAGAGCGAGAGAGAAAGAGAAAAAGAGAAAGAAAGGGAGAGAGAAAGAGAGAGAGAGAAAGAGAGACAAAGAAAGCAAGAGAGGGAGGGAAGGAGAGAGAGAGAAAGACATAGAGGGAGGGAGGGAGGGAGAGAGAAAGAGAACAAGAAAGAGAGGAAGGAAGAGAAAATAGAAAATAGAAATAGAGCGAAGGGGAGGAAGAGAGAGAGAGAGAATTTTTTTGTCCAAACTTTTTTTAGCCCCTCCCCCCCGCTCAATGTGCCCCAGGGTTTCGTAAATGTAAAAAATGTGCCGCAGCTCAAAAAAGGTTGAAAATCACTGCTCTAGACCACCGGTTCTCCTCCTGTCTCAGCTTGTACCAAGGAAGTTATATGCCCCCCCGCCCCCGTGGAATTACCCTGATATACCCAAATATGGAAGGGAGCATACTGCTTCCTTTTTGCCTCTCAGTCCCTCTAGGAGCCATATCCAAGGCAGTTAAATTTTATAATCTACAAACTATATTCTATATGTGCAAAATAGAAATGTTACTTTGCAAAATAGGAATGTTACTTCTCTTCTTTCTAGCAAGTTCTTTCTTGCTGCAGAATTTCCTATAGCACTGCAAAGAATTGTAGGATTGAAAAATCAATCTACCACAATCTATACTGCCAGATTGTCATTTCTGAAGTTGGTTTTTGAAAGAGCCCGGAGCAATATGGAAACCAGCAGCTCGGGCTGCTGTGTGGAATTGCCTTCTGGCAAGAATTAAAGTAGTCTGAGAGGTTTCAGAGTTACTTGAAACTAGCCAGGCATTGCCATAGAAATGGTCAGATGGGATAAACACATTCAATCCCCCCGCCCCACCAAGGATTCTTTCAGTTATCTGGACTGCTTTTGTAGTAGAGCAATACTTTGTGTTTGTGTGTGTGTGTGTGTGTGTATACTGTTTTTTCTGTCAAATTGGTATGGGTTTTTAAAAAAATAAATTATGCTAAGAGTTTTTATAATGAGTAATTTTCTACTAGCTAGAGATTATACTCCCAGTCTTCTGCATTGACATCCTTCAGTCTCGAAAGACCATGGTATTATTTATTTATTTATTCGATTTTTATGCCACCCTTCTCCTTAGACTCAGGGCGGCTTACAACATGTTAGCAATAGCCCTTTTTAACAGAGCTAGGCTATTGCCCCCACAATCCGGGTCCTCATTTTACCCACCTCGGAAGGATGGAAGGCTGAGTCAACCTTGAGCCGGTGATGAGATTTGAACCGCTGACCTTCAGATCTACAATCAGCTTCAGTGGCCTGCAGTACAGCACTCTACCTGCTGCAACACCCCGGCTCTGGATTCCCCCGAGCATGAAGCCTGGGTAGTCTTCTATTAACAAAAGAAATCCATTTCTATTTTGGTGACTCCAAAGGAACAGTTCTACCTGGGGTAAACAGAAGAAAATGTGATAATCACCATAAATCCACATCCTAGAAATAATAAGACGTCCTGGATTCCTGATCTATTTCTCTTATTTTTTCTTTCCATCTTGAAAACTTCGGTGCCCATTGTAAAACTTAGAAAATTGATCAGGTGGCATGCTTACATTTATTGCAGGATGACTATTATGCCAACTAATGTGTTGGTAGAATATAGCAGAATGTATATTTTTACAAGCAACGTGATATCAGAAAGCAAATCATGAGTATACTACAGAAATCTCAGACTGATCATTGGCTGCTATTCTGTCTCTTTCTTCTCAACCCTCTCTTTGACTATGGACAGAATTTGGGGTGGGGGAGTGAAATATATTGTGAGAAAATATCGTTGAAACTCTATCAATCAGATTGGATGGTTGCTGGTATATTATACCTGAGTTGTTGGGTAAACTCTCAGACAGGCAAGGACAAGGATCATGTGGGGAACTGAACTTCAGTCCTTGCACATCTACAAGAAGTATAAGCCTGACTCTTCCTAAGTCTGCACATAGCCCTACAGAACAAACAGTGCACAGTCCACATGTGCTTTTCTGCTTAACTGCAACAAAAAAGCAGGAACCTTTATTCAGAGAAAAAGATATACCATAAATGCAACTACAAATTTATAAACTGAACACACTCAAAACCGTAGAAATGGTGGTAGACTTTAGGAGAAACCCTTCCACCCTTCCACCTCTCACAATACTAGACAACACAGTATCAACAGTAGCGACCTTCAAATTTCTAGGTTCTATCATATCTCAAGACCTAAAATGGTCACCTAAACATCATCAAAAAACCACAACAAAGAATGTTCTTTCTGTGCCAGCTCAGGAAGCTCAAACTGCCCAAGGAGCTGCTGATACAGTTCTACAGAGGAATCATTGAGTCTGTCATCTGCACCTCTATAACTGTCTGGTTTGGTGCTGCAACCCAACAGGACCGACACAGACTTCAGAGGAGAATCAGAACTGCAGAAAAAGCAATTGCTGCCAACCTGCCTTCCATTGAGGACCTGTATACTGCACGAGTCAAAAAGAGGGCGGGGAAAATATTTACTGACCCCTCACATCCTGGACACAAACTGTTTCAACTCCTACCCTCAAAACGTCGCTACAGAGCACTGCACACCAAGACAACTAGACACAAGAACAGGTTTTTTCCGAACGCCATCACTCTACTAAACAAATAATTCCCTCAACACTATCAGACTTTCTACTAAATCTTCACTTCTGTTCTACTAGTTTTTCTCATCATTCCTATCACCCATTTCCTCCCATGTTGACTGTATGACTGTAACTTGTTGCTTATATCCTAAGATTTTTATTAATATTGCTTCTTCATTGCTTATTTGACCCCTATGACAATCATTAAGTGTCGTACCACATGATTCTTGACAAATGTATATTTTATTTTATGTACGCTGAGAGCATATGCACCAAGACAAATTCCTTGTGTGTCCAATCACACTTGGCCAATAAATTCTATTCTATTCTATTCTATTCTATTCTAAACACTGCCATCTACTGGTTAAAGGAGATCTATAACTACTTAGTATCACGGTAGTTGTTGTACAAAATACATGAACACTGTATACCAACACTATGGAATCCTGTTTGTTTCCAAGAGAAGGCAAGAAAACTGGGGAGATGCTTGTAATAGAAGTAGAAGGCAATAAAATGACTTATTTGAACCCTGTGGGGTGGGTTTGGTTGCTTGTGCCTGATAGGAGGTAACCCAGTGAAGGACTGCAAAAAGTTTTACTACCACACTGTGGGTATGGCTTATTTTGTGGGTGCGACTTGCCAGTCATGTGACCAGATGAGAGTGCCTTGACGATCATGTGATGGGGGTGGCTTAAAGGTCATATGACTGACTTAAAGGTCTCCAACTTGATGTCACTCAACTCAAGGGTTTGGGTTAGGGTTAGGATGCCTGGCCTCTCCTCACCTCAAAGAAATAAAATTTCCCTATCTATTTACTATTACTGAACATCCCAAATATACTATCTAATTCTGTATGGTTTGTTTGGGTTGTATTGATTTTAAATCAAGGGTTTTTAACTGTTTTGCTTTTAATCATTGGATTTTTATTTAGAAACAAAGAAACATAGAAGACTGACGGCAGAAAATGACCTCATGATCCATCAAGTCTGCCCTTATACTATTTTTTGTATTTTATCTTAGGGTGGATATATGTTTATCCCAGGCATGTTTAAATTCAGTTACTGTGGATTTACCAACCACGTCTGCTGGAAGTTTATTCCAAGGATCTACTACTCTTTCAGTAAAATAATATTTTCTCATGTTGCTTTTGATCTTTCCCCCAACTAACTTCAGATTGTGTCCCCTTGTTCTTGTGTTCACTTTCCTATTAAAAACACTTCCCTCCTGAACCTTATTTAACCCTTAGACATATTTAAATGTTTCAATCATGTCCCCCCTTTTCCTTCTGTCCTCCAGACAATACAGATTGAGTTCATTAAGTCTTTCCTGATACGTTTTATGCTTAAGACCTTCCACCATTCTTGTAGCCCGTCTTTGGACCCGTTCAATTTTGTCAATATCTTTTTGTATTGATGTTGTCAGCCGCTCTAAGTCTTCGGACAGGGGCAGCATACAAATCTAATAAATAATAATAATAATAATTATTATTATTATTATTATTATTATTATTATTATTATTATTAGTCTACGGAGAGGGGGGCATACAAATCTAATAAATATTATTATTATTATTATTATTATTATTATTATTATTATTATTATTATTATTATTATTATATGTTTATATGCCATATGTGTACATACATATTACACACAGGCACACAAAAATATACATTGTCTACTATATAAACTATATGTGTATGTACACACACAAACATGCACAGCTCTTCTAAAATTATACACATTCAACCTCATTTACTGCAATAGGAAAAACATACCAGAGCCCAGAAGGGAAAACAAGAAAAAAAAAATCAATTTTTTTCGACCGGTTCTGTGCACCTGACTGTACCATCACTGAGGTAACCTTAATGTCCTGGTCTACTAAAAAAATTCTGCTGATTCTCCTCCCTTCCCCTCAGACGTCTGCTCATCTTAAATAGAAGCACAGAAGCACCAAACAGAGACACAAACTGATCCAGCCCATTAACCAAGCTGCCTTTCAATGCTTCTTCCCCCCCCCCTTGTGCCACGTTCTACTGTGTATTTCCCCTTTGTCTCCTCCATTGCCTCAGGTAGGTCCTCTCTGTGTCTCCCCATCCATCACTAGGCTACATTATACTGCTCTGCCCAATGAAATGTAGCTTCTTGGCACTTGGACAGCAGCCAGGGGTAAAAGGGGGGAAAAAGTTGTACATTGCCAAGCTCTAAAACTCTGATGCAAAAATAAATTTTTAAAAATGGGATTGGGCAGGCCTTACCTCTACACTACACTCTTGATTAACTAAAGGGCAACGCACACACACAAATACCAAATAGAGGAGGGAGAGAAGCAACTGCAAAACAGAAGCAACAACAGCAGGAGCCCTTGAGAGGCAGGGAGTCCTCCTACAGGAGCCATCAATTATATGGCAAGGGGTTTTGTTCGTTTTGTTGTGTGGGATCTGAACTGCAGCTCAGCTGATGAGGCAAATTGGGAAGGGAAGTGAATAAGGGATTTTCCCCAATCCAGTGACTCTGAATAGGACTTTCAGGCTAAATTGAGGGGCCTGGAGTTGTGCAAGTTTGGAAGGGAGAAAAAAAACCTCTGGGACTTACAAGAGAAAATAGGAGTGGGGGTGAGGGTGGGTAAGAAGAGTAAGGACTTGGAAGGGGGGCAATAGCACAATAATGAGAAAGGGGAGGCTAGGAGCTCTCATTTCAAACAATGATTCCCATGTGGTTCTCTTTATCTCTTGCTATTCAAGAGTCAATAGAAGGGAGGTTTTTATTTTTATTTTTTTTTTAACTTCCACTCTGATTGTGCAATCTTCATCTTTCCTTCTGCAATTTCCCTTTCCTTCCCGCCGGTAAAAGGTGGTGAGAAGAAGGAGATTTTTAACATCAAAGATACAAAATCGGCTTGCAATGTCTTAGAGAAGAGTACAGTCAACAAGGATTTTTTGTTTGTTTGAATTTGCTTGGTCCAACTCTCTTTCTTTTCCCTTTGGATACATACAATTTATCACTATACAGGTCTGTGATTCCCCCCCTCAGCACTTCTCCTTTTATTCAGTTTGCTTGCTTGTTCGCTTATTTGTTTGTTTGTTTGTTTGTTTGAATTTGTCAAACAAAGGCCCTTCATGGCACCGGACCAGAATATCTGCGAGACCGCCTTCTGCCGCACGAATCCCAGCGGCCAGTTAGGTCCCACAGAGTGGGCCTTCTCCGGGTCCCGTCGACTAAACAATGTTGGCTGGCGGGACCCAGGGGAAGAGCCTTCTCTGTGGCGGCCCCAACCCTCTGGAACCAGTTACCCCCAGAGATTAGGATTGCCCCCATCCCAGTGTTCCCTCTAATTTTTTGGGGGGGTGGGCGGAAAAATATAGTGTCTGAGCAGCAGTCCCTTGGGGACTGGGCGGCACAGAAATAATAAATAAATAAATAAATAAACAAACAAACAACCCCCCACCCCTGTTTTGCCTCAGAGAATCTCAAAATAAAATACTGTACTGTGTGTCTATGACAGTGAGCTCATAATAGGGCAACTCTATCAATATCAAAATGCCACTTAAATAGTTGAGCTACTTTCAAACTAGATTTTGATTTTCTTTCTCTCTTCCTTACTCCCATTCTTTTTCTTTCTCTTTTCCTTCCTCTCTTTTTTCTATCTGTTTCTCTCTCTTCCTCTCTTCCTCTCTCTCTCCTTCCCTCTCACTCTTTCCCTCTCGGCTTCTGGGCAGGTTTGGAAAACTCTGAGTTGATGATGATTTTTAAGTGAGCGATTGCTCACTGCTCAGCTTAGAGGGAGCTATGCCCCATCCTCCTTGCCTTTTGTAAACTCCTTAAAACCCACCTCTGCCGTCAGGCAGGGGGAAACTGAGATATCTCCCCTTGCCTATGTAGTTTTATGTATGGTATGTTGTATGTATGATTTTTAAACAATGGGGGTTTTAGACTTTTAATGTTAGATTTATTATTATAGACTTTTAATATTAGATTTGTCATTGTATATTGTTTTTATCACTGTTGTGAGCCGCTCCGAGTCTGCGGAGAGGGGCGGCATACAAATCTAATAAATAAATAAATAAAAACAAGAACAAGAATGACAGGGACAATAGGCATATTATACAAGCTTCCTCTACTGCCCATTTAACTATGAGGTTAGGCCATACTTCATGCTTCATATTTTGACAGAGTTGTCAAAGTCTGGAATGCCCTACGTGATTCAGTTGTCTCAACTACAAATTCTCGCAGTTTCGGTCACTTCCGTGACTGAATGGACTTCTGTGGACCTTACTTCATATTTACATAAATCATATTTTTATAGTCAATTTTAGAATGATTTACACTGAGTTTAAAGTGTTTGTTTGCAAGCGTATTATTGCGATTAAAACAGAAAAAAGTCATTGACAGGTAAAATTTTACTATGTATAATTTTGTATGTAATATTAAGGTCTGACCGCAAGCGAAATAGTTCTATGTTATCCAAACTGAGAATTTAAAGCCAAGTAGCCTATTTTTCTTGTGGGAATTCAATTTACCAGCAATTCTGGTAAATAAATAATTGAATGTTCATAAGCCTAACTTTAGGATCTCCAGGACAGAAAATAATCACTGTAGTACATTGCTAGTTTCCAAATGGTTCTAGGTATATACAGAAGTTAGCAGTGGCATCTAGGAGAATGTCAGGCACAGAGACAATCTAAGATCTGTCCCATTTGTAAATGCACAAAATATAAGGGATGGAGTTTGGATTTACAAAGCTTGGGTCAACATCTTACAGAATTTTGCCCCTGCTGCTGAACCTGTTGGCCCTTAGAAAAGCAATTCAGCTCTAAAATGATGAAGGGCATGGTTTAAAGGCATCCTGACTGTCTTGACGCTAGTTAAATCTGGTGAGAAGACCATGATACAGTTCCCTTTTCCCTTTTGCACATAAAAGAAATACAGTGGTACCTCTCCGTAAGAACTTAATTCGTTCCATAACCAGGTTCTTAAGTAGAAATGTTTGTCAGTAGAAGCAATTTTTCCCATAGGAATCAATGTAAAAGCAAATAATGCATGCAAACCCATTAGGAAAAAAAATAAAAGCTCTGAATTTGGGTGGGAGGAAGAGAAGGAAGAGGAGGAGGAGGACAGTCGCTGCCAAAGGAAGAAGGTGAGGTGAGGGGAATTAAAAAAAATCCAAAACTTTAAGGCTTTTAAAAAAAAATGACAGGAAACTGGCCGGGCCTTCGTGCTGCTTTCAAATTTCCTGGGAAATTTTTCTGGGCTCGGGTTCTTAAGTAGAAAATGGTTCTTAAGAAGAGGCAAAAAAATCTTGAACACTCCGTTCTTATCTAGAAAAGTTCTTAAGTAGAGGTGTTCTTAAGTAGAGGTACCACTGTATTTGTGTACAAGACAGGATGAGGCAATATTAAGTTACTTAGCAAGTTTGGTGGATTGCCCCTTCGCATATTGTTTTTATTTCCTGTCTCTTACGAGACGAAATTTATTTTAAGAGAAGTATAAATAGGTGGCTAAGTAACTCGCAGACACCCCAGTGTTTTTCAAATGTGGAACTTTAAGTAGCATGAACTTCAAATTACAAATTTCCCCAACCAGTATTGTGCAGAATTCTGGGGATTGAAATCCACACATCCTAAAGTTGCCAAGTTTGAAAAACATTTAGTGCAACCTAAAGTATAGGGAAAAGAATAATGCACAGCCATTGGCTACCTCCAAGATCTGTCTACTATCACGATCAGAATTTCTGGTAAGCTGAAGAGATGTGAATATCTTTTCTCTATAACTCTCTCAATATTTATTCCATACTATCCATTAGCACTCCCCCAGTTGTAAAGATTTTGCCTTCTCCCAACTGGCCGCCAGGTGGCCATACATTGACCCAAATGTTTAAAGAATATGAAAATTATCCTCTGGAACATAGGTTAAAATACTGTATACTGAAGTCTGATGGGTTTAATTAAACAGCAAACATAATACATATAAAATACATTCCAATATATGGTTTGGAAATGTTTCTCTACAGCTGGGATAAAGATGACGTGATAAAAGATTTGAGCAAATATAACATAAAAAATGTTTTTTATCTTTTGCCTCTCATAATTCAGGATCACCCAATTGATCCAGACCACCAGTTGATGCTGCTCAATCTAAAGTAAATATTCCATCCATATATATTTGTGTAACATATTTTTACTAAACAAAAAATCACATATATATTTATTCATATATATATATATATATATATATATATATATATATATATATATATATATATATTAAAAAAAACTTTTACAATTATCTGTTACAAGATGAGAGACAGCCATTGGCTTAGGATAAACTTAGATATAATGTTATATATAACATTTGGAATGACATCAATGCTTTTTAAATTGCATGTGTGCCATTGTATATATGTTAGAAAAAAGTTCTATAATTGCCACACACAGAGATAATGGGTTTAATCTACTTTTACTTCAATATCACAATCCAATATTGCATGTAAAGCTGGTATTGTTACAAAAAAACCCAAAAAACAGTGGAGCAATTACAGGGAATGACAATCTACGCTCCTCTGGTGAAATCCAGTAGATTCTGACAGGTTCTGGAGAACTGGTAGGGCACATTTTGAATAGTTAAGAGAACCAGCAAATACCACCCTCTGGTTTATTTTATTGATGTAACTAAGATATGCTGATTAGTTAATGATTGTGGATTAGGCGTGATATCCTGAGTAGTTGGAGTTTGCAGGCTACTTGATTGTTTTGCAATGTGTGTTCTGAGTCTGGTTTCAGTTTCTATGGCTGGGATACGTTTGAGGGCTGATTTCCAGATATCTGGTAGGCGGGAGGTATCATCCCACATGTTCATATTTTGGGGATGTTTTTCTATCTCGATGGCTTCCATGATTATTCTTTTGCTGTAGTGTTCTGTTTTGGAAATTAATTTAGTACTGTCAAAATCAATTTCATGTCCTGTAGTTTTGAAGTGTTGGAAAAGGGAGGAGGTTTTTTCTTTTTTCTTTAATGCATTCTTATGTTCTGCAACACGTGCATTTACTCTCCTGTTAGTTTGTCCACTATATGTGGCTGGGCAGATTTTACACGGTATTTGATAAACTCCCTGGTTTTCTAGCTGGATATTGTCTTTGGGATTTCTTAGGATCCTCCACATATACCTCCTCCCTTTTCCAACACTTCAAAACTACAGGACATGAAATTGATTTTGACAGTACTAAATTAGTGATTACTTCACCTTTAACAACAACAACACAAGAGCATGCAATAGATACAAACTAAATGTAAATTGCTCCAAACTAGACTGCAGAAAATACGATTTCAGCAATAGAGTGGTCAACGCCTGGAATTCACTACCAGACTCTGTTGTTTCTTCCCCCAATCCCAAAATCTTCAACCTTACATTATCTACAATAGACCTCTCCCCTTTTCTAAGAGGTCTGTAAGGAGGGTGCATAAGTGTACCTTCGTGCCTACAGTCCATGTCCTAATGTCTTTTTATCTTTTCTATATCTACTTTATACTTGTATTATGTTACACATATTACAATACTATATTTGTATGACAAATAAATAAATAAAATAAATAAAATTGGTTTCCCCAGAATCAGAAAGATCTTGTACTCATCTAATCCCCCCTCCAGGTGTCACTTTTTGTAACTGAGTGGAAATCATGGACACCTGAAGGAGATAAATGTCCTATAGCTACATAATTGAGAGGAAGCTTTGTAATAGGAACCACTCATAAGAGTGGTCATAGAGAAACATAGAAACATAGAAGATTGATAGCAGAAAACGACCTCATGGTTCATCTAGTTTGCCCTTATAGTATTTCCTGTATTTTATCTTGGGATGGATATATGTTTATCTCAGACATGTTTACATTCAGCTATTGTGGATTTAGCAACCATGTCTGCTGGAAATTTGTTCCAAGCATCTACTACTCTTTCAGTAAAATAATATTTTCTCATGTTGCTTCTGATCTTCCCCCCAACTAACCTCAGATTGTGCCCCCTTGTTCTTGTGTTCCTTTTCCTATTAAAAACACTTCCCTCCTGAACCTTATTTAACCGTTTAACATATTTAAATGTTTCAGTCATGTCCCTCCTTTCCCTTCTGTCCTCCAGACTATACAGATTGAGTTCATTAAGTCTTTCCTGATAGGTTTTACGCTTAAGGTCTTCCACCATTTTTGTAGCCCGTCTTTGGACCCGTTCAATTTTATCAATATCTTTTCGCAGGTGAGGCCTCCAGAACTGAACACAGTATTAAAAAACGTGGCCTCACCGGCGCTCTATACAGCGGGATCACAATCTCCCTCTTCCTGCTTGTTATATCTCTAGCCATGCAGCCAAGCATTCTACTTGCTTTCCTTACTGCTTGACCGCACTGTTCACCCATTTTGAGACTGTCAGAAATCACTATCGCTAAATCCTTCCCTTCTGAAGTTTTTGCTAACTGAAGGAAACCAGGAGCTGAAGGAAACCAGGAGGCTTTAAAATATTTATTTCAGCCCGCCAACATTTCTTCAGTTGGTTCTGTAATCTGTACGGCAGTGTTTTTCAACCAGTGTGCTTAGGCACACTAGTGTGCACCGAGACATGGTCAGCTGTGCCGCGAAGAAGGAAGCTCAGGTTCCAATCTCGCAACTTTTTGCTGAGAGCAAGAGAGAGAGAGAGAATGAGAGGAAGGGGGAAAGAGCGAAAGAAATGAGCAAAAAAGGGAGGAAAAAAAGAGAAATGAGAAAATGATTGAGGCAGAGAATGACAGGAAAGAGAGAGAAACAAAAGAGAGAGAAATGACTCTTGATTGAAAGTATATGATGAAAAAGCACCCAAAGAATAAGACAGAATCCCCCGCCCAGCCCTCACTTAATTTTGGAAATGGTTCAAGAGTGTGTATACACACACACACACACACACACACACACAAGGGGAGGGGTAGGAGACAGGGATGGAAAAAGAGAGGAGAGTGTCCTAGAGTGTCATTTTGTGTCATTTTGGTTGGTGGTGTGCCCCAGGATTTTGTAAATGTAAAAAAATGTGCCGTGGCTCAAAAAAGGTTGAAAATCACTGCTGTACGGTACCAAAAGTTCTCACAATATCCATGCACATATGTGTGTGGAATGGGGGCAGGGGCAGCTGTGACAAAGCCTTGCTGAGAAAGGTATTTCTTGTGGAAGAAAGAAGCCAGGCCCCTTGCTCCCTACTGAGACCATTTCTCCTGCTTTGCCAGAGCTGTCAGGCATGAATCCCAGGAGCGTTCCGTAACTAATTGACAGGAATGGGGGGCCATTGGGAGTCTAAGAATACATGGTATTACCCAGCATGCCTGGGCAAGATGGAGCAAGGGGGCTCAGGAGGCAGCTGTGGGGAAAATAAAGAATGCCCTTGAAATTCTTTTCTTTCCCATTTTTCTTAAGAGAAATCGGGGGGCAAAGAAGACAGCCTAAGGAGTAACGTTACTTCTGGGAAACGTGATTTCTCTAAAAATTAAGCAACAAATCTGGTGAACGCTTTTTG
The DNA here is from genome assembly GCF_031021105.1 of Erythrolamprus reginae. Taxonomy (NCBI): domain Eukaryota; kingdom Metazoa; phylum Chordata; class Lepidosauria; order Squamata; family Dipsadidae; genus Erythrolamprus; species Erythrolamprus reginae. Next base: position 35,019,075 of record NC_091953.1, on the reverse strand, counting down.
TCTGCTTTCCATGGAAAGTCAGTTCCACGGCAGCCTGCCTCCCTAAGGAAGAAACAGATGGAATTTCCATTTAAAGAGAATGCAATCCGAAGAAAGCATCCCTAGCTGGAATTTCCTCACAACCCCCACAACCCCCATCCAACTGAGAATAGTCTAAAATGGAAGACGTTTTCCTGACAACAGACCTCACTGGTTGAAAATCCCCTACAGGTGACCCTTTAACAGTAAAAATAAAAATAAAACTTCCAGACCTCAGATTTGGGGCAGAGAGAAATGTGGACGGCGATAGGCATAGAGAGAAAACCTATTGTTTGTTTACAGAGCAGATATGAAAGAACAGAGATTTCTTCATAGGTTTAACATTGGTGAAGAAGCTGCTGTTGGGCTTGGGCAGATGACACGAAGCACTCCGATTGAAATTCTTGTGGTTGCCAATTATTTCTCTTTAGTAGCAGGAAAGAAGAGACACCTCTTTGCTTTCCAAGCTCAGGAATGTACATCGTTATGGGTAGAAAATATTACATTATTACATTCAATCAACTGAACAGCAGAAACAAGAGTTTTCTTAGAATAGAATAGAATAGAATAGAATAGAGTAGAGTAGAGTAGAGTAGAATAGAATAGAATAGAAAATAGAATAGAATAGAATAGAATTCTTTATTGACCAAGTGTGATTGGACACACAAGGAATTTGTCTTGGTGCATATCCTCTCAGTGTACATAAAAGAAAATATAGATTTGTCAAGAATCATGTGGTACAACACTTAATGATTGTCAGGGGTCAAATAAGCAATGAAGAAACAACCAATATTAATAAAAATCTTAGGATATAAGCAACAAGTTACAGTCATACAGTCCTAAGTGGGAGGGAAAGGTGTTGGGGGTTTGGGGATGACACTATGGAGTCCCGTAATGAGTTCCACGCTTTGACAACTCGGTTACTGAAGTCATATTTTTTACAGTCAAGTTTGGAGCGGTTAATATTAAGTTTAAATCTGTTGTGTGCTCTTGTGTTGTTGTGGTTGAAGCTGAAGTAGTCACCGACAGGCAGGAGGTTGCAGCATATGATCTTGTGGGCAATACTTAGATCTTGTTTAAGGCGTCTTAGTTCTAAGCTTTCTAGGCCCAGGATTGAAAGTCTAGTCTCGTAGGGTATTCTGTTTCGAGTGGAGGAGTGAAGGGCTCTTCTGGTGAAGTATCTTTGGACATTTTCAAGGGTGTTAATGTCTGAGATGCGATATGGGTTCCAAACAGATGAGCTGTATTAGTTCTTACAAGAGTTGTCCTTTTGGTATTTTTCTAATAGCGCCTAAAGAACATGAAGTTAAGTGATCTGTGCTTCTGTGTAACAGAAAAAAGCAGTTCTCAAAATAGTCTTTAAAAATCTGTAAGGTAACAACCACACAAATCTTCACCAACATACTGAAGAAAGGTAGCCATACCCATAAAACCTTTGGGCCACTTGGCATGAAGCACTCCACCGATGTGTCATTTTAAGACAGCTTGTCCAAGTTTAAGGGCCACAATATCATGCCAGCATCACTTGGCCCTACCTGACGCATCATGATGAAAATTCTTTTTGATATACATTCACACGGCATGAGATCGTATCAAATAAAGTTCTTATTTCTTAAACCAACCAAATTGTACTTATCCTGATTGCTGTAGCTTTTGTTTGTCGTTTTCACTGTGCCGCACATTATCCTGAGAAGCAGCTAATGTAACAAAGGTTGGGCATCAGCGAAGGGGATGGGAAGCAAGATTTTAAATAAAAAATGATAAGTGATGAATAGAACAGCTAATCCCAGGAAACTTGCCTGGGAGGCCTCCCTTTTTTTCTTTTCTTTTTTTTTTAAATTTCCCCCCCTTTTCTTTAATTTCGTTGCAGCACATATAATCAATTATGGCCTGAATCGGGGATAAGGGGTGGGGAAGCCCTTCATTTCATAAATCAATTTTATACGGTCATCAGTCAGGTTTTGAATGCAAATACCTCTGTCGGTTTAGGTTATTCAGAATTAATTGACTCCCACCGGGCGAGCTTGGAGATGGAGTGAGGTTTTCTCACAAAGTCTACTCAGGCTCAGCATGGGGGTGGGTGGGTAGCCCTCCTTGTCTCCCTTCCCCGTTTCTCTTGTATTATCCCCTAGTATAGGAGATGTGGAGGTGAGATGTGTGTGTGAACTTGAGAAATAAAGTGGTGTGCCTATCGCCTCTCCAGCTCATGGACTCTTATGCATTGCTTTCAAGGGTTAGCATTTAAGACTTGAGTTTATCAAATAAGAAAACAAACAGAAATCCCATGACTCAGTATTCAGAGTCTGAACTGGTCTCTCATGTAATGAATAGGCCACATTGTATGGTCACTTTCACATCAGAGTCAACCCAAGGTCAGGAGTGACCATAAGTCATTAACCTCTGGGGTTTGTGTATATGTGTGATCAGGCTATCCGAACAGAAACCCATCTTCATGGGTATCTTCGTGTCAATTCGCTATTTCTATTAGAAACATAGAAACATAGAAGACTGACCACAGAAAAAGACCTCATGGTCCACCTAGTCTGCCCTTATACTATTTCCTGTATTTTATCTTACAATGGATATATGTTTATCCCAGGAATGTTTAAATTCAGTTACTGTGGATTTACCAACCACGTCTGCTGGAAGTTTGTTCCAAGGATCTACTACTCTTTCAGTAAAATAATATTTTCTCATGTTGCCTTTGATGTTTCCCCCAACTAACTTCAGATTGTGTCCCCTTGTTCTTTTGTTCACTTTCCTATTGATAGAGTATTAGGGCAATTCTCATAAAGATTTATCGTATAAGATCTCTCGTTTTCATATGGTGTTCGGTCCATTGCCAATTATGGCCAGGCAGAAGTACATGTGGATAAGAGACCAGAATGAAATACAACATTTTAGATATGAGACAAAGAGGAACCTAGTGCCATGTATATTGCCCACAAGATCATATGCTGCAATGTCCTGCCTGTCGGCGACTACTTCAGCTTCAACCACAACAACACAAGAGCACACAACAGATTTAAACTGAATATTAACCGCTCCAAACTTGACTGTAAAAAATATGACTTCAGTAACCGAGTTGTCGAAGTGTGGAACTCATTACCGGACTCCGTAGTGTCATCCCCAAACCCCCAACACTTTACTCTTAGATTATCCATGGTTGACCTATCCAGATTCCTAAGAGGTCAGTAAGGGGCGAGTACAAGTGCACTAGAGTGCCTTCCGTCCCCTGTCCTATTGCTCCCCTATATCTCCTATACCTTTCTTCTATTCCTATATCTCTTCTTCTATTCTTTCATTGATATGTTCTATTACTATATCTTCTTTTCTATTCTTTCATAGATATATTTTACTATGAGTATCTCCTCTATAACCTTCATCATGTATTTTACTATGTGTATATATACCCACTAAAACCCACATTGTGTATTGGACAAAATAAATAAATTAATTAATTAATAAAATAAATATACTTGAATAGTAGGATTTAAAGGAGTGCATTGTTATGAGCACCCGGTTCTGTCCCTGTGCTTTGAATATGCACACACAAATAGCCTCTCCTTCAGCCCCTTGTAAACACACTATGATACCTGAAGTTATTTTAATAGAAACCAAGTTTCCAGTACCTATTATCGTACTTTCCTATCATGAAGTCAGAACTGTGACAACAATAATACGCCTAATTAGAAGTTGGTAACAGGGATTCAGGCTGATATCAAAGACTGTACATGTATCTTCAGGTTGATATCCTTATTAATTCCTTTTTAAAAACAATTCATGCATAATTCTACAATATAACGCATATACTGTACAGCATGTAAGAAACTTCCAAGTCACTTACCTACCTCTGTGGACACCTCTATTGATCTATGATTCACTTATACATTGATTTTACTGCCAGTTTAAGAGTAGAAGTATCTCAAAGTGAGACTGCAGGCTTCAGAAATTTGCTGACATCTTTATTTTCTCCAACCTTGGCAATTTAAGCCTAGTGGACTTCAACCTTCAGCCAGCTGGCTGGGGAATTCTGGGAGTTGAAGTCCTCCCATCCTGAAGTTGTCAATGTTGGAAAACCCTACTCTAAGAACATAGCTGAGATTATATTCATGAAGAAAAATTCTTATGAAGCAAAAACAAACGAATTGGGGATTCTTAGGAGAACATTTGGCAACATTTCAAACTTATTTATTTATTGGATTTGTATGCCGCCCCTCTCCGAGGACAGTGTAAGTGGATTTATATGTAATGTTGGGGGGTGGGTGGGTTTGAAGCTATATAAGTTATGGGATTTTAATTTTTTTATGTTATGAAAGGGAAGATATAATAATATAGGCAGAACTATGTAGAAGGTTTAGAAAGGGAAAGTTAGATACACAAATTGCAGAAATTGGTTATTAGTTAGGAAATATCTTCACTACTATAGAGACAAAGTTGGATAGCTACAATTGGATTACAAAGCTCTGGACCACTGGCAGAGAGGGTTGTTGTTGTTGCTTTATGTTTTTTGCTGCTTGTCTGTTGGTCATTCATATTTTTGTGGTTCACAAATTTGCAGCACTCATTAACTGGGAATAATATTTTCCCAATGATCTATCCGGTAGTTAGATCATCAAACAAATCAAGATCTGTGTTGATTTTTTTTTATATATAATTTTATTTATTGATTTTTAACAATTTTAAAATCACACAACATAAAACAGTGCGTAGTGAAATGTGAATTGTGCCCACCACCCCGACATACACACATTCCCCACCACCAAATTGGGGGTATTTCTTTTATAATCCACTTAACCCAAGAGCAATATATCTATCTACATATTATAGAGTGATTCTAGTTTATTTCTTGTAGCTTGGTCTCGGATTCTACTCGTCATATATCGTCTTACCTTGTCCCACCGTCCCATCAGCCGTCCCAAATCAGTTTCATTATCCAAATTTATCCTTTTTTCCATAATTTCAAATTGAATATGATCCACCATGTACCTATACCAATTTTGCATTGTCCATTTTGTCGCATCCTTCCAACCCAAAACTATTACTGCCTGAGCACTTTCTATTGCTGCTTTTTTTATTTCTCTAAATTCTCCCATCGCATTGCTTTTTACTAGTACTGCCATTTCCTTAGTGATTGTCCATTGTATATTTAACATTCCATTGATATCCTCTTTCACTTTTTGCCAAAATTCCTGCACTATCGGGCATTCCCAAAACATATGCATAAACACTCCTTTATCTTGACAACCATGCCAACAATTCCCCCTGACATTCTGCTGAAAATGTGCAAATTGAACGGGAGTAAAATACCAAGATCTGTGTTGATTTATGTAGTAGTGGGAGGTAATTTTACTATCTTGCCAGAAATCTCACTTTCGAAAATGGTGATTATCCATTTTAAGGAGAAAAATTATTTGAAACTTGCAGTAGCATAAGGTGGGAGCTACTTTGGATGAGTGGGACAAGGCATGTCCAACCCCACTCCTTCTAACCAGATAATTATTTTTTTTTAAGGGATAGAGCTAAAGTGTTTAGGAGGACCCTATTTTTGCAGGACTACTCTGTGATGTTTGGGTCTAGTTACTAGACCAGCATTTTTCAACCTTTGCAACTTTATGACATGCAGAATTCAACTTCCTATGCTGGCTGGGGAATTCTGGGAATTGAACTCCCAAATCTTAAAGTTGTCAAAATTAAGAAACATTGCACTAGACCCTGCACTTCTTTCTTTCTTTATAGTTTAGACCAGTGTTTCCCAACTTTGGCAACTTGAAGAGATCTGGACTTCAACTCCCAGAATTCCCCAGCCAGTGAATGCTATAAAGAAAGAGCGAAGCATTTGCTGGCTGGGGAATTCTGGGAGTTGAAGTCCACAAGTCTTAAAGTTGCCAAGTTTGGGCATCCCTGCTTTAGATGGTTCCATTGTACTGGGCATTGACTGGGTGCAAGCCCATGATTTAGGTGTATAGGAAGATAAAGGAAGAATTTATTTTCATTTCAAAGATGCCAACAGTACCATCTACAGCTTTCCTCATTATCACTCTTCCCCCTGTCCTGTTCAGTTATCTGAACCCTCTTTCTTGCCAGAAAAGTATATAGAATTTGTACATTTGACTGGAGAAAAGACAACATACAACTCCATCATTGGATTGTGATCCAGAAACATTTGAATTTTCACGACATGCCGAATCTTTTAATACAGTGTTAGAGGCAAGTGGTAGAAACAACTGAGTTTAAAATAAAACACTTGTATTTTGGAAGGTTCTTCTTTGTTTCTGAAATGTTTGGAAACATCACATGAAATACCAGTTTTTAAAAACAAACAAACAAAGAAGCCACTGACTTTGTTAAGTGAAAGTAAGCTTACACTGCACTTTTTTGCTGCCATAAGTTGGCCAATGGAATACTACTGAGGACCATTTGTGAAGGGAACTTTGGAGTTTAGGAAACAAAAGGAAACTGAGAACAAAAGATTCTTGCAAATTCCACCATACTATTTCTTGTTGACATGTGCAGGGAATTTGTTGAAGCTAGAAAGGCTGGTTTAATGGAGAATTCTCTTCTAAAAACTGGCAAGAGGATGGGTGATATGGTGCAAGAGGAAAGGCTATGCCCTTTCTCATTCTTCTGGCCCAAATTATAAAACCTTTTCCTGCCTTCAAGTTTAGAGATATGCTATGCCTGATTTTGCTACTAGATTGAGGCAAAACTAAGAAATTACCCTGGGAACTGTGTAATTGAGATGCATTCTTTATGAGAAGAAGGGGGAGGTAAGAGAGCAGAGGGGGCACAGGGAGGGAGATAAATTGAGAAGGAAAGGAAAAAAGGAACTTTCTGCTGATATATGATTATTCTTTGTTCTGAATAAATTGGGTAAAGTCACCAAGCCGATAAACTTTAACTGAAACAGAGCAGCAATGAAGGCTACTATTGTTTTAATTAAGATATTCATTATAGTTTTATAACCGTTAGGAGACCTTTATGCACTCCTCTAAATTTCCCGTGTAGTATGGAGGAGATGATTATTATCAACCATTAAATCTATCCGAGGTACAATTACATCAACCATTAAACTCCCATGCATCATGTAGTTATCAATATGTTTTATCTTAAACAGTGTCAAAGATTATCATGTAAAAAAATGAATGCATAAAGAAAATATACAATATTTGACTGAATAAAAGTTAAAGTTACACAGAGGGATAAATATAGTTATTAGAATTCAGCTCCAATGAAGTCATGGTACTAATGAAATTAGTACCTAGAAACATAGAAACATAGAAGACTGACGGCAGAAAAAGACCTCATGGTCCACCTAGTCTGCCCTTATACTATTTTCTGTGTTTTATCTTAGGATGGATATATGTTTATCCCAGGCATGTTTAAATTCAGTTACTGTGGATTTACCAACCACGTCTGCTGGAAGTTTGTTCCAAGGATCTACTACTCTTTCAGTAAAATAATATTTTCTCACATTGCTTTTGATCTTTCCCCCAACTAACTTCAGATTGTGTCCCCTTGTTATTGTGTTCACTTTTCTATTAAAAACATTTCCCTCCTGGACCTTATTTAACCCTTTAATATATTTAAATGTTTCGATCATGTCCCCCCTTTTTCTTCTGCCCTCCAGACTATGCATAAAACATAACCTATGTTATGTTTTAATTTACCTCATATAGATTAAAAAAGACTGGATTAAACAAGGACCTCATATAGGGATCTGAAATCTTTGGGAAAATTGTGGAATGTGATAATTATTTTTTTAATTTTTCTTTTAAATATTTAGAGTCCTTTGAGTTTGGTAGCATATAAATTAGATTAATAAAATCAATCAATAAAATAAATAATAATACAGTGATCCCCTGAGTTTCGCGATCTCGATCTTTGCGAAACGCTATATCGCGATTTTTCCACCCGATGACGTCACTCCCTTCCTTTCTCATCTTTCTTTCTCTCTCTCTTTCTCTATCTTGCTTCTTCCTCTCTCACACTCTCTGCCTCCCTCTCTCATCTCTTTCTTTCCTTCTCTCTCTTTCTCTATCTCTCCCCCTCTTGCTCTCGAGCGGCAAGCGAGCAGCCGGGCGGGCGGGTGAACAGGCAAGCAGAGCAGCCGGGCGGGCGGGTGAATGGGCAAGCGAGCAGCCGGGCGGGCGGGCGAACGGGCAAGCGGAGCGGCCGGGCGGGCGGGTGAATGGGCAAGCGAGCAGCTGGGCGGGCGGGCGAACGGGTAAGCGGAGCGGCCGGGCGGGCGGGTGAACGGGCAAGCGAGCAGCCGGGCGGGCGGGTGAACGGGCAAGCGGCAAGTGATCTTGGGGTTTCCCCTTTGCCTGGGCGGCGGGAAGACCCAGGGAAGGTTCCTTCGGCTGCCCAACAGCTGATCTGCTCCACAGCGCGGCAGCAGCGAGGAACCGAAGATGGGGTTTCCCCATTGCCTGGGCAACAAGGAAACCCCATCTTCGGCTCCTCACTGCTGCTGCGCTGCGGAGCAGATCAGCTGTTGGGCGGTCGAAGGAACCTTCCCTGGGTCTTCCCCGCCACCCACACACAAACTCCACCATCTGCGCATGTGCGGCCATGAAAAAAAGGTCGCGCATGCGCAGATGGTGTTTTTACTTCTGCACCGCTATATCGCGACAAATCGAGTTTCGCGAGGGGTCTTGGAACGGAACCCTCGCGAAACCCGAGGGATCACTGTATTACAATTGTTAAGATCATACTGTGTTTCTGGAACGTAACTATTTTATTTTTGCATATTGCATTGAGGAATGTATTGTGTTTTTAAATTGAATTAAAGTTAAACACAGTTTTTCCAAAGGAAATGGACTTTCTAATATATAAGTTGTCTTATTTTTTACAAATCATTCTTATGTTTGTTTATACAAAAGGAAGAATTAGTTTATCCACTGGGTCTGGGTAATTGTACGGATGGGTGTCCTGCTATAGATTTTTGCCTGAGAGCAAATGTTAAGATTTTTAAAAAATTCATATACATTATATGCATTGCTTACCTTTTATTATATTAATATATCTTTGTCAAACATTATATTGCACCTAATTATAATGTGCGTGGTGTTAAGATTGTAAGAAATGTGCCGTTATGTAAATATGTACATTGGGGGAAGGATCCATCAAAGCAATGTTGAAATCCCATCTGTCCGTCCATTACCCTGGGGGGGGATTATTGACCCCCTCAGAGAGGGTCCGCAACTTGGGTGTCCTCCTCGATCCACAGCTCACATTAGAGAACCATCTTTCAGCTGTGGCGAGGGGGGTGTTTGCTCAGGTTCGCCTGGTGCACCAGTTGCGGCCCTATCTGGACCGGGACTCATTGCTCACAGTCACTCATGCCCTCATCACCTCGAGGTTTGACTACTGTAATGCTCTCTACATGGGGCTACCTTTGAAAAGTGTTCAGAAACTTCAGATCGTGCAGAATGCAGCTGCGAGAGCAGTCATGGGCTTACCTAGGTATGCCCATGTTTCACCATCACTCCGCAGTCTGCATTGGCTGCCGATCAATTTCCGGTCACAATTCAAAATGTTGGTTATGACCTTTAAAGCCCTTCATGGCACTGGACCAGAATATCTCCGAGACCGCCTCCTGCCGCACAAATCCCAGCGACCGATTAGGTCCCACAGAGTGGGCCTTCTCCGGGTCCCGTCAACTAAACAATGTCGGTTGGCGGGCCCCAGGGGAAGAGCCTTCTCTGTGGTGGCACCGGCTCTCTGGAACCAACTCCCCCCAGAGATTAGAACTGCCCCTCCTCTTCCTGCCTTCCGTAAACTCCTTAAAAACCCACCTTTGCCATCAGGCATGGGGGAATTAAAACACCTCCCCCGGGCATGTTCAATTTATACATGGTATGCTTGTGTGTGTGTGTCTGTTAGTATATGGGGTTCTTTTAAATCTTTAAATATTTTAAAGTTATTTGGATTATTTATGATTTATTCTATCTTGTTGTGAGCCGCCCCGAGTCTTCGGAGAGGGGCGGCATACAAATCTAAATGATAAATAAATAAATAAAATAAATAAATAAACCTGTTCAAGAATAAGACTATGAATCAACATTTTAAGGCACATACTATTTGCTGTGCCAAAAAAACAAATGCTCATATATATTAATGACATCTGCAGTTCCCAAATTTATTGCAGAGCCTCTTTTATGGTGCTTGGGGAAAAGAAAGAAATCTTTAACACACTTGGTGGGAATTCTAAAGAATTTACAACCCTCTTTCCCGGAGACACTAATGTTTTCATAGCCTTGATACCCATGATTTCAGTGCCCTATGGAACTCAAATTTCAGTTAATGCCAGGGGCCCAGACCAGAGCTCATAAGCTTTTGGAAAGCAGCCAATAATATTGCATGGAGTCATTTATTTCCAAGAACCGAAATTGAGGACAGGAAAGGGGGGGGGGCGCTTGGAGGGGAGAGAAATAATCAAAACAGGTGGAAAAGAGGAAGAATAAATTCTCATTTATCTTTACTGTCATATGGTTTTATCTTTCCGTACAAAGTTCATCTTTTTAAAAATGTTCTGGATTCTCTATGACTAAAAAGAATTTTAAGATACGAGAAAGGTTACCCTTGGTATAAACAATCAGTAAGTAAAGACTAATATAGTTTTCTAAAACTGATGGTTTCCAGATGTGGCCAGAAAACCATTCCAGGGCTTAAAGATCTTGATTTAGAATGAAGTTCAAAAACTTTAATAAAAATACAGGTAATCCTCACCTTAGAAAAGTTCATTTAGTGACCATTGGAAGTTACAACATCATTGGAAAAAGTGACTTATGACCAGAGGTGGCTTGCACATTTGTAAAAATACTACTCTATGAGTGTGGCTTAATGCTGTGGGTGTGGCTTAATTTTGGGGGAGTGGCTTGATAATCATGTGACCGGATGGGAGTGGCTTGGTGGTCATGAGAACATGAGAACATGAGTGCTCATCAACAAGCTAATTTATTAAAGATCTTTGTGGGTAGAGAAAGGACTGATTTTAATGTATTGGGATTTTAGTTTGTAATTCTTAATTACTGTATTTTTCGGTGTATAAGACACACTTTTTTACCTCAAAAAGGTGCGTCAAAAAACGGGTGTGTCTTATACATCGGATATGGGGCGGGGTTCAGCAGCTGCGGGGGCTATCCCCAAAGCCGCCTGGCAGTCGTCGACTGGAGGCCAGTGGCTCGGCTCCGGGGATGAGTGGGCGTGTGGCATCCAGACAGCGGAGGAGCCCACGGGGCAGCTTCATTCATCCGGTGGGATGGGACTCGGCTCCATCAGCCCCCACCCCAATCTCCCGCCTTCGGGGGTGCCTTTGGGAGGGCGCAGCGGTCAGCGAAGGCGCTCCGAGCAGAGGGCGTCAGCTGCATAATTCCCGAGCTGAGGCAGCTTTGCTTGGAGCGCCTTCACCAACCTCTCCCCCTTTCTAAGAGGTCTGTAAGGGGCGTGCATAAGTGCATCATTGAGTCTACCATCCCTGTCCTACTGTTCTATTGTCTTCTATCATTACTTTTTATCATTACTTATCTAATGTTTTATTTGTACAAATTACCACCCTACAATTGTTTGACAAATACATAAATAAAAAAATAAAAAACTAATAAAGTCTATACAACTAATTTCTCACTCAAAGAAAAATGTACTATCCCCTGAACTTAAGGACAAGGTTTAAGGAACAAGTGGCAGCACTATCATCTCCAAGAACTCTGCCCCACTTCTTCAAGACTGACAATTTATATTTGTTAAAGGAGTGCAGATACATCTTGTTGAAATTACATTTCAGTGAAAGGATATATTGGCAGTGGCTATATTTATTTATTTTGCACCTTCAATTCAGACTTGAGTCCTGGACTAGACACTGCAATTTTCTTAGCAAGATGGCATATACAATATGTAACCCAAAATGTTACCTATCTATTGAAACTCATGAGCTCTATAAAAGAGGAGAGCAGTCGGACTGTTTGGGGTTCAAAACTCTGGGAGATTTCTGAAGAACACAGAAAAGAGTGGGGAGGTTATGGGATTCAATAGCAGCTTCGTTTGAATGAAGAAACAGGAAAATCAGTGCACTGTACAAATATCCAAACCCATATAACTGAAAAAGAACATGTTAATTTTAACCTTGAACACTTCTAGGTTTGCTTGGGGCTAAACTGACTCCTGCCAATCAACTGTGTTATGCAAACTACTTAGCAGAGGTTTAACTGTTCTTTTCATGTCCCCACAACCACATGGGAAGTGTGGGAAAAGGGTGGAGGGGGGTGGGGAATGGATAAGTCTCTCTTAAACTGTCAAAGGAGCATCAACACTAATTGCACCACTGTTGTTGTGGGTTTTTAAGGAATTTTCCTCAAAGGGGTGGGGGATGGAACTGAAACATGAAATCCTCCCAGTTGTTGTGGTTAGCTCTGGCCCAGCTCCTGCCCCAAGGACTGTGGATGTGGGGGAGACATCCACATGCTGGAGGCCTGTTTTGCCCCCCCCCCCCGGTGGAATCTGCTGATGAAGGCTCCTCTGACCAAGAAGACATGAGTGACAGGGAGGAGGAGAGTGTGGCAGACAGCTCAGAAGGAGATCAATTATCTAGCTCTTCCTTGGATTCGGAACAAGAGTTAATGATACAGCCACGCATGCGGAGAGCGATGCATAGGCAACAACAACTGAGAAATTATTATCAAATAAAATGAGACCACCTGTGGTTGGGTGGGGCTGTGGTAATTAGTGAGGCTGCTATAAATAGCAGCCTGTGGGTTTGACCATTGTGGAGGATTATCTGATCGTTGTGTTTCCTGACTGCTTTACTGACTTTGACCTTTTGTGTGCTGATTTCCCCCCGCTTTGAAACTAAACCAGGGCAAAGTGTGTTTCACTTTGTGAAAGAAGAAGGACTGTGAATTGCCTCACAGCTGCAAGCTAAGTATCACAGAACTGATAAGGGACTTGTACAAATTACCAGTTTGTTTGGAGACGAGTGCTCTTTGCTATACCAAAAGAGGGCTTGGTTTAAGTGAATTTTCATTATAAAGAACATTGTTTTGAATTTTCAAACGTTTGTGTGTCTGAAATTGTATTTGTGCATTTTTGGGAGGATTCTACCAGAGAGCTCGACAGAACACCTGTGTCCTTAGCATCTGCTGGGAGAATTAAAAAGATGACTATGAGACCACTGAATGATTGATCTGCGATTAGATGTTACCAGTGCAAAGGTTCGAGGTTCTTGAGCAAGAAAGCAGTTGACTCAGCCAATTGGTTCATCCAAACAGGTACTGAATCAGGGCTCTCCTTCTTCCCCTACAGTTTCTATTTATCTATATAAAGTGGTACCTCTACTTAATAACTTAATTCGTTCTGTGACCAGATCCTTAAGTAGAAAAGTTTGTAAGTAGAAGCAATTTTTCCCATAGGAATCAATGTAAAGGCAAATAATGCATGCACACCCATTTGGAAAGAAATAAAAGCTCGGAATTTGGATTGGAGGAGGAAGAGGAAGAAGAGGAGGAGGACAGTCGTTGCTGAAGGAAGGTAAGTAGTGATGAGCGAACCCAACGGTATTCGGGTTCGGCAAGTTCAGCCAAATTTTACGCAAATTTTACGCAAAACCCGAACCGAACCAGAACTCGAACCCAAACGGGGAATCCCTCCCATGAAGAGATTCTGGGGGTGGAGCTTTGATGAATCCAGGAAGTGATCACCTTGGCGTCCTTAGCAACCTGCCGGTGACATCAAAGCTCTGCCCCCAGAATCTCTTTGTGGGAGGGATTCCCCAGCTCCTTCAAAGGGAGGTTTTCATGTAAAAATAAACATTGTTATTTTTACGAAAAAGGACACCGTAGTGGCGCTGCAAGCAAAGGGGGGTCCTTTCACATAAAAATAAACATGTTTATTTTCACGTGAAAGGACCGCCCTTTGCTTGCAGCACCGCCACAGTGTCCTTTTTCGTAAAAATAACAAAGTTTACTTGTATAAAGAATTGAGCTTTTCCAACCCTCTTTTTTTTTCAAAGCAAAGGAAAGCTTTCCAGAAGTATTTATCAAAATATTGGAATACATTTCCTTTGTATTTTTTCACATATTTTTATTCTCATGTCCCCCACTCCTTTTGCACTCAGAGATAATGATTTACGACAGGGTCCCCAAACCTGGCAATTTTATGACTTGTGGACTTCAACTCCCAGAATTTTGGGAGTCGAAGTACACAAGTCTTAAAGTTGCCAAGTTTGAAGACCTGTGATTTAGAATAATGACCACACAACATTTCAAAAGTTTAAGTTTAAATGTAATAATTAATTATTTCTATATAATAATAGTAATAAAACAGTTCTTCTAAGGAAATTTCTCCAAGGAATTGTAAAATATCAATTAGTCAAATATTAATGTCTTTCAGTCAACTAGGTCATGCTTGTCTCAAAGGTGCTTTTACAAAAAGAACTGGGCTAAGTTTTTCTCTGAGTAAGAAAACTTTCCGTTCTCTTCCCCGGAAGCTTCATCAGAACTAAATGAAGTTTCTTGGATGAGAAGTGAAATGTCAAGTTGCCTTTTGAAAAAGCACCTTTGCAGTGATGGGCTCCTACAGGTACGGTCAGGTATGCAGAACTGGTAGAAAAATTTTGGTCAGGTACGCAGAACAGGTAGAAAAAATTTGATTCCCCCCCCCCCCCCATTTTTCCCCCTTCTGGGCTCTGAGTACGTTTTTTCTATCTCAGTAAATGAGGTTGAATGTATATAATTTTAGAAGATTTGTGCGTGTGTGTATTATTATTATTATTTATTAGATTTGTATGCCGCCCCTCTCCGTAGACTTGGGGCGGCTTACAGCAATGATAAAAACAATATATAATGACAAATCTAATAATTAGAATCTAAAATAACAATAATACATTTAAAAAGTCTAAAAAGCAAGAAACTCCAATACAGTGATCTCTCGGTTAGCGCGGGGGTTACGTTCCAAGACCTCCCGCGCTAACCGATTTCTGCGTTATACTGGATGCGGAAGTAAAAACCACCATCTGCGCATGTGCGCCATTTTTTCATGGCCGCACATGCGCAGATGGTGGAGTTTGTGTGTGGGCGGCGGGGAAGACCAAGGGAAAGTTCCTTCAGCCGCCCAACAGCTGATCTGCTCCGCAGCGCGGAAGCAGCGAGGAGCCGAAGATGGGGTAAAGGCAAAGGGGAAACCCCATCTTCGGCTCCTCGCTGCTGCCGCGCTGCGGAGCGGATCAGGTGTTGGGCGGCTGAAGGAACCTTCCCTTGGTCTTCCCGCCGCCCAGGCAAAGGGGAATCCCCAAGATCGCTTGCCGCTTGCCGCTTTGCAGCTTGGAGCCTTGCTTCGCCTCCTTCGCTGCAATAGGCAAGCGGCAAGCGATCTTGAGAAAGAGAGAGAAAGGAGGGCGACTTGCCAGTCCACGCCCCCCTGGATGAACAGCCTCGCATGGCCCCAGCGCCGGGCTCCGCTGTTGCCTCCGCCCCCATTCGGCTCTGCAGCTGAGAGGCCTTCCCGGCAGAGCCCTCCCCAACAGCTCCCGCCGCCAGCGCAAAAAAGAAAACAAAAAAAAAATCCCCAAAAGAGGCAGGCACAAAGCGGGGGCACAAGGGGAGCTGCCCGGCAGAGGTTGCTTTTTTTCTTCTCGTGGGCAAGTGGAGGGGGGGAGAGAGAAGGGAGGAAGAGAGTG
The DNA here is from genome assembly GCF_031021105.1 of Erythrolamprus reginae. Lineage (NCBI taxonomy): Eukaryota > Metazoa > Chordata > Lepidosauria > Squamata > Dipsadidae > Erythrolamprus > Erythrolamprus reginae. Next base: position 35,003,384 of record NC_091953.1, on the reverse strand, counting down.
TGAGAGAGGAAGAAAGAGAGAGAGAAATGATAGAAAAAAGGGGAGAAAAAAGAGAAATGAGAAAATGATTGAAGCATAGTGACAGGAAAGAAAGAGAAAGAGACAGAGAAGTGACTCTTGGTGATGACGTATGACGTCATCGGGTGGGAAAAACCGTGGTATAGCAAAAAAAACGCGGACTTATTTTTTAATTAATATTTTTTGAAAAACCGCGTTGCAGCGTTTCGCGCTAATCGAGAACGCGCAAATCGAGGGATCACTGTACATAAAAAACATACATACAGTCATATCATACACAAAAAACTACGTAGGCAGGGGGAGATGTTTCAGTTCCCCCACGCTTGACGACAGAGGTGGGTTTTAAGGAGTTTATGAAAGGCAAGGAGGGAGGGGGCAGTTCTAATCTCTGGAGGGAGCTGATTCCAGAGGGTCGGAGCCACCACAGAGAAGGCTCTTCCTCTGTGTCCCGCCAAACAACATTGTTTCGTTGATGGGACCCGGAGGAGACCAACTCTGTGGGACCTAACCGGTTGCTGGGATTTGTGTGGCAGAAGGCGGTCTCGTAGATACCCTGGTCCAGTACCATGAAGGGCTTTATAGGTGATGACCAACACTTTGAATTGTGACTGGAAACTGATTGGCAACCAATGCAGACTGCGGAGGGTTGGAGTAACATGGGCATATTTGGGAAAGCCCATGATTGCTTTCGCAGCTGCATTCTGCACGATCTGAAGTTTCCAAACACTCTTCAAAGGTAGCCCCATGTAGAGAGCGTTACAGTAGTCGAGCTTCAAGGTAATGAGGGCATGAGTGACTGTGAGCAGTGACTCCTGGTCCAAATAGGGCCACAACTGGTGCACCAGGCGAACCTGGGCAAACGCCCCCCTCGCCACAGCTGAAAGATGTTTCTCTAATGTGAGCTGTGGATTGAGGAGGACGCCCAAGTTGCGAACCCTCTCCGAGGGGGTCAATAATTCCCCCCCACCAGGGTGATGGACGGACAGATGGAATTGTCCTTGGGAGGCAAAACCCACAGCCACTCCATCTTATCAGGGTTGAGTTTGAGTCTGTTGACACCCATCCAGGCCCCAACAGCCTCCAGACACCAGCACATCACTTCCACTGCTTCGTTGACTGAACATGGGGTGGAGATGTAAAGCTGGGTATCATCGGCGTACTGACACTGTACATACACATACAGTTTATATAGTATATAACGTATATTTTTGTGTGCCTGTGTGTAATATGTATGTACACATATGGCATATACACATAGAATTAAATGATATGTTTTGGGTATTCAGTAATAGTAAATAGGTAGGGAAATTGTATCTCTTTGAGGCAAGAAGAGGCCAATCACCCTAACGCTAACCCTTGATGTGAGTGACGTCAAGTTGGCCACCTTTAAGCCAGTCGCATGACCTTTAAGCCACCCCATCACATGATTGTCAAGCCACTCCCACCTGGTCACATGGCTGGAAAACCACACCCACAAAATAAGCCACACCCACAGTGTGGTAGTAAAATTTTTTGCAGCCCTTCACTGCATCTTTGAGATAATCAGCTATCAATTAGAATTATGGTCCTTGCGGACTTAGAAAGATAATTTTATCCGGATCAGGTAAGCCAAAAATAGTTTAGTGGGAATTATATTTGGGAAGCTAATTAGAGACACAATCATGGGCTCACAGTTGGTGCATTACTTTTGAACTGATGCAGTCTTGGAAGAATCAAAGCATTTGCCTGTTTGCTTGATACCTGTCCATATAATATGTATATTACATATTATAAAAGAAACAATAATCCTTCTTTGTCCTTTCATCCCTAAAAGTAAAATCCCTATATAAAATTGCCCAGAACTTCCTGTCACTTAGAAAGTGCTTGGGAGAACATCAAAAATATTTTACACTCAAAAGTCATATATACACGTATGGTGATGGAAAAAACAAGTGGAGGCAAGGCACCCTGGATTATGATCAAGTAAGAAAAATATATTTATAACTTGTTTCCAAATGTACTGGTTGGAACTGGTCTATGAAAATAAGCCCATTGCCAAAGAACAGTTTATAAGATAGGTCTAGCTATATAGTCCGCTGACATGTTTTTTTAATTAATCAGAAATTATCTGAAGTTATTTGTGCCTTGTTTTTTCTACCCTTCCCATTTTTATTCACTATCCCTTCAGTATTATCCATGTCCCAGGATAAAAATGCATGCGGGTGTATGTCTCTGTGGGTGGGTGTGCTAATATTTCTTTGGCACAGCCTCTGCTATCATGTCAGCTTAACTTGGCCTGCTGAGGCAGAATTTCCTTTTCTCTTTCATAGTCTAGAAATACAATAATGTCTGCCAATTCTGTATGAAGGAGTCTCTCTCTCTCTCTCTCTGCTGCAGAGTGCCAGTTGGCGCTGAAACATCTGGCATATCTGAATAACTGGACCAAGGGAAGGCCTATTCAATAACAGTTATAATTTCAAGCCCGTAAAACAGAATATTCCTGAATGTGAACGAGGAAGAAGCTTCCTTTGAGATAGAGTAGGATTAGAGCTTCTGCTCTGGCAATCTCACACTACTTACCAGAGCTTACAAAACTTTTGCCAGACCCATCCTCGAATACAGCTCATCTGTTTGGAACCCATATCGCATCTCAGACATTAACACCCTTGAAAATGTCCAAAGATACTTCACCAGAAGAGCCCTTCACTCCTCCACTCGAAATAGAATACCCTACGAGACTAGACTTACAATCCTGGGCCTAGAAAGTTTAGAACTAAAACGCCTTAAACAAGATCTAAGTATTTCCCACAAGATCATATGCTGCAACGTCCTGCCTGTCGGCGACTACTTCAGCTTCAGCTTCAACCACAACAACACAAGAGCACACAACAGATTTAAACTTAATATTAACCACTCCAAACTTGACTGTAAAAAATATGACTTCAGTAACCGAGTTGTCGAAGCGTGGAACTCATTACCGGACTCCATAGTGTCATCCCCAAACCCCCAACACTTTACCCTTAGATTATCTACGGTTGACATATCCAGATTCCTAAGAGGTCAGTAAGGGGCGAGTACAAGTGCACTAGAATGCCTTCCGTCCCCTGTCCTATTGCTCTCCTATATCTCCTACAGCTTTCTTCTATTCCTATATCTCTTCTTCTGTTCTTTCATTGATATGTTCTATTACTATATCTTCTTTTCTATTCTTTCATAGATATATTTTACTATGAGTATCTCCTCTATAACCTTCATCATGTATTTTACTATAGATATATACCCACTAAAACCCTCATTGTGTATTGGACAAAATAAATAAATAAAAATAAAATAAATAAGAGTCACTTATAAAACAAATGAATTTGTGCCATTGGATGTCCTGGATTGGAAGTCAACACATGTGAAGAGTAGCAGTGAGGCCTAGAATTAATTTAATAACATAGTCAAAACCAATTACTTTACTACCCAAAGCAAAATATTTGGCTGTAGCTATCTCTTCTTTTTCTAAGTACAGTGGTACCTCTACTTACGAACTTAATTCGTTCAATGACCAGGTTTTTAAGTAGAAAAGTTTGTAAGAAGAAGCAATTTTTCCCATAGGAATCAATGTGAAAGCAAATAATGTGTGCGATTGGGGAAACCACAGGGAGGGTGGAGGCCCTGTTTCCTCCCAGGAGATTCCTAGAGAGACCCCCCAGAGGCTTCTCCATGCCTTTTTCGGCCCTGTTTCTTCCCAGGAGATTCCTAGAGAGACCCCCACAGAGGCTTCTCCCCGCCTTTTCTGGCCCTTTTCCTCCCAAGATATTCCTAGAGAGGCCCCACGGAGGCTTCTCCCCGCCTTTTCCAGTTACAGTTTCAGAGGCTCGGGACCACCTGGCACCCCTGCCAGGAGCCACCAGAGCAAGATATTTTTTTTATCATTCTGGTAGGGCCGTGAATGGCAGCCCACCCCTGCTTATGAAACCAGAAGGTTCAATGAAATGGAGACAGCAATTCCCATTTGGCTTACAACAACTTTTGGGCATTCTTAAATGACTCCTTTGGCTTCCATGGGCTGCAATATGCATATCCAGTGACACAATTCTTCCATGGGAGTGAGACTGGAAATATTTGATCCTTTTATTTATTTCTTTTTCTTTCTGGTGGTTTGGAAACACAAAGTACAAAATAGTATTAAGCCTTCCAAAAAATTAGCATCCCTCTTTTGTGTTTTTTAATGAGGAAAAAAAATGGAACATCATGCTGCCAGCAATTGGTGGCTTTATTGCTAATTTTAGAGGGGTGATTTTGGGGGTGGGCCTGCTTGGAGCTGTAATTCCATCTGTATCTTTGAAAATGCTAAAGTCTTCTGAAAATAATTGGAGCATTACATGCTGCTTCTTATTCCAGCAAAGACTAAGTCTTTCTTACATTTATCATTCTAATATATTGGGTAATACTACTCTACATGCCAGCCCCTCTCCAAACAAAAATCTATATTTCAAACATCCATACACCTTTCAGTACAGCTCTAATTTTATGCCTGCTCCCACCAGGCCCCTAAGAATGCACAGTCTCTCCAAAAGTGAGTTAAAGGCTGCTGTTCCTTTCCACCTCCTTTCACCCACCTTTTTTTCCTCGGGTGCCGAAAGACCATGTGCACGCACTATTGCGCATGTGTGAGTGCCACACCCATTTCAATGCCTGGGGAGAACGATAACAGCTTTTCCCACCCCCTGGAGGACTTCTGGAAGCCACAAACAGCCTGTTTCCCAACTTCTGATGAGCCCAGTAGGCTCATGTTTTGCCCTCCCCAAGCTCCAAAGGCTTCCTTGGAGCCAGCGGAGGTAAAATGCCCTCCCCCACCCCCCTTGGAGGCTCTCTGAAAGCCAAAAATGCCCTCCCAGACCCTCTACTGGCCAGCACACACATACACATTGGAACTGAGCTAAGGCAACGGCTTGCATGCCAGCAGATATGGCTCCACGTGTCACCTGTGGCACCCATGCCATAGGCTCACCATCACTGGCCTATAGCATCACACTCAACTTTTCCCTATCCAGTCTACAATACTGAGGTGGGTTCTAATTTACCTGCGAACTTCCTGTAAGGACTCTAGTCTGAGAACAGTAAAATGTTGGAGCATTATCTGTGACAAATACATTTTATGAACTCAGCCCTTCACCTTAATGTGACAAAACTCAGCTTTGCCCCTTGAACATTGGCTACTAGATTTTGCTAATTTTGAATCTTGGACGATGAACCTTGGGCAACCTATAATTTTATCTATTAATACACTTAATACTCTGCTGATGTTTATACTGGGTTGTTAACAACTTTGCTAAAACTTTAAGAGTAGACCAAGGGGTAATAGAACAACTAAAGATTTCCAGAGATGGACATTCTCAAGGAAAAAATAGAAGTACAGTAATACCCCATCTTACGAACTTAATTGGTTCTGGGATGAGGTTCGTAAGGCGAAAAGTTCGTAAGACGAACAATGTAAAATCAATTAATGTGTGCAAGGGGAAAAAAGTCGCGTTAGCACCTCGTTAGGGCTAAAAAAAAAAGCTTAGTAACAGCTACATTCAGAGTATAAAATGTACCCAAATTTTCAGATTATTTATCAACTATTATATTAGCAATACACTAGCAAACTAACATGAGTTTTGATAGCTCTATGGTTACAACTATTGCAAAGAATGTCAACATTTACAGAAATATAAATAATAAAGTTAAAAATTGTAAACATCAAGTGAATGCTCATCTATAAAGATCAATAAGAATGAGATTAATACTTATCAAATATTAGTGTCTCTTTTTAGAGAGTAAAAAAGGATTGGAGACTCCTGAAAGATACACAGATTCATTAGGTACATACAAATATCTGCAAACTGAGCTGTTTCTGTGATTCTCTACTCTTGTATCCAAACATACTACTTTTTTTTTTTTGCTTTCTAAAACTTTATAACTCTGTAATGTGTCTGTTTTTCTGCCTCTTCCATCTTACTGGCCAAGATCAGATTTCATCTGGTAAATGAATCACAGTCTACAGTGGAAACTCCCTATAAGATCTGCCAACAATTGCTAAGTTGATGAAAGAACAATTTTTTCAACCAAGAATATTTGTAAGTTTCTGTTGGCTTAGTATAAGTAAAAACATATGGAATCATGAATGTATGGTTTCACAGTTTGCTAAGATGTGTGCACATAAATATACAGAAGAGGTCTAGTGGTCCAGGCAGTGCAGGTTGCTATCCTTCAGGAATCACACCTGCCATATTTTAAATTATTAAAGTAGTGATTCTATGATGAAAAAAAAATCAACATATATTGGTAATGACTAAAGTACCAATTAGAAAAATTACTTTTAAAAAGAAGTAAGGTCCAGGATATGTTCACTGCTTTGAATTATTTTTAAAATAATAAAGACGGGATATAGATAAATACTATCTCTGTAATTACAGGATTAATTAAATCCTTCAGATTATCACTTAATTTAGACTATTTGGAAAAAATATTGCTTCATTTTCTCATTTTTAGAACATTAATTGTTCTCAGCAGTAGAGAAGACTTGTATCATGATTCCATTTATTTATTTATTTATTTGTTTGTTTCTTTGTTTGTTTCTTTGTTTGTTTCTTTGTTTGTTTATTCATTTATTCATTTATTCATTTATTCATTTATTCATTTATTCATTTATTCATTTATTCATTTATTTATTGGATTTGTATGCCGCCCCTCTCCGGAGACTCGGGGCTAACAGCAATAATAAGACAGCGTATAACAATAATCCAATACTAAAAACAATTAAAACCCATTATAATAAAAAACCAAACATACATACAGACATATCATGCATAAAATTGTAAAGGCCTAGGGGGAAAGGATATCTCAGTTCCCCCGTGCCTGGGGGCAGAGGTGGGTTTTAAGTAGCTTACGAAAGGCAAGGAGGGTGGGGGCAATTCTAATCTCTGGGGGGAGTTGGTTCCAGAGGGCCGAGACCGCCACAGAGAAGGCTTTTCCCCTGGGTCCCGCCAAGCAGCATTGTTTAGTTGACGGGATCCAGAGAAGACCCACTCTGTGGGACCTAACTGGTCGCTGGGATTCGTGCAGCAGAAGGCGGTCCCAGAGATAATCTGGTCTGGTGCCATGAAGGGCTTTATAGGTCATAACCAACACTTTGAATTGTGACCGGAAACTGATCGGCAACCAATGCAGACTGCGGAGTGTTGGTGTGACATGGGCATATTTGGGAAAGCCCATGATTGCTCTCGCAGCTGTATTCTGCATGACCTGAAGTTTCCGAACACTTTTCAAAGGTAGCCCCATGTGGTTTCCATTGCAAGTGGGGAGAAAGACATTGGAAAGAGGGAGGCTGTTTGGAAAAAGGTTTAATGGTGGACAGGACCTCATGGATTTTTTTGGTCATGGGCAAATGAGCACATGGGAAAAAGTGGGGAGGAAGGGGGAAGAGAAGGGAAGAGGGAGGCAGAGATGGTGGGAGAGAGAGCGGGAGAGAGGGAGGGAGAGAGGAGGGGAGAGACTAACCCTCTCCTGGGCTTTGAATTTGAGCTTCCTATTCCTGTGGCAAGGGCATGTATTCTGATTGGTTGTCAGACTCCCAGGGGGTTATGCAGGAGTAACTTTGTAGGCTATCTTGGATCCCAGGCTTGGTTGAACCTTGCTGGGTGATGCAATCTTCCCAGGTGCCCTGTGCTGAGATGGGTAGAAGGTTAATTCTATTATATCCTGAGGGAGAAGGTCTTTTGTTTTGTAGATTAAACTGGCTCAGCCTTTTGTCTTATAAATAACCAAAATATCTGCTGGAGATGAGTTTCTGTTTTAGGGGAAATATTCTGCCTTTTTAATATTTCCTAAAATATTTCATTCCTCTAAGAGAGGGGTGGGTGCTAACTTTCCACAGCAGTTTACAATAATAAAAAGGAAGAAAAAGGAAACAGGTGTAAACAGAAGTAAAATAACAGCATCCCCTTACAATGTTTTTATTGGGATTTTTCATTATTAGATTTAGGTGCCACCCAATTCCAAGACAAGTCTAGGTGGCTCACAATGTGTTATATGTGTGTGTGTGTGTGTGTGTGTGTTGAAAACATAATATAAAGAAATACAGGAACCCATCTAGCAAGAGGCCTACAATCATGATAACTCCAAGTCCTGGAAGAAAAAGAATTAAATCACCGTGGACCAGGGCCCCCGAAACTTGGCAACTTTAAGACTTGTGGACTTCAATTCCCAGAATTCAATTCCCAGCATAACTGGCTGGAGACTTCTGGGAGTTGGAGTCCATAAGTCTTAAAGTTGCCAAGTTTGAAGACCTCTGCCGTGGACTAATTTGATGTTTATCTTCTGCTGCTGAGCTTACAAATAGCAATGAATGCAAGCAATTTATAAAATGAAAAAAAATGCTTTAGCTTCAGGTTTGCAACATACACACACGCCACACACAACCCTACACCTTGAAAAGGCCTCTTTTTTAGCTCAGCTCCAAGAAAACCATTTCCAGTAGGTCAAGCCAGCAGAGGCCCTGCATGGGACTAGTATCCGTAACATCCAGGTGGGTTATAGCTCTGTGTGGCTGTCAGCTTTAGAACATAAGCCTCCCTCAGAGTAAAGCATTTCTTGCCAAGTGATTGGAAAGAGCTATGGAGGGCCAGTTAAAACAGGTGTTGGGTTCCCGCCTGCAGAAAGAAGTGATGTTGTGATGTCTGAAATCCCACACGTACCATTTCACTTGCAAGAGTCCCAGATCTTATCAGAATTCAGATTCTAGTTGTGCTAGACCCTCTCCCATGTCCCCTGAGTATCTTCCCCTCTCCCCTTCCAATGTGTTTTCTTGGACACAGGTCTCAGGGACCTCTGCCAGAAAATTCAGTTCCATTAGAGAGGTGCCGTGCTGACTGAAGCACAAATGAAGATGGATCCGAGTGCAATTACCAGCTGCTCACACCTCATCTGGAAGGCATTAGCTGGGATTAAGGCTGAAGAGAAGAAAGAGGGAAAAAAAGGAAATGACTGAAGATACCAACCAGGATAAACGAGAGCTTATTTTATTATATTTTAAAAACTTTGCATTCTACTTGTCAATGACTCACAATTAATATCAACAGGTAGAGATGGAAACAAAAAGTGCAGGAGACATTTTTCATGCTGCTCCTATGTTCTTGGTTGATTCTATATCACACCTACTAATTATATTTACAGATTTGAAATGGTGTCACACAGTAGATATCATTAAAACTGAGTGTTTGGATACAAGCATGAGCAGCATGATGCTGGAATGGCAAATATTAGTGAAACTTTGCTAAAATATTTCCAAATGTGAACCTTCAGGCCTTTTAAATAATAATAATAATAATAATAATAATAATAATAATAATAATAATAATAATAATAATAATAATTGCAAAAGGCCGCTTTACTGGGATCGGCAAACATAATTCGCCGCTACATCACGCAGTCCTAGGTGCTTGGGAAGCGCCCGACTAATGATGAAATACGAAATCCAGCATAGTGATCTCGTTTGCTGTGTTGTACTGACATAATAATAATAATAATAATAATAATAATAGCAATAATAATAATAATTTATTAGATTTGTATGCTGCCCCTCTCCAAAGACTCGGGGCGGCTCACAACAATAATAAAAAACAATATTATAGCGAAACAAATCTAATATTAAAAAAGAAGCATATAAAATCCTATCATGTTTAAAAACCAAACAACACATACATACCAAACATAAAATATAAAGAGCCTGGGGAAAAGGTTTCTCAACTCCCCTGTGCCTGGCGGTATAGATGGGTCTTGAGTAATTTACGAAAGACAAAGAGAAGAAGCAAGACAAATGCTTACCTGGAAGCCGCAGAAAAAAACTAATCACCAGAGCTGTTTCCTTTAACTCAGAGAGGCAGATGTGCTACACCAGTGTTTCCCAACCTTGGCAACTTGAAGATATTTGGACTTCAACTCCCAGAATTCCCCAGCCAGCAAATGCTGGCTGGGGAATTCTGGGAGTTGAAGTCCAGATATCTTCAAGTTGCCAAGGTTGGGAAACACTGTGTTAGACTACAGTTCTCATCATCTCCAGATTAGGTAAATTTTTCCTAGTTCACTCCTATGCATGCCTAATCTGACAAAAGCCTACACATTCAGTATTTTGACAACTTTAAGATGAGTGGACTACAACTCCCCATGGCTGGCTGGAAATCTAGGAGTTGAAGTCTACTCCATTCATCTTAAAGCTGCTAAGGTTGAAAAATACTGAATGTAGAACAATGGAGAGAATCAAAGAGTCATCTTATAGGACAGATGGGTGGTATAAAAATGAAATGAATACATAAATGTTTTAAGAAATACAATTCTAAATAAGCTTATCTGGGAATCCTCATAATAAGATGGATACCAATTGACATTTTTTTTTAAATTATTATTATTATTATTATTATTATTATTATTATTATTATTATTATTATTATTAATTAGATTTGTATGCCGCCCCTCTCTGCAGACTCGGGGCGGCTCACAGCAGTGATAAAACAGTATACAATGACAAATCTAATATTAAGTCTAAAATAACAATTTTACATTAAAAACTTTAAAAAAACCTTATATAAAAACATACACACAAACATTACATACATAAAACTACATAGGCAAGGGGAGAAATTCCTACTGCAGTTACTAAAATATGAACCATGAAAAGGTAAAAAGAAACAAATTTATTTATCTGAAAAGAATAAAACTATACAACATGCAAACAATAAGAATAAACATTATAAAAATACAAATACTATAAAAATACATTACAAATACAATTTAAATGATAATCTTCCTTAATTGAGATGAAGATATTTAAATATTAGCTAATCACTTATTTGTTTGGTGTGAAAAATGGGCCCAATGTTATTCAATCACTATCAGTGATATATTTTGAAATAAAGATATTTTCTTCATATTGACCTAAATTTTGAAAATTAAGTCCATTAGATGTCCTTGTAGATCGTAGACTTTACGTGGAACAAGGCAGTATAATGCTATTGTACCAACATTTTATTCCCATTGCTTGTCTTAATTGTTGCGGTATTACATTTTGGCTTGCAAAGATGACTAAAATAAAATAACTTATTTATGTAAAAGCATGGTAAGGTGGGGTTTTATTCTCTTTTCTCCTATATTATTTTATATTCATGCCAATCTAAATTGACGTTATTCCATAATGTTGAAGATGTAATACTTAAATAAACAAAGGTGACTGAGCAAATGTAGACATCAAGAGGAAAAAGCATTTGCTTTGGGTTGCTCTTATTTGTAAGAACTTGGAGCAATATGATAAAATGAAATGAAGCAAAGGAAAATGTAGGCAGGGTATCAGAAGTTCCTTAGAATTAAGTCCAAGACAGAAATATTTGTTGAAGTCTTGAAGAAATTTGATGCCCCAAGCTGCTTTGAAAGGGAGGGGGGGCTGAAAGGTATTTTAGGGTTGAGCTTAGTGGGTGGCTTGGAGAAACATATGACTTCTTTTAATATCCTTTAACAAAGCATGCTGTATTCCTAAAGGACTCTAAGCTGATTTATTCTTCATTGTCCAGGAGATGAAGAGCACAAATAGATATAATGGACTTATTTAAGGTAGATTTCCCAATATTGTGTTCTTCAGATATGCAGGGCTTTGCGGCTGGTTTAAATTTTTATTGTTGCTAGGAATGAGAGAATATGTTTTGCTTGTATCCTGCCTTTATTATTTTGACAAATAACTCAAGACAACAAACATAACTGGTTTCTTATTTTTGCCAAATGGTTAAATTTATTTTTTCTGAGCTCTCAGATTTGCATCTTTGTGAATTGGACAAAAACATTTGTTTAATCTATAATACATTTTGTGTGTATTTTGACGCAGACTTGTCTAGAAATACACATTTCCATTCATATTTGATGCCTAACGTCCAGTTGTTTATAGCATCAACAGATATAAGGTGCATGTGGCATAAAATAAGGGTATAATTATTCTTATCAACAGGCAAACACTTCCTCATATACTGTTGTGGTTAGCTCTGGCCCAGCTTCTGCCCCAAGGACTGTGGACGTGGGGGAGACATCCACATGCTTCAGGCCTGTTTTGCCCCCGGTGGAATCTGCTGATGAAGACTCCTCTGACCAAGAAGACATGAATGATAGGGAGGAGGAGAGTGTGGCAGACAGCTCAGAAGGAGATCAATTATCTAGCTCCTCCTTGGATTCAGAACAAGAGTTAATGATACAGCCACGCATGCGGAGAGCGATGCATAGGCAACAACAACTGAGAGATTATTATAAAAGAAAATGAGGCCACCTGTGGTTGGGTGGGGCTGTGGTAATTAGTGAGGCTGCTATAAATAGCAGCCTGTGGGTTTGGCCATTGTGGAGGATTATCTCATTGTGTTTCCTGACTGCTTTACTGACTTTGACCTTTTGTGTGCTGATTTCCCCCCCGCTTTGAAACGAAACCAGAGCAAAATGTATTTCACTTTGTGAAAGAAGCAGGACGGTGAATTGCCTCACAGCTGCAAGCTAAGTATCACAGAACTGATAAGGGACTTGTACAAATTACCAGTTTGTTTGGAGACCAGTGCTCTTTGCTATACCAAAAGAGGGCTTAGTTTAAGTGAATTTTCATTATAAAGAACATTGTTTTGAATTTTCAAATGTGTGTGTGTCTGAACTTTGTACTTGTGAATTTTTGGGAGGAGTGTACCAGAGAGCCCGACAGAACATATACTGTCTAGAAAAAAAGTTTTATCTTCTAAGGCAGTGGTTCTCAACCTGGGGTCGGGACACCTTTGGGGGTCAAACTACCGTTTCACAGGGATTGCCTAAGATCATGGGAAAAGACAAATTTCCCATGGTGTTAGGAACTAGAGCTTCTATCTGGCACCTTAGAACAATCTGACCAATCAGGCGTTTACAGTGGGGGTGTCCCTCTGAAGTTCCTGCCAATCAGCTTAAAGCTATGTTGGGAGAATTGGCACTAGACTTATAGTTGGGAGTCACCACAACATGAGGAAGTATACTAAGGAGTCGCGGCATTAGAGAGGTTGAGAGCCACTGTTCTAAGGTAAAGTTAACAAGTAACGTACTATGTATGCTTGCTAGACTTAGGCCTGCAGAATTTAAGGGCTTGTTCTCAAGAAGATATGAACAAGACTGCAACTCCAGCAATATTTCTTAACATACACCCTTCCTAGCTGGTCTTGTTAGATTTAATCCTGCTCTGCTCACCTAATGCTTCATCTGGGAATTATATCACATTGTTGAAATGCTGCAGTTAGTAAATAGCAACTGCTAAGTATCTCAGCCTCCTATAATAAAAGGAAGTGGCAGTAGAACCGTAACATCTTCCTCTCCTTTCTCCATATAGTTATTCAAACTTTATGGAAAGAACATCAGCTGCATTATTAAACTGAGAAAAAACAGCACTTTTTGACTCAAGCGGTGCAATTGCCTTGAGAAAACTAAGCATTTATGGATTATATTAAGTGGTCTGTGGATATAAAATTTTCCAAATACGGGCTCTTCTCCATGGTGGCCTGTTACCCCATCGCTAGAATATGCAGCATTTTTTTCTAGATGGCAGAAATGAGTGATATCGCCCTTTATTAATCATCCACTCACCATCAAAATGACTTTAGGTTGTATTTCTCTGTTGTATGTCCAACTTACACTTTGCTGGTGTTTTTGCTGGTATTCCTACCCTTTCAGGACTAATTGCTCCTATCTGCAGGTGGCATAGGGAGAAGGGGAGATTATAGAATTTATTGCCCTTCATGATAAACTAAGAGTCAATTGCATGGGCAGTCTGTCTGCTGGAAAGTGCCCAGTGAACAGATCTGTAGCCAAAAGTGCATAAGTGCACTTTTGTGCCTAATGTCTCTGTCCTATTGTCTTATTATCCTTTCTATTACTACGTTCTACTTATGTTATGTTTAGTGATGGGCGAACCGAACCCGCACAATTCGGGTGCGTACCGAATTTTGCGGTGTTCGGTATGCCGAACACGAACCCAAAATTTTTCCAAACTTTGGGCAAAGTTCGGGGTCGTGTTTGGCATTTGGAGCTTTGACGTCACCGGCAGGTTGCTAAGGACGCCAAGGTGATCACTTCCTGGATTCCATGGAATCCAGGAAGGGATCACCTTGGCGTCCTTAGCAACCTGCCGGTGATGTCAAAGCTCCGCCCCCGGAATCTCTTCGTGGGAGGGATTTCCCAGCTCCTTCAAAGGGAGGTCTTCACGTAAAAATAAACATTGTTATTTTTACAAAAGAGGATGCTGCAGCGGTGCTGCAAGCAAAGGGCGGTCCTTTCACATAAAAATAAACATGTATTGTAGCCCAGACAGGAGCACGTGAATCAAGATAGGGTAGAAATACATACTTTTGAATAGACAGCATAGCACAGTGATGATGAACCTATGGCACGCATGCCAAAGGTGGCACATGGAGCCATATCTGCCACTCCAGGGAAGCCTCTGGAGCTTGGGGAGGGCAAAAAGCAGGCCTACCAGGCCCATCGGAAGTCGGGAAACTGGGGAGATGAGGTCATTAGCACATGCATCGGGGGTAGGGGGCATTGAATTGTGAATGTGGGCAGTAATGGGCAGCCAATTTTTTTACTGCCACACTGTGGGTTTGACTTATTTTTGTGGGCATGGCTTGATGGTCATGTGACTGGGTAGGAGTGGCCTGCCAGCCATGTGACTAGGTGGGAGTGGCTTGAACGATCATCATCATTCAAGTGAACTGTTAAGTCCTCAACTTACAACCTCATCAGTGTCGCTCTCTGGGGTGACAATTTGCTTCAGGTTTCCCGCACTCTAGGGGAACAGATGCTGATCAGCTGTAGAGAAAAGAGGGGGGAGGAAATGGGCCCCCTGCAACTCCTGCTGGTGCTGGTCTCCCTGCCGCTTTCCGAGGAGGAGGAGGATGGGAGGGGAGATGGTCAGCTGGAGCTGGACACACAGCTTCATTTCCACTGGTGGAACTGCGTTCCACTCCGTCCTGCCTGCTGCCCACCCCTGGGTGTGGGCACTCAACATGCGCACAATAATGCACACACTTGCACTTTCGGCACCCAAGGAAAAAAAAGGTTTGCCATCAATGGCATAGCAGAATAGACAAATATGTACAGATATTGCTTTGTGGGTGAGTAGGAAATGACAGGACAACGTCTGATTCTGCCTTCCAGAAACATTTGCTAGCCAATTCTATCAGGCTGATTTGCAAGAATTTTACGGTAAGTCAAAGGAAGTGACTTGAGAGGTTCAAAGAGAAAACACCTAAAAGCAAATTAAGGATCCCTTGTCCAAACAAAATGGGGATTCTCTGGCTAAAACAGCCATACCAAGTCTACAGGCATTTCTTTTTAACTTGCAAAGGTGTGCACTGCAATGGATACAGGGATATCTTTGGCCTTGTCCATTTTGATAAGGTGACCAATTTTTTTACAATGAAAAGGAGGACGAAAAAAATTAAGAAAAACATACAACGTAAATAAATGAAACATTTTATTAATTCCAACAAAAATACACTAATTATGCTTACATCCCTTTTAATTATTTAATTAAGCGAGTATTTTTCCATTGAATGAATATTTTTTGTCAATATATCATTTTCTAACATACATTGGAAATTTTGGAGCAAGAAATATCCTTCCTATTGAATTTTACAGTAAGTGCTGCAGCTATAATATTCACTGAGAAAGAAATAATTTTATATTTCCGTTGGAAGTAAGTATGAAGTATAGTTTAGGCAATGTTGGGAGACAAGTGCGAGAAACGTGAAGTTCTTCTGTGCCCTGCGCATGCGTTTCATAGCCACATGTTTCTGAACTGTACTGTCACATGACATGTAACACTTTTTTTAAAAAAATTCATTTGTCCAATACATAAATACATAGGAAGAAAATAGACATGTGATAATATAAAAGAGGGTGAAGATGAACTTAGAGGAGAGGATATATGAAAGTAAGAGAATATATAAGATAGGTGAAAGAAAGGAAAGACAATTGGACAGGGGACGAAAGGCACACCAGTGCACTTATGTACGCCCCTTACTGACCTCTTAGGAACCTGGAGAGGTCAATCGTGGAGAGTCTAAGGGAGAAGTGTTGGGGGTTATGGGTTGACACAATTGAGTCTGGTACTGAGTTCCAAGCTTCGATAACTCGATTGTTGAAATCATATTTTTTACAGTCAAGTTTGTGTTATTGCGGTTGAAGCTGAAGTAGTCATTGACTGGTAGGACGTTGCAGCATATGATCTTGTTGGCAATGCTCAGATTGTGTTTTAGGCATCGTAGTTCTAGGCTTTCTAGACCTAGGATTGTTAGTCTATTTTCGTAGGATATTCTGTTTTGAGTGGAGGAGTGAAGGGCTCTTCTGGTGAAATATCTTTGGACATTTTCAAGGGTGTTGATGTCTGAGATGTGGTATGGGTTCCAGACAGGTGAGCAGTAGTCTAGGATACAGAGATTAACAGATTAGTTTTAAAATATTGAAAAGGAGGACAGGTAGGAGGACACTTTTCGAGGAAGGACAGAACCTACAAAAGAAGGAATATCCTCCCTAAAGGAGGACGATTGGTCACCTTAATTTTGATCCTAACCACTTCTATTAGTAGACACTTTCTGCACCTTTTCTTTTTAACTGCAACCACATTCAAATGAACAGTCAATATTTCTTTTCTAAGTCAGGTAACTGAAGCAGGCTCCCTTGTGTAGGGAGATCTGGCAAAGCTGGCGCACTGAAGCAGAACCAGAAAATGCAAAGAAAATATTCTCCATTTCAACATGAATTAAGAGACCGGGGACGTCTGTTTCACCTCCTATTCTGAGGGATTGGAAAACCTATTAACATCCCTGTAAAACTTTCTCCCTAGTCAAAACACAGAAAAGAGACCATTTAGGGCAGCTTTGCTGAGGCAATAGTCTAGTGATGGAATTTGATTTGACCTAGCAAATCATGCAGGTCATTTTGCAGTCTTTGGAATGTTTTGGATTAGTTAGAAAGAAAAGACAGGTGTTTTTGCAAAGATTTTTCTTCTTCTTTTTTTGAGGTAGGCTGAGGGCCCTAACAAGGAGGTGGTTTTTTTATTGCTTTCCCCCCTCTTCTTCTTCTTCTTCTTCTTCTTCTTCTTCTTCTTCTTCTTCTTCTTCTTCTTCTTCTTCTTCTTCTCCTCCTCCTCCTCCTCTTCCTCCTCCTGTTTCTTCTTCTTCTTCTTCTTCTTCTTCTTCTTCTTCTTCCTTCTCCTTCTCCTTCTTCCTCCTCCTCCTCCTTCTTCTTCCTTCTTCTCCTCCTTGTCCTCCTTCTTCTTCTTCCTTCTTCTCCTCCTTGTCCTTCTTCTCCTCCTCCTCCTCCCCCCTCCTCCTCCCCCCCTCCTCCTTTTCCTCCTCTCTTTTTCATGTTTTCTGGGAGACTGGCGCAACAGTATAGCACATGAAGTAATGAAGTTTTTCAACATTATGTCTGTGTGATAACTAACAGAAAGCCTCAAGATTGCTTTTATCAGAATTCTACAATTTACTGAGTATGCCGTTGTTGCACTCAATGTGCTCCCTGATGGATTAATTCAACAATTGTAGTAATCATGCACACAATTTCATGTCAAAGATCATGTCAAGGTATAGATGAGCTTCAATTCTAACTAGAAGAGAACACGGTAGGTAATCTGTATTTTAAATAGCAGAGAGCACAATGTTTGTTTAGTCAATATTAGCCAAGATGGGCATTCCATATCATTGACAAATAATTGATTATAAACTATGATTAATATTCAAATGGAAGAAAAAGAATAGAGAAGACATTTCCACGTTGTCTTTTTTTAACACCCACTTTCCTTTAGTCAGTTGAATCTAATTTCTAACAGTTATTTTTGTAAAAAATCTCATACTTCCTTTCTTTTTTGCATTTTATTCTATTTTCAGTTTAATTTATTGTGCTTATTTTTCCCATGCCTTTTTTCTCAAGGCTCAGTCTTGACATTACCTAAAACTGATTTGCCCAATATTCAAAACCTCTGATTATCCGTGTACCTCTCAATAACTTTCTCAAATCCTCACCTCGAACAATCAAATCATTTTTTAAAGATTTACATTCATTCCTTTGCTATGTGTATGTCAAGGTAGTTAGAATGTAGTCCTGCAGGGCCAACTCACTGCTCACTCCAGGAGTTTGATTCTGAGTGGCTCAAGGTTGACTTAACTTTCCATCCTTCAGAGGTCGGTAAAATGAGGACTCAGATTGTTGGGGGCAATAGGCTGACTATGTAAAATAATAACAATAACAGTAAAAGCAACAACAGAGTTGGACGGGATCTTGGAGGTCTTCTAGTCCAAGCCCCTGCTTAGGCAGGAAACCCCACACTACTTCAGACAGATGGTTATCCAATATCTTTTTAAAAACTTCCAGTGTTGAAGCATTCACAACTTTTGGAGGCAATCTGTTCCACTGATTAATTGTTCTGTCAGGAAATGTCTCCTTAGTTCTAAGTTGCTTTTCTCCTTATTTAGTTTCCACTCATTGCTTCTTGTTCTATCCTCAGGTGCTTTGGAGAATAGTTTGACTCCCTCTTCTTTGTGGCAACTCCTGAGGATATTGTACACTGCCATCATGTCCTTCTTTTCATTATACTAGACACAACCAGTTCCTGCAACTGTTCCTTATATGTTTTAGCCTCCAGTCCCCTAATCTTCTTTGTTGTTCTTCTCTGCACTCTTTCTAGAGTCTCAGCATTCTTTTTACATCATGGTGACCAAAACTGAATGCAGTATTCCAAGTGTGGCCTTACCAAGGCCTTATAAAGTGGTATTAACAATTCGCGTGATCTTGATTCTATCCCTCTGTTAATGCAGCCCAGAACTGTGTTGCCTTTTTTTTTTGGCAACTGCTGCACACTGCTGGCTCATATTTAAATGGTTGTCCACAGAACTCCAAGAACCCACTCACAGTTACTACTGTTGAGCAAGATACCACAGATACTGTACCTGTGCATTTTGTTTTTCCACGTAGAACCTTGCTTTATACTCACTCATAGCAGGCTGTGAAGCAGTATATAAGTCTAAATCTAAGTGCTATTGTTATTGCTATTGCTATCATCATCATTATCGCAGCATGATGTATTTGTTCCCCCATTCTGGTGAATTGATTCCATTATTTATGGGACCATGTCCTGCCACAAATCACCTAGAGACAACTAGGTCCCACAAGGTCAACCTTCTCCGGATCCCGTCGACTAAGCAATGTTGGTTGGTGGGCCCGTGGGGAAGGGCCTTTTCTGTGGCGGCCCCATCTCTTTGGAACCAACTACAACCCAAGGTCCATATTGCCCCTATCCTATTGGCCTTCAGAAAGGAATTGATGACCTGGCTCTGCCCACAGGCCTGGGGGCCATGAGAATTAACATCTTATTTCCGGCTAAACATCATTTGACTGGTATTTGTGATGGTATGAAAGTATTGATTGAATCCGGGGGGGGGGGGTGTTATTGTTATTAATTTAAGAGTTTTAGTGTTTATTAAGGGTTTTATATTGAGTAGTTTTATCATTATTAATGCTTGCATTTGACTTTTTATTTTATAGTTTTTATTGTTGTGAGCCGCCCTGAGTCCTGTGGGATTGGACGGCATATAAGTCAAACAAACAAACAAGGTGTAAGAAGGTAGGTACTGGAGGTGGAATAGCCACCTGAGATAGGAAGAGGGGAGTGGAGAGAAGGAAGATCGAGATGGATTAAATAATAAAATTAAAATTAAAATTGGAATGCAAATTAGGTCATTGTACTATTGTTTTTTAAGGGAAAAATATCTGTATATTGATTCTTATTCAAGATATATGGGATGTGAAAGTATATGGATGTGGAGGAGAAAAATTTAAAAAAACTTTTCAAAAAAAGAAAACAAATAATCAAGTAACTCTTACTGTTAGGAAGTTGGCTTTAACATTCATTAACCTTCTGCCTTCCTATGACTGAAATCGATCATTTTGGTTCCTGGTTTTTAGCATGTAGAAATCTTTATGTCATCCTCTCTTATTCCTTATGGCAGTGTTTCCCAACCTTGGCAACTTGAAGATACAGTATTTGGACTTCAACTCCCAGAATTCCCCAGCCAGCATTCGCTGGCTGGAGGATTCTGGGAGTTGAAGTCCAAATATCTCCAAGTTGCCAAGGTTGGGAAACACTGCCTTATGGAAACTAAACATCCCCAATGCCTGCAAACCTCTCTTCACAGCATAGTTCCCTCTAAGCTGAGCAGTGAGCAATCGCTCACTTAAAAATCATCATCAACTCAGAGTTTTCCAAACCTGCCCAGAAGCCGAGAGGGAAAGAGTGAGAGGGAAGGAGAGAGAGAGGAAGAGAGGAAGAGAGAGAAACAGACAGAAAAAAGAGAGGAAGGAAAAGAGAAAGAAAAAGAATGGGAGTAAGGAAGAGAGAAAGAAAATCAAAATCTAGTTTGAAACTAGCTCAACTATTTAAGTGGCATTTTGATATTGATAGAGTTGCCCTATTATGAGCTCACTGTTATAGACACACAGTGCAGTATTTTATTTTGAAATTCTCTGAGGCAAAACAGGGTGGGTTTTTTGTTTGTTTGTTTATTTATTTATTTATTATTTCTGTGCTGCCCAGTCCCAAAGGGACTGCCACTCAGACACTATACTTTTCCGCCCACCCCCCCAAAAAATTAGAGGGAACACTGCTTCACAGGACTTATTTTCCTGTCAAAAAGCATGCTTGAAATGATCTGTGTCCCTCCATCATCACACTGAAATTACCTTTGCTCTCCGTGACCTGATTGGTCTAGCTTTTTTTTTAATGAAATAAAAAGAGAGAGATCCATTCACTATATAGCAAACTTCACTTTTGCTATTCCGCCGCCTTGATGCTGGTCAATACGCACCAGCAACTAGGGCTAAAGACCGCTGCATATCAAGTTGCAAAGCAAAAGGACTCTCCTCCCTAACCCACCCACCCCCCCCAATAGGTTTGCTTCTAACTTTCCCATCCTACTCTTCTCTCCCATTTGGAAAATCGATTTTACAAGCAGTCTTTTTAAGCATCGCCCTTTGCCTTTCTTTGAGACATCAGGTGCAAACGGAGGGCGCCCCTCTCTCTAGCCGCCGACTCAGCGTGAAGGAGGGGAAGGGTATTGTTGGGACCCCCCTTTTTTGGGAAGGAGATCGCTTTTCCCCTCTTTTTCACTCCTTCAGCTCCTCCCCGCTTTCTCCCCTCCTCCGAAAGGGAGGAGGAGGAGGAGGAGTGGTGGGAGGTGCCAGAAGTGGGCGAGCAAAAAGAAGGGAATTGTTTGAGAGTTCAGTCATCCAAAAAAAAACCCTTCTCCCCTATGGAGGGTCTGGCTGCCTCCATTCCGGTGCTTTTCCGCAGTGCCTTCTTCCTATCTTGCTGGGCTTTCTAGGAAAGTCGCAACTCTTCCTTAAAAGCAACCAGCATCCAAGTTACAGCAATCTCTTTTATTTTTCCTTTAAAGCCTCTCCATCCAGGTCAGCCGCTCCAGCTTTACTTTGGTGAGTGCTTCGCAGATCGGTCCGGCCTGAAACCTTTTTTCCCCCTCAGCCTCGGGGGTTTCAGCTTCTTTGTTGCTACTTTTATTTTTCCTCGCGTTTTCCCTCCTCCTTTGCCGCTCCTTCCTTTTCCTTTAGTTGGGTCTCCTCGTTAGCATCAGCAGAGATCTTAGGTGAGTGCGAAACATATCCCCCAAGTAACAGCAAAACAATTCCCGGGGATGGTTGAAATAACAACAACAACAACGGAAGAATCAGATTGACTGATTTGATTTGGTTTTGCTTTGCTACTTTTATAAGTCAGCTGCAGTTTGGTGCTTTGGCGCTCTCAAAACTTAAGGAAAGGAATAGGGATAGTTGGTTGGATACTTTGGGAGAAATTGATAATTTGGGAGAAAAGAAGGAGTAGACTTCCGTGATTCTATCAATTGTATTGATGGAGGTTTGTTTTCCCTCCTAGACAGGTGGGAGTGAAGTGTGGTTCTCCTACTACTTTTGGTATCTTGATCAAAATAGAATGCCTGGCATCTGCTGTTGAACCCCAACATTTGACTAAACCTCTCCAAATAATTGCTTCTCCTAAATGTGCTTTAAAAGAAAGAATGCTCTTGGAAATTCTTCATAGCAAGCCTGTATCTATAACTTTATCCCCTATCATTCAATTCCTCTATCATCCATCTCTCTCTCTCTCTCTCTCTCTCTCTCTCTCTCTCTCTCTCTCTCTCTCCCTCCCTCCCTCCCTACCTACCTACCTACCTACCTACCTACCTACCTACCGTCTATCTCTATCTGCTTCTAGAAATGTGTACTCTTAGGTTTTGACTGGGGATAAAGAAGTGAAGCATCTAAATGCAACAGCATCCTTTGCTTCTACTGGGTTCAAGGGTTGCTGTTGTTACACAAAATGCATGGATGGGTTTTGCTGTGAATAAACACTTTTATTGCTTGCCTTTCCCCCTGGTAGCTGCTTGGTGTTGGCAGACATTTTTAAATAAAACAGAATTTGGAAGTGTTGCTGTTTCTTTATGTACATAAGAGTTTTAGGTTTCTAAACTAGATGTTTAGCTGTGTTGTCTAATGTATTGGAAGGAAATAATTGGTTACAGGAGCATTTTAATCAAGTTGATTTAAGTACCAAATTAAGATTTAGTGGCTTCCGTAGGAGAATGAACAAAAGTGCACTATTGTACAAATTGTAGGGCAGGTGTTATTTTTATTTGAGTTATTTTATGAGTTACACAACTTTTGAAAAATTTATTAGAGATTTCTTGTGTTCTTTAGATCTCATTTTTGCTTGGCTTAAAAATACAAGTCCACAGCTAAAACTTTACTAAAACTCTTCTGTTTGCCACCTTTAACTAGGCAAAACGTTTTCAACTGATGTACCTGAAATGTGTTAACTTAAATAATGTATCCAAAATATAGGACCAATGACTCTTTTGGAAAGGATATTTGGCCATTTTTATAAAGCATTTGATAAGCTAAAATTATCATATGACATCATGCAAGATGTCATAACACAATTCCTGTTATCTACTCTGATGTTGACTCTGCTACACGTGGGCTACTTTTAAGGCACGCTTCTAAATAACTTTGTGAATTTTAAAGAACTTTTCAAGTACATTAGAAGTTCTGTTTTTGTTGAAAGCCTTGATAAGGAAGTATCCCTGAAACAATGACCTAACAGGTCATGGATTGTTTAGTGTTTTCGTAAAAGTACACAGGATTAATTTGCATAGGTAGGAACTAAGTGCAATTTTACTTCCTGTTTCTTTAGGCTTCCCCAACTGTTTTCTTAATGAAAGCTTTGAAATATAAGTATGCTAAGGCACTAGTGAATGAAAACAAAGTGTCTAAATTACTGTTAGCTGTTTCTAACAAGGACTGAGACATCATGGTAATATTTCTGTGTCTCTTCCAATGTGAATTTATATGGTCTGAAATCGATATATAATAGATCTAAGCATCATAATCTTCTTTGGTTTCAATGTATTGTTATAACAATCCAACTTTTTGCTTTGTCAGCTTCTTCAAGAGAAGAAGCAGGGAAAGAGAGTGTGTATGCTGAAAACAGCTGTTTGTACATCACTTTCTTATTGGTAAATACATTAATTGCCAGACTAGAGTAAGTTTTTATTGATCTAAGATCTATACATGCTCTTTGAATAAACCTATAATTTCTTGTAAAGTTATAGCAGAAAAATATGTATTGATATTTTATTGTTTGGTGTTTATCATGATACCCACAAATAATTCAATTAATTTAAGATATAATATTTTTAAAACTCCAGTATAGTATGTATGTGTGTCTGTGTGTGTATGTGTATGTCTGTTGTTTTGTACAGAGTGGCTTGGCTTTCATCGTCATTTAAAGTTCATGGGATGCTCAGTTTCCAAACCAGTAATTTCATTCTCCAAAATAGCATTCCTAAATTTATTTATTTAGTGTTTTCCCCCTCATCTTTATTACATGAACTATATTGCATTTCCCCATCAACCTAACTGAAGAAATACTCATCATATTAAAAACTATTTAAAGTATTAAAAATTGGATGTCTCAAATTATTTGGGTCTGGAACTCTCAGGGCCTAGGCAATATGAGGAATCTATGCTGTGCTGCTGAACATTATAACTACTTCTGATCAATATGATGAAAAATTATGGTTGATTGATTTTTTAGCATCATCCTTCAGCAATGTTCTTGCTGAAGGATGATGATCAAATGTTCTTTGTATTGGTAAATTTCTGCCATGAAATATATTGGTAGAGAATAGTCAGTAGGGTACAAATGAAAAGTCAGGGGTATTTCTTGCTGAAACTGTCATCTATGATGGCACAAATGATAATATGCATTCTAACAGATGATTGGAAATGCATAGTCATTAAAGTTGGTTTTGTTGGTAAAACTGAAATATATAAAACAGAAATGTATTAAGAGAAGATGAATTTGTTACATTATTAATTTACTGATGCTTAATTTTTAGAGGAGTATTATAATCAGAGAAAATGTGCATAATGCACTTAATTAACATGTGTCTGCTCTTTCTACAATTTAAGCCTTACAATGAATCTCTTAAGGTTATGTTTTCAATAGTTGTGTCAAGGGACATATCTATTGAAACTACTTTCAATGTAGAGCACTGGGTTTTCAAAAGTATATCACACTGATTCATTTCTCCTGAACTAGGAATCATCGTGGCGTAGTGGTTAGAATGCAGAACTGCAGGCTATTTCTGCTGCCTGCCGGCTGCCTGCAGTTTAGCAGTTCGATTCTCACAGGTTCAAGGCTGACTTAGTCTTTCATCTTTCTGAGGTCATAAAAATGAGGACCCAGATTGTTGGGGAACATATGCTGAGTCTGTAAACCAGTTAGAGAGGGATGTAAGGCATTTTGAAGTGGTATATAGGTCTAAGAGTTAATGTTATTGCTTACACCAGTGTTTTTTAACCAGTGTGCCGCGGCACACTAATGTGCCGTGAGACATGGTCAGGTGTGCCGCAAAGCTCAGAGAGAGAAAGAAATAAAGAGAGAGAGAGAGAGAAAGAAAGAAAGAGAAAGAAAGCAAGAGAGAGAGAGAAAGAAAGCAAGAGAGAGAAAGAGCGAGTGAGATAAAAAGAGAACGAGAGAGAGAGAAAGAAAGCAAGAGAGAGAGAAAGAGAACAAGAGAAAGAAAGCAAGAGAGAAAGAAAGGGAGAGAAAGAAAGCAAGAGAGAGAGAGAAAGAGATGGAGGGAGGAAGAGAGAGAGAAAGACATAGAGGGAGGGAGGGAGAGAGAAAGAGCAAAAAAGAGAGGAAGGAAGAGAAAGAAAGAGGGATGGAGAGAGAGAAAGAAAGAGGAAGGAAGGGAGAGAAAGAGGGAGAGAGAAATAGAGTGAAAGGGAGGAAGAGAGAGAATTTTTTTGTCCAAACTTTTTTTAGCCCCCCCCCCCCCGCCCCACTCAATGTGCCCCAAGGTTTCGTAAATGTAAAAAATGTGCCGCGGCTCAAAAAAGGTTGAAAATCACTGGCTTACACCATGAGGACCTGTATCAGTGATTATAAGGAGGATCATGATATGTCTAGCATTAATCTACCGTAGAACCTCATTTCTCAATGTCAGACCCTTAAGATGTGTGCACTTCAGTTCCCAGAATTCCTCAGCAAGTGTGCTCTAGATATTTCATTATTATTGATAGAGTAGATGCAAACTTTTAAATAAAGCTGTACAAGTTACTCATACTGAATCGTTGGTACTCTCTCTTTTCATGTTATTTGTGTGTGTAAAACTTCAGGGTAGCAGGAGGTTTTGCCTATATTAATACTATGAATTTGGAAAGTTGTGTTAAAAACAAGATCAGTGAAGTCTCAGGATGACAATGAGGTCATAAAAATGTAAAATGAGAACTTAAATTTAAGCATTGCAAATGTACAATGTAACTATCTTAAAAATAAATGGTATTGGCCTGTTTTTGATAAATAACTCTGCAGCTAGCATCTCTCAGTACTATTTAGGAATCTCTCCAGAATCCATGCCATATGTGTGTTTGACTTCAGATAAATATATTTCAAAGTAAGAGCTTTGAAATAGAAACCTGGGTTAAAATATTTGAAAGAAATTTAAAGAAAACTACAAGTAAATTTGACATAAACATAATTTGACAAGCTCCTCAGTGGCGCAGTGGTTAGAGTGCAGTACTGCAGGCTACTTCTGCTGATCACCAGCTGCCATCAGTTTGGCAGATCAAATCTCAGTAGGCTCGTGGTTGACTCAGCCTTCCATCCTTCCAATGTTGGTAAAATGGTTGGGGGCAATATGCTTACTCTCTGTAAACTGCTTAGAGAGAGCTGTAAAGTACTGTGAAGCGGTATTTGTTTGTTTGTTTGTTTGTTTGTTTGTTTACTTACTTACTTACTTACTTACTTACTTACTTACTTACTTACTTACTTACTTACTTACTTACTTACTTACTTACTTACTTATTAGACTTGTATGCCGCCCCTCTCCGTAGACTTGGGGCGGCTCACAGCATACAATGAAACAATGAAAAAACGAGTCTCCGGAGGGGTGGCGGCATACAAATCCAATAAATAATAATAATAATAATAATAATAATAATAATAATAATAATTCATAACAAATCTAATAAATTTAAAAAACTTTTAAAATCCCATTATTAAAACAGACATACACAGAAACATACCATACATAAATTGTATAGGCCCAGGGGGGGGGGTTGCCTCAATTCCCCCATGCCTGACGGCAGAGGTGGGTTTTAAGGAGTTTACGAAAGGCAAGGAGGGTGGGGGCAATTCTAATCTCCAGAGGGAGCTGGTTCCAGAGAGTCAGGGCCACCACAGAGAAGGCTCTTCCCCTGGGTCCTGCCAGATGACATTGTTTAGTCAACGGGACCCAGAGAAGGCCAACTCTGTGGGACCTAATCGGTCGCTGGGATTCGTGCGGCAGAAGGCGGTATATAAGTCTAAATGCTAATGCTAGGTCTAAATGCTAATGAAAGATTAAAATAAGTGATCCTTGCAGTCTACTGTGATACTTTAGATTTAAATCTATTTATGTTTTGAGAAAATGTCTTTTGATTACATTTTACATACAGCTATGCCACTTTCAAAGTTCCCAATCCTCCAAGTGTGGAGTTGATTACTTAAGAAAATGTGTGTTTGGAAAAACAAAATAAAGTTGTGCACTAATTTGGATCTGGTGGCAAAAAAAAAGTTTTTGACAATGTGACAGCACAAACTTACCTGAGTCAGCTTCTTGAATAATCTCTTGGGATGACACAATTATTGTCCACCACAGAGATTTAGAGATGATGCTTGTAATTTCTTAGCCTAACAGCTTTTTGCTTTTAAATCTGAAGTGGTGCATAGTCCCAACGCACAAACTTTTGCGCTTTCATATCTTTCTAGATACACTTCATATTCTGAATATTGTAGCCATCCTTTTGGAAAATAGCTAAAGCTTGATTGTCTAACATCTCTTTTGTGATTTCGTTAATCATGATTTACCTTATTTAAAAATATATACAGTGATACCTTGTCTTACAAACTTAATTGGCTCCGGGACGAGGTTCTTAAGGTGAAAAGTTTGTAAGACGAAACAATGTTTCCCATAGGAATCAATGGAAAAGCGATTAATGCGTGCAAGCCCAAAATTCACCCATTTTGCCAGCCGAAGCGCCCGTTTTTGTGCTGCTGGGATTCCCCTGAGGCTCCCCTCCATGGGAAACCCCACCTCTGGACTTCCGTGTTTTTGCGATGCTGCAGTGTAATCCCAGCAGGATAATCCCAGCATCACAAAAATGAGCGCTACGCTGGCAACGGAAGTCCGGAGGTAGGGTTTCCCAGCGAAGGGAGCATCAGTGAAATCGCAGCATCGCAAAAACACCGAAGTCCTCAAAACCCCACCTCCGGACCTCTGTGTTTTTGCGATGCTGCAATTTCACTGAGGCTCCCTTCGCTGGGAAACCCCATCTCCGGACTTCCGTTGCCAGCGAAGTGCCCGTTTTTGCTATGCTGGGATTCCCCTGCTGGGATCCCCCTGCAGCATCACAAAAACACGGAAGTCCGGAGGTGGGGTTTCCCATGGAGGGGAGCCTCAGGGAAATCCCAACAGCGCAAAAACGGGTGCTTCGCTGGCAATGGAAGTCTGGAGGCGGGGCATCCCAGCGGCGGCGGTGCGTTTGTAAGGTGAAAATAGTTTGTAAGAAGAGGCAAAAAAATCTTAAACCCCGGGTTTGTATCTCAAAAAGTTTGTATGACGAGGCGTTTGTAAGACGAGGTATCACTGTACAGTACTGTAAGTCCAGTTTTAAATACTGCAGCTTTAGGCACCATTGTTTTTGTATCACCTTGCAGAAGCCTAGTTTAACTCTGGAAACTTTAAATCATTAAAGGCAAGAACCTTTTCAGAACTATAAAAATCTTCAGCAGCGATAAAACAATCTCCTTGTAAACTCACATTGGGAACTTAATTTAAGCCTCCAATTGTAATCCAAACAAGTGGAGATGACTCATATGGACTGCTAAAAGTACTAGAAGTCTCTTCTTTGATGCACGTTTGAAGAAATATTTAATGATTTTGTGCCTCGTGTGGCTTCTGGGGATTTTCTATAGAAACTTTTTAGTACATGTAATCCATGATATGTGTACTCCCTAGATTCTTGGAAGTGGTGTTTCAGTAAAAGGCCATATATGGGAGAGAAAGCAAAAAAATATATAAAAATTAAGGACCTAGCTGTGCTGTCTGATTTAACCAAAATGAAACAATAGCTGGATAACTTGAGATTGCATTTCTCAATGATGAACAATTTACTGTTGGATTTAATTGTGTCTGTCAATCCAAGATCTGTGAAATGATTAGCTCTGACTTTTCCTGTCCTTGCAAGAATTATAAAAAGGTTAGGTATGCAACTTTTGATGTGTCATCTGTTCATACTCATTCAGAGTGCTCCTGGCCAGTGTACAGCTTTATATTCTATGTGTCACCCTTCTTTGTTATATCTTCGATATTTATACTTACTTGTCAATATATTTATATTCACTTACTTTTAGGTTTTATACCATATTGTGGCTTTATGGCTATAAAAAATTATTTGATCAGTTTCCGGTCACAATTCAAAGTGTTGGTTATGACCTTTAAAGCCCTACATGGCAATGGACCAGAGTACCTCCGGAACCGCCTGCTACCGCACGAATCCCAGCGACCGATAAGGTCCCACAGAGTTGGCCTTCTCCGGGTCACGTTGACTAAACAATGTCGTTTGGCGGGCCCCAAGGGAAGAGCCTTCTCTGTGGCGGCCCCGGCCCTCTGGAATCAACTCCCTCCTGGAGATTAGAACATCCCCCACCCTCCTTATCTTTCACAAATTACTCAAGACCCACCTATATCGCCAGGCATGGGGGACCTGAGACATCTCCCCCAGGCTTTTATATTTTATGTTTGGTATGTATGTGTTGTATGGTTTTAATTGTTGTGGTTTTATATATCTTTTCTTTAATATTATATTTGTTACTGTTATATTGTTTTTATTATTGTTGTGAGCCGCCCCGAGTCTTCGGAGAGGGGCCGCATACAAATCTAATAAATTGAATTGAATTGAATTGAATTGATTTTTATTTGATGATAATAATCTCAATTAAATGTAATTTTTTAAATGTTCCAAAGTGTTATATACAGTACATTTAAATAACATAATAATACTATGATTGTGTGCTAATCAATGTGGGAAATATAGAAGAAAATAGTTTAATCACATGATGTCATAATTCTTATAGCAAGTCCTGATTTTTTGCAACAGTTAATTTTAAGGATATGTACAGATATAGTCTCAACAAATGTCACATTTATATATATAGTAAGATGAGAGAGGCAGCAAGATAATATAAGATAGATGTGTGTAAATTGGTGCACTGCCAGTATATAACAGTGATGGCGAACCTTTTTTCCCCTTGGGTGCAGAAAGAGTGTGTGTACGCATGATTGCGCAAGCGCGAGTGCCCATATCCATAATTCAATGCCTGGAGAGGACAAAAAACAGCTTCTCCCACCCTGCGGGGGCCCTCTGGAGATTGGAAACAGCCTGTTTCCCAACTCAAGGTGGGCCCAGTAGGCTCGTGTTTCGCCCTCCCCAGGCTCCAAAGGCTTCCCCGGAACCGGGCGAGGGTAAAAATATTCTCCCCCATTGTCCCGGAGGCTCTCTGGAAACCAAAAATGCTCTTCCAGAGCCTCTCTATGAGCCAAAAATCAGCTGGCCTACAGACACCCGCACGGTGGAGCTGAGCTAGGGCAATGGCTCATGTGCCAGCAGATATGGTTCCATGTGCCATCTGTGGCACCCGTGCCATAGGTTCGCCATCACTGGTATATAACTTTTATTACAATACAGGCAATGCATGGCAATATTTAAAGCTGAACCAAAGGATTATCATAGAGTTTTGTATTGATTAGGAAGAAGATAGAGATCTGATTGCAACTTAATATTAAGTTTTATTATTAAATATACAAACATACACCAAAAACAGGTTCAATTTTGGGGTTTGTGTACTACTTCTTCTGAAATGATTGTGAGTAGATTTTTAAAAATAAAGCTTCTGCTATAAAATGTTATAACCAAGGCAATAGTGGATTCTAAAACATTTTACTACCGGTTCATGCACGCGCTCATGACGCTTTGCACATGTGCAGAAGCATTCCAGGCAGGTGGGCGGAGCCTCCCATCGCCGGCACTACTGGCTCTTAGAACCGGGCCAAACTGGGATCAGCCCACTGCTGAACTGAGGCCATGGTTAGGGAACAAGTCAAGATAGAAACTTTACACTGTGTTCCAGGCTTCCTTGAATTAATTGTGACTGAAGCTTCCATAAGCTTACCTATGTTCGGATACAATAAACTATGGTTAGTTAAAAGTAGAAACATACCATTTCCCCCCTTAACTATACTAGAGAAGATGGAACATGGAACATGTATACTGCTCAAAGAAATAAAGGGAATACTCAAATAACACATCCTAGATCTGAATGAATGAAATATTCTCATTGAACACTTTGTTCTGTACAAAATTGAATGTGCACAACAGCATGTGAAATTGATTGTCAATCAGTGTTGCTTCCTAAGTGGACAGTTTGATTTCACAGACGTTTGATTTACTTGGAGTTATATTTAAGTGTTCCCTTTATTTTTTTGAGTGGTGTATTTGATGCTCATATTAATGCCAATCTATAGTTTAATTTTATATCAGAAATAAATGTTTTAGGATGGAGTTAAAAGGTTCATATATCTCTTTTAACTACAATACAATTTGTTTGAATTAAGTTTAAAATGGTGTGTGTGTCTATACTATATTTATACTAATTTATGACTTTGCACAATTTGTGAACCTATCATTGTCTTCCTGCAAGCATTTATTTCAAGTCATCCAATATACAGTTAATTAACTTAGTAATTATGATGCAATGAGAGAGAAATTTGGATATATAAAGCCTATAGCTACAATCTAAGGAAGATGCTTGATTTTAAAATGAGATAAAATTAATTTGTGAGAGTCATTCTTTATACATTTGCACTGACTTTCTGATGATCTTCATAGAATCATAGGTGTGGATGGGACCTTGATTATCTTCTAGTCCAGGAGACTGGATCTGACCCACAGGATGCTTGGATCTGGCCCCCAAGGCCACCCTGGAAACAGTGAAGGACTGGTCCATGGTGCCTCTGCCAGTGAAAACAGAGCTCTATTTGTTAAATTAAGCACATCTAGTTCTTTTAGTTATTTTTCATAGGATTTAGCCTCCAGACATTTTATCATCTTGTTGTACTCTGCACTCTGCACTTTTTGTATTATGAGGACCAGAACTGAATGCAAAATTCCAAATAAATAGGGTTTCACTAGGGTGGTGTACAGCAGTTCTATTAGTTCCCATGATTGTGATCTCTGTTGAAGTAGCTTCGGACTGTGTTTTGGTAGTTGCAGCATGCTACCGACTCATAGCTAAATAGTGACCCACCAGGATACCTAGATCTTGCTCAAGATACTAGTGTTGGGTCAGCTATTGCCTCTTCTGTACTTATGCATCTGATTTTTCTTGTCTAAGTTCAGAACTTTTCTCACCACTTTTCTGCATCTTGTTGGATAGAACCCCATGCTCAAATCTACCAAGTACACTCTGAATTTTGAGTCTATCTTTTGAAATGTTAATAATTTCTCTCACACAACTCTCTCCCGTCTGTCTGTCTGTCTGTCTGTCTGTCTGTCTGTCTGTCTGTCTGTCTGTCTGTCTATCTATCTATCTATCTCCTTTATTATTTTTCCAAATAACTCAAGCCAATGAATGTACATACCTTCCTTGGCTGAGAGATTGGCTAGAACCAGGGATGGGCTGCTGCCTGGATGGCGGGGGACACAGTTGGGTAGCGAAAATGGTGCTCTGTCCCAGAACACCCAATTTGCACTGAAAGATGCTGAAAGAAAATGCAGGGTGTCCTGCATAAGCCACACCCACAGTGTGGTAGTAAAATGTTTGGTAGCCCTTCACTGGCTAGAATTCATGGTTTTGGCTTACTAGTGTGGTGTCTAGAGCAAGCTAGCTGTCTGTTGGACTTCTGATGTAGATGTAACTCCATTAAGGATCACACACTGAATGTGCTGGTCAGCCAACTGCAAACCAATCTGGTAGTGGGTAGTGTCTAAACTGCATTGTTCTGTCTTACCAAGAAGTAGGTTATAGGTATGCCTACAGCATTGAAGCATGAACTATACTATCATGAAGGCAAATATACAGTAAGTGTTCCAGGATAATGTTGCAGGATGCAATATGAGTTGGTCACCAAGACCAGAGATTTAATCGTCCAAGCTTTCAGACTTGTGTTGAAGCCAATCCTCAGGGAACTTCTCTCTATACATGTGCAATGGGCTGTTCTGTTATGTGGTGCCTGGTACATATCCTATATCCACAACATTGCTCTAGTCCAGCGTTTCCCAACCGGTGTGCCGCCAAGACACAGCCAGGTGTGCCGCCAAGCTCCTAGGGAAAAAGGAGAGCTTAAGGAGAGCCCTGACCAGCTGGAGATTCCCTGGCAGCACCAGGTAGAAGCCGGCAATGCAGCACCCTTTTCCAGTGCCGCGCAAGGAGCTGGGAGTTGGAGTTTGGGGTGGGGAGCGATGAAAGTGCGGAGGCCGGCACCGCGGCTGCCCCCACCCCCCAGTGCCTCCGTTCCCCTCACGCCCCTGGCTTCTCGCCGCTGACGCCCGCCCGCCCGCTTGATCTGCCCCTTTCTCCAGCTCCTCCGGCGAGCGCTCGGAGAAAACCTTCTCACAGCGGAGGTCGGAGAAGGTTCTTTGGAACGTCGGGGGTGCGTGCGCGCGCGCGCCCTATCCCCCAGCCAGTCTACCCGGAAAAGCTTTGCCGGCCTCCGCAGAGAAGGAAGAGAGAGAACAAGAGAGAGAAAGAAAGGAAAAGAGAGAAAGAGATAGCAAGAGAGACAGAATGAGAGAGAGAGAGAAAGAGAAAGAAAGAAAGAGACAGCAAGAGGGGGGAAGGAGGGAGAGAGAAAGAGAGCCAAAGAGAGAGGAAGGAAGGAAGAGAGAAAGAAAGAGATAGCAAGAGAGACAGAATGAGAGAGAGAGAGAAAGAGAAAGAAAGAGACAAAGAGACAGCAAGAGGGGGGAAGGAGGGAGAGAGAAAGAGCAAAAGAGAGAGGAAGGAAGAGAGAAAGAAAGAGATAGCAAGAGAGACAGAATGAGAGAGAGAAAGAAAGGAAAGAAAGAAAGAAAGACAGCAAGAGGGGGGAAGGAGGGAGAGAGAAAGAGCAAAAGAGAGAGGAAGGAAGGGAGAAAGAAAGGGATGGAGAGAGAGAGAAAGAGGGAGGGAGAGAAAGAGGGAGGGAGAGAGAAATAGAGCGAAAGGGAGAAAGAGAGATTTTTTTTGTCCAAACTTTTTTGCGCCCCCCCCCCCTCAATGTTCCCCAGGATTTTGAAAATGTGAATAATGTGCCGCGGCTCAAAAAAGGTTGGGAAACACTGCTCTAGTCCACTAATTTGGTCAATTTATCCAAGAAGGCAATGAGCATCACTTGTTCTTAACAAATCCATGCAGGCTTGCTGATTTCTTATTCATTTGTTCTTGTTCACCTTGTTCAAGATGGTTGTTCAATTCATTGTCCATAGAAATGAACAAGCACCTATGTGCTCACAAATCTGTCCACAAACCTTTTTGAGGATTTTTCCAGGTATACCCTGCACATACTGCTCGATGCTCTTGGCACTCATCTCGCATAATCTTGGGACCTGGATTTGCCTTCTTCCTACTTCCATTCCTTATCTTGTTTTACAAGGAAGAAATACATTTGAAGTTTTTAGTGTTTATTACAGTCTGTTTATTACAGATTGAATTGAAGTTTTTAAATGAACTGGTGGAGACTCTATGTACTTTTTGATAGAATGACTTAATAGTTCTTATGGGCTTTCCAATATGCTGGAGGTATGCCAGAATAGAAAAGAAAATGCATCTTTTTAAAATAAAAAAGTAAGAAAATACGATTGATTGATTGATTGATTGATTGATTAAACAAACAAGCACAAAAGTGGGGTAGAGAGACAATAGCAGCAGCCCTAACCCTAACTGTTCCACTGCCTGGTTTAAGAATAATCTTT
The DNA here is from genome assembly GCF_031021105.1 of Erythrolamprus reginae. Taxonomy (NCBI): domain Eukaryota; kingdom Metazoa; phylum Chordata; class Lepidosauria; order Squamata; family Dipsadidae; genus Erythrolamprus; species Erythrolamprus reginae. Next base: position 34,968,692 of record NC_091953.1, on the reverse strand, counting down.
GTATTAATAATTTGATTATGTACAGGCAGATAGCCTTTTTGTCTGTTCTCAAAAGGTAGTTGAAATTGCTTATTGTTTTACAGTATATTGTTTTTCAGACAAAGTTGAAAAACATATCTTTCCCTCAATTTCTGGTAGGGATGGAGGTTGTCCTATTCAAAAATTGAGGGACATATCTTTCCCTCAATTTCTGGTAGGGATGGAGGTTGTCCTATTCAAAGATTTGCTGCCTGCTGAATTCCAGCTCCCTATCTAATCTGTTCAGAAGAAAGCAACATGTCTGTCAAGAGAAGATAAATGATTATGTTTCTTATTCCGGAATTCAGCAAACAACAAGAGATATGGAATGTATGGAAGGATGAAAACTTGCAGAGAATATTACATGGACTAAGAGCTGATGAAATGTCAGAGCTTTCTTATTTCAGTTTAAGAGATTTATGCATCTTGGACACATTGTAGTAATATTGCAACAAAATATGGCTTGATTGCAAAACATTCTTACCCAGATCAGATAAAGACTAGCATTGCCAGTAACAATCCATGCAACATGGATTATTTAACCTTAATTAGATTTTTGGGAGGTGGGGTGGATAATAAATATTTGGGTACCCAGACTGCTCGGCTAGTTTAAAACTTAATGTATATTACAAATCTGGAAAAATTAATTCTAACTAAATTGTGCAAACTTGTTCAAAATTCCCCATGACTGGGAAAAATATGCTTGTGCCCTGATCACCAGAATTCCAAATTAATCATGGTGTGGCATGATGGCATTATAACTACATTATAGGATATACAGTGGTACCTCTACCTACAAATGCCTCTACTTACAAACTTTTCTAGATTAGAACCGGGTGTTCAAGATTTTTTTGCCTCTACTTAAGAACCATTTTCCATTTACAAACCCGAGCCTCTGAAACTGTAACTGGAAAAGGCAGGGAGAAGCCTCCAGGGGCCTCTCTAGGAATCTCCTGGGAGGAAACAGGGCCAGAAAAGGCGGGGAGAAGCCTCTGTGGGGCCTCTCTAGGAATCTCTTGAGAGGAAACAGGGCCTCCGCCCTCCCTGTGGTTTCCCCAATTGCACACATTATTTGCTTTTACATTGATTCCTATGGGAAAAATAGCTTCTTCTTACTAACTTTTCTACTTAAGACCCAAGTCACGGAATGAATTAAGTTCGTAAGTAGAGGTACCACTGTACTTGACATCAAAACAATTTCAGGACAACAGTGAGAAATTCCCTAAACCAAAGAAGCTATTTTAATGACTATTATTCAGGTATTGAGGCAGTGACATGACATCAAATTGCAATTAAGTGAAAGGATACCATTGATATAGAAATAAAAGCTGTAAACCAAGCATTGGGACAAATTACCGTACTTGATCCAGTAGAGCTATTTTAGTTTGATTCCCTCCAGATATGATACAGTATAATTTTTATCAGCCCAAGAAACAGGCTTTGGCATGCTAGTAGTACATAAGAAGTTGCAGCCCAATAGTTCTGGAGGGCACTCATGGTGAAAAGGGTAGCCTACTACAATGAACAAAAGCAAGTGATAATATATAACCCAGTGATGGCGAATATTTTTTTCCCTTGGGTGCCGAAAGAGTGTGGGCTCACGCTATCGCATATGCCAGAGTGCCCACATCCATAATTCAATGTCCCAGGAGGGTGAAAACAGTTTCCTCCCGCTCCTCAGAGGGACCTGTTTCCCAACTTCTGGTTGGCCCAATAGGCTTGTGTTTCGCCCTCCCCAGGCTCCAAGAGCTTTCCTGGGGGGGGGTGTAAAAATGCCCTCTCCCATCCTCCTGGAGGCTCTCTGGAAGCCAAAAATGCCCTCCAGAGCCTCTGTGTGAGCCAAAAATCAGCTGGCCGGCACACACATGTACGCTGGAGCTGAGCTAGGGCAACAGCTTGTGTGCCAGCAGATATGGCTCCACCTGTGCCATAGATTCGCCATCACTAATATAACCTGTACAACTCTGCATGCGGAATATACACTCATGGTAATTAAAAGTCCTTTTGATAGAACAATCAACTACTTGTTCCATTGACACTGATATGATGACACAAGTACATCTTCCAGGGATTGTCTGGCCCAGTGCTGTTCCCATGATAGAAATATATCTGCCAGGGGCTGTTTGGCCCCATACTCTTCCCATATGTAAGATGGGAACTTGGTTTTTTTGACCTCTTGTGCTTCCCAAAACTCCAGATAATACCACCAGTTTTAGACACTTTATACAAGTGGTCTTCCAGTTACAATTGGGCCTGAAAGATCAATAATTGTGTGAAACAATAATTAAGCGAGATGCCACATGACTGCTTTGCTCAATGACCACAATCCCAGCTCTCCAGTTGTAGTAAATAAGAGATGCTTGGGTGATTGAGTAGAGTGCCAGGAAGAGGGCCAAGGCCTCCTGGTGTGTATGGTGGGGAGACGACCTGGGTTTCCGGCCCCCTTTCAGCCATACCAGGGAAAAGAATCATGAGAATGCTGGCATTTACTAGGATTTTCGCCACATTGGAAGTTTGTCCTTCCAGAGCAGGGGTAGGCAAAGTTGGCTCTTCTATGACATGTGGACTTCAACCCCCAGAATTACTGAGCTAGCATGACTAGCTCAAGAATTCTGGGAGTTGAAGTCCACAAGTCATAGAAGAGCCAACTTTGCCTACCCCTGTTCCAGAGTGTCCTTTGAGAAGTAGGTCTCAATCCTGCTGTTTGCTGGCATTTTCCTCTCAAGAAAGTTGATGGCAGAGTTGATGGCAAAGATCAGCATTCTGAAAGGCTTTGAGCTGTCATTTGCTTGTGTAGTTGCCAGATTTGAGGTCTGTTCCTCCAGCAAAGGGAAGGATTTCTCTTCATTGCATGGACAGGAAGGGAAAACTCTTGGCACAGGAGAGGAACAGATTCCAAGTCCAGTGTCCCCCCTCCTCTTGCAACCTTCCTTGCCAAATTCTCCTTGACTTTTTGGGGAAGCTGGCAGAGAAGGTTGCAAATGGCTATTACATGAATACAGTGCACTTGGCAAATGGTTGTAAAAGTCCATAGGTCACCAAGTGTTCAGAGATGCAATTATGGGATGTGGGAGGGGGAAGCGTTGCAATGTTTCATGATAGCTAGAAGTGCCTTACAGGCTGTAAAGTACCCATTCCAAGGCCGCAATGATTGCAAACTGTTGTTAAATGATGGGTTGTAAATTGAGGACTAACTTGTATTTAGGACTGTTTTCATACATTACAGACTTGGGATTTCATTTAAGCTCAGTTTGCAGTATGGAATGAACTCTTCATACTTCTTTTTCTCTCCTAATTAATTTTATTTTACTTGATCTGATGATTTAGTTTGCATCCCTCAAAAGATACTTAGAAACAAAGAAACATAGAAGACTGACGGCAGAAAAAGACCTCATGGTCCATCTAGTCTGCCCTTATACTAGTTCCTGTATTTTATCTTACAATGGATATATGTTTATCCCAGGCATGTTTAAATTCAGTTACTGTGGATTTACCAACCACATCTGCTGGAAGTTTGTTCCAAGGATCTACTACTCTTTCAGTGAAATAATATTTTCTCACGTTGCTTTTGATCTTTCCCCCAACTAACTTCAGATTGTGTCCCCTTGTTCTTGTGTTCACTTTCCTATTAAAAACACTTCCCTCCTGAACCTTATTTAACCCCTTGACATATTTAAATGTTTCGATCATGTCCCCCCTTTTCCTTCTGTCCTCCAGACTATACAGATTGAGTTCATTAAGTCTTTCCTGATACGTTTTATGCTTAAGACCTTCCACCATTCTTGTAGCCCGTCTTTGGACCCGTTCAATTTTGTCAATATCTTTTTGTAGGTGAGGTCTCCAGAACTGAACACAGTATTCCAAATGTGGTCTCACCAGCGCTCTATATAAGGGGATCACAATCTCCCTCTTCCTGCTTGTTATACCTCTAGCTATGCAGCCAAGCATCCTACTTGCTTTTCCTACCGCCCAACCACACTGCTCACCCATTTTGAGACTGTCAGAAATCACTACCCCTAAATCCTTCTCTTCTGAAGTTTTTGCTAACACAGAACTGCCGATACAATACTCAGATTGAGGATTCCTTTTCCCCAAGTGCATTATTTTACATTTGGAAACATTAAACTGCAGTTTCCATTGCTTTGACCATTTACCTAGTGAATTTATCTTGTAGAGTTGCTGCAGTGCACCTCAAGCAAGATCTTACATAAGTTGAAGACAAAAGACAGAGAATATTTAGAGAATGAGAACACATAACCCACACATCAGTAATTTTGAAAGCCTTAGACAGACTTGAATTGGTAAGAAAGTATACAAAGAATGGGCTCACACGTTAGTCATCCCTGCTTTGCCTCAACAGTACCTCCAATTCTGTTGGTTAGAGAGGGGTGGCTGAGTACCCAGAAAGTTGATTTTGTCTGATCACTTCTGAATCATCCTGGGTTTGTGGGAAAATCAACCCTCTTGTTTTTGGCCACAGGAATGATCTTCGGAGACAGTCGTCTGGTTCTTAGCTTTTGGGTGTGGGGGAAGAATGTGTGCCAGTTTTGCTCTGCTCTTGGATGACAGTGGCTGGGATTAGGATGCAAAACAAGAAGAAAAAAACAGGAGTGAGTTGAGAATATACATTTCTAAACTATAACTGTACAGGAAGGGAAAGACGAGACTAAGTCATAGTCTCTTGTGGCCTGTTTGATACTGGCTTCAAACAGTCTCTGATCGTGTAAGTAAAATCTCTACTCTCAGTTACAGTACTTCTAACTCCTTTCTATAGGGTAATCATCATCACACAGTCAGCTGCTCTCATCTATTCTTTTTTACTTCTCCTTTTACTTACATAGAAGTTTCTTTTTTTAAAAAAAAAAGTCTTTTTGGCAGAAGTTGAAACATACCATGACTTTGGACTAAGATGAAACTAGTTGTGAAGTGTGTTGAGCAATGAGATTCATTTGTTGAGCAGAGAAGGGGGGAGAAAAGAGGAGTGGAATGACTCTCCCCAGATGGGGAACATTGCCAAAAATGTGTTTTGCTTGGAAAAGGAAGCAAACGCTTTGACATTATTCTAGCATTAACCCTTTTATTAACTGAACAAGAAGAAATACTGCAACAAGCTTGTTGCTGCTGCCATAAGTGTCCTGTAAAAACTTTGACCTGCTCTCCTAGTTTGTTATCAACCTAATGTTTTTATGAAAATTAACACCCAGCAATAATCCTCAAATAAATTGACAGATTTTCCTTGAGTAAAAGGAAACATCAATTTTAATTATATTTTAAATAATAACAGATTAGAGATCAAATATTATTCAAGGCACAATTTGTCTTTCTTAATTTAGTTTTCTGTCTATGAAATGGCTTTCATCTTCCTTTTTTCTTGAAAGGGATGTTATTTCTTGTTTAGCTGGAGTGTTTGGACACCAAACATTCTTATATCATGCCAAGAATGAGATTGACAAGAATGTAGTTTTTCACTACCATATATATGTTGTGGTTAGCTCTGGCCCAGCTCCTGCCCCAAGGACTGTGGATGTGGGGGAGACATCCACATGCTGCAGGCCTGTTTTGCTCCCGGTGGAATCTGCTGATGAAGGCTCCTCTGACCAAGAAGACATGAGTGACAGGGAGGAGGAGAGTGTGGCAGACAGCTCAGAAGGAGATCAATTATCTAGCTCCTCCTTGGATTCAGAACAAGAGTTAATGATACAGCCACGCATGCGGAGAGCGATGCATAGGCAGCAACAACTGAGAGATTATTATCAAAGAAAATGAGGCCACCTGTGGTTGGGTGGGGCTGTGGTATAAATAGCAGCCTGTGGGTTTGGCCATTGTGGAGGATTATCTGATCATTGTGTTTGGTGCTTGCTTTGCTGACTTTGACCTTTGTGTGCTGATTTTTCCCCGCTTTGAAACTAAACCAGAGCAAAGTGTGTTTCACTTTGTGAAAGAAGAAGGACTGTGAATTACCTCACAGCTGCAAGCTAAGTATCACAGAACTGATAAGGGACTTATTTATTTACTTACTTACTTACTTACTTACTTACTTACTTACTTACTTACTTACTTACTTATTTATTTATTTATTTATTTATTAAATTTGTATGCCGCCCCTCTCCGTAGACTTGTACAAATTACCAGCTTGTTTGGAGACAATTGCTCTTTGCAATATAAAAAGAGTGCGTCGTTTATTTGCATTTTTGGTATAAAGAACATTGTTTTGAATTTTCAAACGTGTATGTGTCTGAAATTTTATAAAATTTAAATTTTACTATAAAATTTAATCAGGGATGGTTGGATTATGCCTCAATAATGTTTTCTACATTAATAAAAAAATGAATATGTGACGGATAGAATGATACTTGATGCCATCAAAAGAGAAAAAGAATTGAGGAGGAAATGGGCTGGTCACATAGCCAGAAGAACTGATGGCAGGTGGAGCAAGGCAGTCATAGAATGGATTGCACTTGGTAAAAAGCTTCCACAAAAGAGGCCTAAAACAAGATGGAGCAATGACATCAGCAAGTATTGCAGGCCCAACTGGCAAAGGAAAGCTCCAGATCGTATTAGTTGGAAATATGCAGAAGGGGCATTTACCCTGCATTGGATAGACAATGGCTAGAATGATGATGATGAGAATGATATTGTGGATAAATCCAGCTGAGAGAGAGAGAGAATGCCATATGCGCTATTGTCACAAAATGGTTGCCCTAGGGCAGTGATGACGAACCTTTTTTTCCTCAGGTGCCGAAAGAGCATATGCGTGCACTATCGCACATGCGTGAGTGCCCACACCCATAATTCAATGCCTGAGAAAAGCGAAAACAGCTTCTCCATCCCCCCCCCCCCCCGGAGGCCCTCTGGAGGTTGGTAATGGCCTGTTTCCCAACTTCTGGGTGGGCCCAGTAGGCTTGTGTTTCTGTCTCCCCAGGTTCCCTGGAGCCAGGGGAGGGTAAAAACGCCTTCCTCCATCCCTCTGGAGGCTCTCTGGAAGCCAAAAACATCCTCCCAGAACCTCTGTGCGAACCAAAAATCAGCTGGCTGGCACGCACGTACACACTGGAGCTGAGCAAGGACAACAGCTTGTGTGCCAGCAGATATGGCTCCGTGTGCCACCTGTGGCACCTGTGCCATAGGTTTGCCATCACTGCCCTAGGGCATGGGTGTCAAACTCATTGCGTCATGGTCCCGCCAGGTGATGTATTATGAATCAGTCTGGTGTAGGGAATCTGGATCTGATGAACCCGTCTAAATTCAATACATAAAGACCTTTGGAGATGCACTGAGAAAAATTACATGCCTTGGTGGGATGGGTCTTTCACTTAATATTTATGAATCTTGTGTCCCCTCACCCTACATTTTATCTTTAGCTGACATTTTAAGAGATCACAGTGTGATCTGATTATTTTATAATTTCTACCATGTCTAAAGTTTTCAGTGTAAGCAAAGTACAACAAATAGAATGATAAACTGAAATTAAGCTTACTGAGAGATCAAGAATGGCTACTTTTTGTTTGCTATTGGCCACTTGTAATATTTTGAGAAGCCCAGTTGGGAGGGAACAATAATTTCTTCCTTCCAACCAGGTGAAAATTAATGTTCATATTTAAAAAATACAGTTACCGTATTTTTTTGAGTATAAGATGCACCTTTCCCCCCTAAAAGAGGCTGAAAATTATACTCTGAATGTGGCTTATACTAAGCATTTTTTCAGCCTTTACAAAAGTTGCCCATCCAAGGACATGGGGTGAGGTATCATCAGTATGCTGATGATACCCAGCTGTACATCTCCACCACATGTCCGGTCAATGAAGCAGTGGAAGTGATGTGCCGGTGCCTGGAGACTGTTGGGGCCTGGATGGGTGTCAACAGACTCAAACTCAACCCGGATAAGACGGAGTGGCTGTGGGTTTTGCCTCCCAAGGACAACTCCATCTGTCTGTCCATTACCCTGGGGGGGAAGTATTGGCCCCCTCAGAGAGGGTCCGCAACTTGGGCGTCCTCCTCGATCCACAGCTCACATTAGAGAAACATCTTTCAGCTGTGGCGAGGGGAGCGTTTGCCCAGGTTCGCCTGGTGCACCAGTTGCGGCCCTATTTGGATCGGGTCGGGAGTCATTGCTCACAGTCACTCATGCCCTCATCACCTCGAGGCTCGACTACTGTAATGCTCTCCACATGGGGCTACCTTTGAAGAATGTTCAGAAACTCCAGATCGTGCAGAATGCAGCTGCGAGTGCAAGTATGCCCACGTTACTCCAGCACTCCACAGTCTGCATTGGTTGCCGATCAGTTTCCGGTCACAATTCAAAGTGTTGGTTATGACCTATAAAGCCCTTCATGGCACCAGACCAGAATATCTCCAGAACCGCCTTCTGCCGCACGAATCCCAGCAACCGGTTAGGTCCCACAGAGTTGGCCTTCTCCGGGTCCCGTCGACTAAACAATGTCGTCTGGCGGGACCCAGGAGAAGAGCCTTCTCTGTGGCGGCCCCGACCCTCTGGAACCAGCTCCCCCCAGAGATTAGGGTTGCCCCCAACCTCCTTGCCTTTCGTAAACTCCTTAAAACCACCTCTGCCGTCAGGCATGGGGGAATTGAAACATCTCCCCCTTGCCCATGCAGTTTTGGTCTATGATTGATTGTGTGCTTGTTTTTTATATATATATTGGGGTTGCTTTTATGGACTTTTTAACTTAAAACTGTAATTTAGATTGCTAAATATTAGATTTGTTACTATGTACTGTTTTTGCCAGTGTTGTGAGCCGCCCCGAGTCTGCGGAGAGGGGCGGCATATAAATCCAATAAATCTAATCTAATCTAATCTTAACAAGGTGCTAACCCATGCTTTATTAGCTAAGTGATCTTCCCTTTACTTGTTTTTTTCATTGCTGCTCCCTCTGACAATAAGTTCCGTCTTTTTACAGCCCTAATAAGATGCTAACAGTGAAGTGATCTTCTGTGCTTTGCTAGCAAAGCGATCATCCCTTTGCCTGCTTTTCTCATTATTTCTCTCTCTGAAGAGAGAAGTGAAGTGTTATAGAAACTGTTTTTTATCCTCAACCACAGGATAAAAAGCAAGCACGTGCGCTCAAAACCAGCAAATTAATGTGCTGAAGCTGACCAGACTAAGGACTAGCCAGAACAGATGAATACCTGGTAGGCAGACTATTTTTTCCCTATTTTCCTCACCCAAAACTAAGGTGTGTCTTATATTCCAGTGTGTCTTATACTCCAAAAAATATGGTATATAAAAACCACAGGAAAATTCAACTGGATATTTTATTGAATGCATAAATGTATATCACAAATAATTGCATTTCAGTTTGCATCTCATTTGATCCTACCAAATGATGAAGGTATTTATAAAAGATGCTTTGAAACACGTGCTGGATATTTTCCTGTAAATGTTAACATGACAAGTTCTTTTTCAAAGTTGAACTTCCTCAAAGCTTGATAGGACGAAGATCTCACCAGGTTTTACAGCTATCCAAAACATAGCTAAAAATCATCTAAGGGAGGTTTAATGCATTATGTAAAAATCTCATGGAACTCGGTCACTCCACAATATTGAGACATTGAGACAAAAGACATTGAAGGAGTCAGGGGACAAGGTCAAGGGGAATGCAAGTTGCCACATGGATTAAGCCAAGAAAATTAGTGCAAGTCAAAATATATTGCAACCAACAATGGTCTTTGTTTGCAGTCAGACATACTTTTGGACAACTTGAGAAGACTTAATTCTTTCCCTTTTGGGAAGAGTAATAACTATATAGAATTATGTTTTTAATTTAAGATGTGGGTAGGAAGCCACAAAAAATAGAATTACTTGGAAAAAAGAAGTTGAGTTCAGAAGTTGAGAATTGAAGGCATTGTTCTCCCTATTTATACAGTATATACATGTTTTTTTTCTGACTAGTATATAATTCCAATAGACTGCTGTTTTTGTTTCTTCCTATTCCTTTCTAAATTTTTTATATAGGGCATGCTAAATCCAGATACATTGTGGGCTATACTCCACATGTTTGTTTTCTGCATCCACAGCCACATGATCACATATTATAACGTTTTTGTTGAAAACCAGCATTTATTTCTGGTTGTTTGCGAAGATGGCCCATTGTGAACAACTGTGGAATTCACTTTACATTAATTGAATGCATTCAATTAATGCCCACTGCAATGCAATTTGCAAAATCAGATTGTTCATGTGGGTGACCTGCTTTATAATAGTTACTGATTTATAATCTAAATGGGCATGATCCATAATAATAATAATAATAATAATAATAATAATAATAATAATATTTTATTGGACTTGTATGCCGCCCCTCTCCGAAGACTCGGGGCGGCTCACAACAATAATAAAACAATATAGCAGTAAAACAAATCCAATATTAAAAAACATATATAAAACCCCAGCAATTAAAACCATACAGCACATACATACCAAACAAAATATAAAAGCCTGGGGGAGGATGTCTTAGTTCCCCCATGCCTGGCGATATAGGTGGGTCTTAAGTAATTTGTGAAAGACAAGGAGGGTGGGGACCGTTCTAATCTCTGGGGGGAGTTGATTCCAGAGGGCCGGGGCCACCACAGAGAAGGCTCTTCCCCTGGGGCCCGCCAAATTATGGTCATAAATTGAAGACTACCTGTATAAACAAGGGAATACAGGAAATCGCACCTTTAAGATTGTTTTTAGTAATAAAAGCTGCCAACCCAGAAATGTTAATAAATTCAGTTGAAGTAGTTGAAGCATATTAAATCACATCTCATTCCAAATCCTATGATGAATACCTCATGAGCTTCTTACAGATTTTAAAGAAGACTGAAGATGGACCAAGACAAGTCTCAGTAGTACAAGAGCCAAGCCAGGTTCTTCCTGCCAAAAAAAAAGTACATTTGAAACAGACCCTGCAGATCAAAACGGGATAAATGTATCAATTTATTTATTTTTATTTATTTATTACTTAGATTTGTATGCCGCCCCTCTCCGAAGACTCTAGAACAAAGTCCCGGGGTTGGTTCAAACACCATTCCCTAATAGTTATACATCCCTAATAGTTATACAAAAACATGAACAGTTTTAAAAGTCTAAGGTTATAACTAATAAAAATAATCTGAACAAAACTCTACCAACACCAAAAGCACTTGTAAATTCAGATAAAAACTGGTTTCAATGATTTACTTCATATAACATGTCAGTACTGAAATGGAATTGTCACTACCTGCACTAACTTCTTGCTTGAATAGACAATATTAGCTATTTTCCTATAGGATTACAAATCTCTGAGGTTTCTCAAGAGGAGACTAGACCATTCTTTAAAAAATCTTCCGTAGAGATTAATTCATGTAATCAGTGCATCCACCCTTTCTAAGTACCAGCTAATTACTCAACCAAGGATAAGTGAGAGGCATGAATAATAATTCTGATAAATATAGTGACTCAGATAAACTTTGGAACTTTTACAAAAGTTGCCCAGACTCCGACTGAAATAGAAGATTTTTGAAAACATTAATAATGTAGTGAAGCAAGATTCTTGTCTGGCACAAAGGAGATTTATAGAGGACTGTAAATCGTAGGTCTTATACAGTATTGACCTGGGAGAGGGGCGGCATACAAATCCAATTAAACTTAAAATGTGTTCTCTGGTAGAATCCTCCCAAAAATTCACAGGTACAAATTTCAGACACACACACGTTTGAAAATTCAAAACAATGTTCTTTATAATGAAAATTCACTTAACCTAAGCCCTCTTTTGGTATAGCAAAGAGCACTAGTCTCCAAACAAACTGGTAATTTGTACAAGTCCCTTATCAGTTCTGTGATACTTAGCTTGCAGCTGTGAGGTAATTCACAGTCCTTCTTCTTTCACAAAGTGAAACACACTTTGCTCTGGTTTAGTTTCAAAGCGGGGGGAAATCAGCACACAAAAAGTCAAAGTCAGTAAAGCAGTCCCGAAACACAACGATCAGATAATCCTCCACAATGGCCAAACCCACAGGCTGCTATTTATAGCAGCCTCACTAATTACCACAGCCCCACCCAACCACAGGTGGCCTCATTTTCTTTGATAATAATCTCTCAGTTGTTGTTGCCTATGCATCGCTCTCCGCATGCGTGGCTGTATCATTAACTCTTGTTCTGAATCCAAGGAGGAGCTAGATAATTGATCTCCTTCTGAGCTGTCTGCCCCACTCTCCTCCTCCCTGTCACTCATGTCTTCTTGGTCAGAGGAGCCTTCATCAGCAGATTCCATGGGGGGGGGGCAAAACAGGCCTGCAGCATGTGGATGTCTCCCCCACATCCACAGTCCTTGGGGCAGGAGCAGGGCCAGAGCTAACCACAACAAAACGTAAACTTGAAACTTGAATAGTGTGAGTGGTGGGTTCCTCTTAGCTACTTACTGGCACATTGTGTTTGCATCTTGAGTAATCGGGTGCTCGCATGCATGCACGCATGCACCCCCTAGCACAATTTTGCTTCCACGCATGCACAGGAAGGGGGAAAGTGCCAACGTCTCATGGGGGGGATGCTTGCGCATGCGCGATTTCAATGCTTTTTTGCTTCTGTGCAAAAATTTGAAAAAAAGATGACGCTGCGCGATGGACAGGCAAAGATGGCGCGGGAGACATCGCATAAAGCTACTCAAACATTGCACCCTAGCACACCGGTAGGAACCCACCACTGGATAGTTTGTATATTATTACAGATAGTCTTCGACTTACAATCATGCATTTAGTGAGCATTTAAAGTTACAGCCGCACTGAAAAGAAGTGCTTTATGATCGTTTTTCACATTTGTGACTGTTGCAGCATCTCTATGGTTACATGATCAAATTTCAAATGCTTGGCAATTGACTTAAATTGATGTTGGTTGCAGTGTCCAGGGTCATGCGATCATCTTTGGCAGCCTTCTCACAGGCAAGAAACCAGATTCACTTAACAAGCTTATTACTAACTGTAGTGATTCACTTAACAACTGTGGCAGGAAAGATTGTAAAAATGGGGCAAAACTATAACAACTTAGCAACGTAACAACATAACAACAATCTCACTTAGCAACATAAACTTTGAATTCAATTGTGATCCTTAGCCAAGGACCATCTATATCTGCATGTGAAAATAGATCAAAACCAAAAATCTCTGAGTCTTCGGAGAGGGGCAGAATTATTATTTTATTATTATTCTTTATTAGATTTGTATGCCGCCCCTCTCCGAAGACTTGGGGCGGCTCACAACAATAATTGAAACAATATAACTATGAAACAAATCTAATATTAAAAAATAAAACATATCTAAAACCCCAGCAATTAAAACCATACAACACAGACATACCAAACATAAAATATAAAAGCCTGGGGGAGGATGTCTCAATTCCCCCATGCCTGGCGATAAAGGTGGGTCTTGAGTAATTTGTGAAAGACAAGGAGGGTGGGGGCAGTTCTAATTTCTGGGGGGAGTTGATTCCAGAGGGCCGGGGCCACCACAGAGAAGGCTCTTCCCCTGGGACCCGCCAAATGACATTGCTTTGTCGACGGGACCCGGAGAAGGCCAACTCTGTGGGACCTTATTGGCCGCTTGGATTCGTGCAGTAGAAGGTGGTTCCGGAGGTATTCTAGTCCACTGCCATGTAGGGCTTTAAAGGTCATTACCAACACTTTGAATTGTGACTGGAAACTGATCGGCAGCCAATGCAGGCCACGGAGTGCTGCAGAAACGTGGGCGAAAATAATAATAATAATAATAATAATAATAATAATAATGATAATGATAATGATGATAATAATAATAATCTTAAAACCTGTCAGTCGATCAGTCAGTCAGTCAGTCAGTCTGCCTATCTGTCTGACATTTTCACTAAATGCCAAATGGTTTCTAAATCTATGTTAAAAATTGTTCTCTAACATTACAAAATGTAACAAAATCTAGGCATTAATAATAATAATAATAATAATGATAATAATAATTTAATTTATTTAATTTATTTATAATTTATTATATTTGTATGCCGCCCCTCTCCGAAAACTTGGGGTGGCTAAAACTTAATAAGAACATAGTAGATGTACTAGCATAGCAATTTTTATATATTTTATGGGATAGGTATTCTATTTTCCTCAAAACTATATTGTGGGGTACAGAATGCTAACTTTCATTGTAGATATTGTAGCATTTTCAGTATTGTGAATTATTTGATGACACTTTTTTATATTTATTTATTAAACAAATTTATATGGCAAATTTCTCCAATCTCTTCCCTCCACCTTTAAAGGGAGTATAGTGTGTTTTCCATGAAGTTACTGAACAATATGAACATCAGAGCTTAAATGAAAGAATTATTAGAGATAATGTAATTGTTTTGGAATTCCTTTGTGAGATAGAGTGGTAGTGGTAAACGCTTTGATTGCTTTGCTCCAAATGGGCATTATTGCTAGAAAGAAATAATTTGGCACTTCATTCAAACACAGTTATCAGTTAAGACTCCTTTCCCCCATGATACTATGAATTGCAGGATAATTTTTGGTTTTCAAAGACGACTTTTTTCAACCTTGAAGAAAACAATCAAGATCATTTGCAGGTTTATTCACTGTTAAACAGATAGTGGATAAAATGCTATTTCCATCCTGCCAAATGGCAAAATAACTTTTAGCAAACCTGTTAAATATGCGCTGAGGTAAATGTAAATAGTTGAAATGGTTGGTGCGTTCTGATTGGCTAAGAGTTTGACAGCAGGATTTTAGTGGGAAAAATAAAGTATAAAAGGAGTGCACTGGCACTGTTTATTCCAGTTGCGTTCTTACTTGAAGTCACTTGCAAAAAGAGCTGTCCTGCCTTTACAAATAAAAAGAGCTTTAAGAACTGACTGTCTCAGTATTTTTCAAAACCCCTGCACTTCCCACAGAGGGCAGTTGCTTGCTGGGACTGGCACATTTTGTGTGGCTCAATTTTGATAAGATCAGGCTTCCTTCTTGCCTTCCTGTGTTCATCTAACAGGGAGTATGCAGGCAGTCCTTGTTCACACTGTCTAGGTCCATGATGGAGAACCTATGACATGCCTGCCACAGATGGCACGTGGAGCCATATCTGCTGGCGCGCGAGCAGTTGCCCTAGCTCAGTTCCATGTGTATGCGTGTGCCCGTCAGCTGCTTTTTGACTCATGCAGAGGCTTTGGGAGGTTGATTTTGGCCTCCGGAGGGTCTCCGGTTGGGGGTGTTTTTGCCCTCCCAAAGCTCCAAGAAAGCTTCTGGACAAAAAATGGGCCTACCAGACCCACTGGAAGTCGGGAAACAGGGGATTGCGGAAGTTTTTGCCCTCCTGAAGCTCCAAGAAAGCTTCTGGGCAAAAACTGGGCCTACCGGACCCACTGGAAGTCAGGAAACGGGGGCATGTGCAGGGAGGTGGGGCGAGTGGGGGGCTTTGAATTATGGGTGTGGGCACATATGCGTGTGCGACAGTATGCACATGTACTATTTTGGCACCTGAGGGAAAAAAGTTTAGTTTAGTTTAGTTTATTTAGATTTGTATGCCGCCCCTCTCCAAAGACTCGGGGTGGCTAACAACAATAAAAAAAACCAATGTAACAAATCTAATATTAAAAAAGTAATCTAAAAAACCCCCAATTTAAGAGACCAATCATACCAACAAACATACCATGTATAAATTCTATAAGCCTAGGGGGGAGGGAGAAAAAATTTCCAATTCCCCCATGCCTGATGACAGAGGTGGGTTTTAAGGAGCTTGCAAAAGGCAAGGAGGGTGGGGGCAACTCTGATATCTGGGGATAGCTGGTTCCAGAGGGTTGGGGCTGCCACAAAGAAGGCTCTTCTCCTGGGTCCCACCAAATGACATTGTTTAGTCGACAGGACCCGGAAAGGCCAACTCTGTGGGACCTAACCGGTCGCTGGGATTCGTGCGGCAGAAGGTGGTCCCGGAGATATTCTGGTCCGGTGCCATAAAGGGCTTTATAGGTCATAACCAACACTTTGAATTGTGACTGGAAACTGATCGGCAACCAATGCAGATTGCGGAGTGTTGGTGTAACATGGGCATATCTTGGGAAGCCCATGATTGCTCTCGCAGCTGCATTCTGCATGATCTGAAGTTTCCGAACACTTTTCAAAGGTTCGCCATGACTGGTCTAGGTGATCTCCACATCCTCCAGCTTCCCTATCCAAGAGTAGGACTCTGAGGGTGAACGACTTCTGCAACTGTGGCACACAGATCTAGCCGAGACAAGGAGGCATCTTGACAGCTGCCCTAGAGCCATGCTTTTTAGTTGCTCCTTTGCTGTCCGTTCCACTTCTTCATCTCCCTCACCTTCCTAGTTCTCTTTCTTCTTCCCTGCTGGCTCCAAACCTCGGCCCTTCACTGAGCCTCAGCCTCTCCAGATTAGAGCTCTCCAGGGACCTGGTCTTTTGAAAAGAGGAAAGAATGAAAAAAAAAAGGGAGGGCAAGAAAGAAAGAGAACGAACCGAAGAATGAAAACAGACCCCAGGGGCAATAGTCCCTCGAGCCATCTCACTGCATTACAATGAATATGGACTCTATTAAGCTCCGTTCTGCCTGTTAGCGTTTCCCAGGGCAACAGAGCTCCCATATGGCAAGCATGCAGCAGATTAGGGTAGGCCTCTGGGTCTCATTGAAGACGTGGGGCTTGACTGGCAGTTGAACTCCCTCCCCCCTTCTCCTCACACTTGACACTGCCTGTGTTTATCTAAAGCGGGGTGGAAGGGTGGCATTTGGAAGGTTATTGTGCAGGGCAGTGAGAGATAGGAGGGGAGAATATCTTCTGGGGGGAGGAGGAGAGGAAGGAGGAACCTGGGTAGGGGGGCATTGGGAAAGAGGGAGGTGAGAGGTTGCTGAAGGAGGCAAGAAAGAGAGAAAGTTGCGATGGCGGTCACGGCAGCAGCAAACCCTTCATAAATATTCAGGAAGGATATTGAATAGGGAGAGGAGAAATAAAGCAGATGGAATTCATGTTAAAGAACAGTCTCAATCGCTCTCCAAAAACAAGAAAAGAGGACTGCTTTAAAGGAGCACAGGGAACGACGTTTATCCAATTAGCAGGGTTGTCAAATTGAATTTATACAGAATTGAAGAGGGGGGGAGAGGAGTGAAAATTAAGTGTGTGAGGTTGTGAGGGGAGCAATATCTAGAAGAAAGGATGTATGTAAGGAGAACTTACTCTTTACCGAGCTGCTGCAGTTTCAGATTATGGAGGAGCAGGCAGGATGAGGGGATGAGCTACACGTCCCATTTTACTATGAGGGTCTCTCTAGATAGGGTAGAATGATAGAAAAGGGTTAGCTTTGCTTTCTATTAAGGATTCTTTATATCTTGAGAATACTGTGGTGGATTTGGGGCTATATGTTAGAGCAGTGTTTTTCAACCAGTGTGCCGTGAGACATGGTCAGGTGTGCTGCGAAGCTCAGAGAGAGAAATAAAGCAAGAAACAGAGAAAAAAAGAGAAAGAAAGCAAGAGAGAGAGAGAGAGAGAAAGAGAGAGAGAGAAAGAGCAAGAGAGAGAGAAAGAGAACAAGAGAGAGAGAAAGAAAGAGAGAGAGAAAGAGAACAAGAGAAAGAAAGAAAGAGAGAGAGGAAGAGAGAGAAAGAAAGCAAGATAGAGAGAGAAAGAGAGGGAGGGAAGGAGAGAGAGAGAAAGACATAGAGGTAGGGAGGGAGGGAGAGAGAAAGAGCAAAAAAGAAAGGAAGGAAGAGAAAGAAAGAGGGATGGAGAGAGAGAAAGAAAGAGGATGGAAGGGAGAGAAAGAGGGAGAGAGAAATAGAGTGAAAGGGAGGAAGAGAGAGCATTTTTTTGTCCAAACGTTTTTTATCCCCCCCTCCCCCCGCCCCACTCAATATGCCCAGGGTTTCGTAAATGTAAAAAATGTGCCGCGGCTCAAAAAAGGTTGAAAATCACTGTGTTAGAGTGTGGATGAGACAAACCATCATTTATAAATGTTTCTTGGTGGCAGTACTTTCTAGCCAGGAGATTGCTTGGCAAAGAAGAAAACCAAATGCTGTCGCTTTAAATCAAGACTCTCAAAACTTAACCAGATGGCTGGCTGAGGAATTCTGGGAGTTGAAGTCCACAAGTCTTAATGTTGCAAACTTTGGAGACTCCTGTTTTAAATTGAAAAGCCTTTGGAAGCTGTTCTGAAGGAGGTTTTTAATTACAGAAGCAAAGTGACATTCAGCAGTGGATAAAAGGAAGGATTCTTATATGGTTCTATGTTTTTGAGGTTTTGGGGTTTGAGCAATATGGGCTTTGTTTTTCTAAAAGGAAAAGCCACGCTCACAAAATAACCCATGCCCACAGAACCAGTGGGGGGGGAATCACATTTAACCCTGGTTGAGCAGGTCATTCAGGAACAGGGGTTCTCAACCTGGGGGTCGGGACCCCTTTGAGGGTTGAATGACTGTTTCACAGGGGGCGCCTAAGACCATGGGGAAAGACAAATTTCCCATAGTGTTAGGAATGAAAGCTTCTATTATGGCGCCTTGGAACATATTTTTACAATCCAACCAATCAGGTGTTTACAGTGGGAGTGTTCCTCTGACCTTCCTGCCAATCAGCTTAAAGCTCTGTTGGGAGAATTGGTGCTAGACTTATGGTTGGGGGTCACCACAACATGAGGAACTATATTAAGGGGTCGCGGCATTAAAAAGGTTGAGAATCATTGTTCTCTAAGATTATGTAATTGTATTTGAAGCAGCGGTGGGTTGCTACCGGTTCAGCCCAGATTGGCGAACAGATAGTGGTGGCGGCAGGAGGCTCCGCCCAACCACCCTGGACGCCTCTGTGCATGTGCAGAAGCAGCGTGTGTGTGCATGAGCAAACCAGTAGCGACGAGATTTACAACCAACTATAGTTCTTGAGCGAGAAGAAGTTGCAGATCCTACCAATTAAAGCAGTGTTTTACAACCTTGGCAACTTGAAGATATTTGGACTTCAATTCCCAGAATTCCCCAGCCAGCGATTGCTGGCTGGGGAATTCTGGAAGTTGAAGTCCAGATATCTCCAAGTTGCCAAGGTTGGGAAACACTGAATTAAAGGATGCAATCTTTTCAGCTGCTGTGCTGCCCTATAAAACATCTTTCACCCTACGTTTGCAGAGGCCCTAACCCTGCTGACCTTTCAAAAGTTCTTAAGATATGAATGTGTACTTGGACATGCAGGTTGAAGTGTTAATGGGCACCAATCATGTGTACTTATTGTTTGTAATACTAGTTTGCATCCTTAGCCTCTATATGTGTTCCTGCGTTTTATATTATACTATCCGTATTATGTTTTATGTTGTTTTTAAATGTTGTAAACAGCCTGTAGAGTCCGTTTCGGAGTGAGCGCCACATAAATGCAACAAATAAATTAATAGACATTGTGAGATTGATGTCTATATAATTCCTATAAATATATAGCTGTAGTGAGACATTGGCTTTGTTTCCACAAACTAATAATAATATGTTTAAATTATTTTAGGCTTAGCTTTATGGGCAGAGCACTTCCTTTTTCCTGTATTTATTAGGAAAATTTATTTGGTTTCCCAATTCACTGTGACTTTGGGCAGTTTACTAGACAAAACTCTAAATGCAAAATTCAATAAATCCCATCTCCCTGGGGACAACAATGAAAGAAACCACTTTATGGGCTTTGTATCACCTTGGGGTCCTCAAGGCTGCTTGCAGAACCATGCCTTCTGTACCTTTTGAATGAGTTTCAAGGTGTTCTGCCGGCGTGTTTCAACCGCCCATAATTACAGGGTAATTAGTCCAGGAAGACACACACCACATGATAAAAGTAAAATCCAAAAGTTTTTATAAACAGAAAAACAGAAACAGCTCTCTTTTTAAATGTCAAAGAGATTTTCTGGTACACACAAGGCACAGGTTAAATGCAATCCAATTGCTCACCCAATATCTGGGAAATTGAGTCCAATTCTAAAGTCCAGAGAGTCCACACACAATCTTGAACAACACAAAAACCACGATCTTGACGAAACAATGGATCAGATAAACTGCCATGAGGCTAAAACACCAAGCTGCACTTTTATCTGTAGCACTAATTACAGCAGCCCCACCCAACCACAGGTGGCCTCATTTTCTCTTGTAATAATCCTTCAGTTGTTGTCTCCTATGCATCACTCTGCGCATGCGTGGATGTGTCATTAATTCTTGTTCAGAATCCAAGGATGATACAGATGATTGATCTCCTCCCGGGCTGTCTGCCAAACTCCCCTCTTCCCTGTCACTCATGCTTCCTTGGTCAGAGGAGGCTTCGTCGGCAGATTCCATCGGGAGCAAAACAGGCCTGCAGCATGTGGATTTTCCCCCCACATCCACCTGCACATTCCTTGGGGCAGGAGCTGGGCCAGAGCTAACCACAACACAAGGTGTTGGGCTAATCTTATCTTTGCAGGGATATGATGTTCCACAGGCAGGGAGCCACCAAGGAGTAGGTGTCCTTCAGGCCCTGCTATCTTTTTCTTTAATTTTTTCATATTTTTTGCTTCATGCACAGAAGCAAAACCTCATGAATCAAAATCTCACGAGGGGGCAATGTTTTGCTTCTGTGCATGTGCGGAAGTAAAAAATTGCCAAAATCTCACACACACATGCTTTTCCTCGTGAGATTTTGCTTCTGCACAGAAAGCAAAAAATACGAAAAAATAAAGAAAAAAGATGGCGGCACCCAAAGGACTGGCTTTTGTCACATTTTTCCTTCTGTGCATTTTTAGCTTCGTGTGAATGCACAGAAAGAAAATCACACTGGGGACGAATGCATGTATAGCACACACCGCACGCAAGACAACCCAAGCTCCGTGCGTGGTGCACCGGTAGCAACCGATAACAGCAATCCACCCCGGGTGACAGGTATGCAAATCATGATTTCCCAAAACCAAATAGGCCACTTCATTTCGACCAATTGAAGCTTCTGGATACTTTTTAGAAGCAACAGGATTCTTCCCATGTTCCATTGTTTTATTCATTTATGGTAACTTGTTTTCCTGCAGACATTTGTTCTGAACGAGATTGTACAACTTTGCCCTTTTACACTTTATTTATAGGATTCACAAGAATCTATTTTTACTTTTGGGATTTTTTTCCCCCACACACTTCCTTGCTGACAGTAAAGAACTGAAGTTGACAAGAGTTGAATAGCAAAACAGCAATCTGAAACATCTTCTTGAACTTCTAAAATCAGCCATAATCTCAAGGCAAGAAAGAAAGATAAAGGCTTTGGAATGGCTTCACAGTTCCCAGATTGTTATTATTGAAAATCTATGGGAGGATCCCAAACACGCTGTGCATGCAAGGAAATCTACAAATGGAAA
Source organism: Erythrolamprus reginae (assembly GCF_031021105.1). Taxonomy (NCBI): domain Eukaryota; kingdom Metazoa; phylum Chordata; class Lepidosauria; order Squamata; family Dipsadidae; genus Erythrolamprus; species Erythrolamprus reginae. The sequence continues at coordinate 34,947,354 of NC_091953.1, read as the reverse complement.
TATTACTTTTGTGAAATGTGTCAAAAGTAGTGATGGGCAAACACAACGGTGTTTGGGTTCAGCAAGTTCGGCCGAACCCGAACCCAAAAGGGGAATCCCAGCAAGAGATTCCAGGGGCGGAGCTTTGACGTCACGTATACCGGCAGGTTGCTAAGGATACCAAGGTAATCACTTCCTGGATTCCATGGAATCCAGGAAGTGATCACTTTGGCGTCCTTAGCAACCTGTCGGTGACGTCAAAGCTCCGAACGCCGAACACGACCCCGAACTTTGCCCGAAGTTTCAAAAAATTTTGGGTTCGTGTTCAGCATACTGAACACCGCAAAATTCAGTATGCACCTGAATTGTGCGAGTTCGGTTCGCCCATCACTAGTCAAAAGTAATGACTGAAAGCTGTACAAATGTTTGTACTACTTATTTTACTGTTAGATTATTCCGAATCTATAAACAATTTGCACATAAATAGTTGTTTAACTTTGTTACATGTAGACATTGTGTCAGATTCTATTCATATTGGAATTCATTGAAACATACTACTTGACCATAAGTATGTATACTTTTCATTTATTCTTCATTTTATCTGTTTTTATAAAGTTCCGTCAGTATTTGATGAAATAATTAACAATAACAATAACAATAATAATTTATTAGATTTGTATGCCGCCCCTCTCCGAGGACTCGGAGAGGGGCTCACAACAACAATAATACAGTATAATACAAATCCAATATTAGACTAATTTAAAAACCCATTATTACTAAAAACATTCAATTCTACACAATCACACTATGCTCTCAATCTATGTCTACAATATCACTGCACTTATTTTTTTAAAACCATTATATTTTGAGTAAAATACAATCCGATTTACAGATAATCTTAATTCATAATAGATTACACTTGGTGTTAAATCAAACGGGTATCATGTTAATGCTTAGTTTCAGATTTCTAATAATAATAATTAAAGAATTATTAAGGAAAAAAATCCAACCACTGAAATATTTTAAAAGTCCATTGATTTGAATGGAAATTTTAGAATGTATTAAACATGTTCCTTTGCTCTTTCTATAATTAATGGAACACATATTGAGTTTTCCATCTCTTGAGCTCCTGGTCCTTTTATAAAGCCAACTTCATCTCCTTTTCCTTATAGGACTCTAATCTGCTTTAGATAATCTATTTTTCTAACATGTAAAATAAAGGATATTATATGATGCTTTATACCAGTGGTCCTCAACCTTTCTAATGCCACGACCCCTTAATACAGTTCCTCATGCTGTGGTGACCTCCAACTATAAGTCTAGCGCCAAGTCTTCCAACAGAGCTTTAAGCTGATTGGCAGGAAGGTCAGAGGGACACCCCCACTGTAAACGCCTGATTGGTTGAATTGTAAAAATATGTTCCAAGGTGCCAGAATATAAGCTTTATTTCCTAACACCATGGGAAATTTGTTTTTTCCATGTTCTTAGGCGAGCCGTGTGAAATGGTTGTCCGACCCCCAAAGGGGTCCCGACCCCAAGGTTGAGAACCACTGCTTTATAAAGTCTGTTAAATCTCATTAGGAAGTATCTACTAATGTATCTCAAATGTTGACATCTTTGCAGTCTTTGGATATACCCCTTCAATCTTTGATCTTCTGTGGGTTAGTTACAGTCTCTTCATTGACATCTGTAGTATATCAGTTTGGGACCTTATTCTGAGTTCAGAATAAGTTCAGAATCAGTGATGCAGCTGTTGTATTCCCTGAGTACTTAGTGTACTTAATGTACTTCATGGAGACATGAAGATCCTTATAAAGGTAATCCACAATTTATGACTGTTTGATGCACCTCACAAAAGCTACTTATCATCTGATTTCAAAGCTATGACAGGTGTAACCCCCTTCACCCCATGGTCATGTGATCCTATTTTAGGCACTTGGCAGGTGTTGTGGTTGGCTCTGGCCCAGCTCCTGCCCCAGGGAATGTGGAGGTGGAGGCAGGGGAAATGTCAACATGTCCTCGTCCTGTTTTGTTGCCTGCAGAGTCAGGAAGTGCAGTTTCCTCGGACGAAGAAGAACAGGGTGGGGGGTGACTTGGAAGAGGGGGGCTTGGCACACAGCCCAGGAAGCCAATCGCCATTATGTTCAGTAAATTTGGATGAGGAAGTGTTAGACCCACGCAGGCGCAGACTTATGCATTGAAGAGAACAATTGAGGAAATATTACAGGAGATAAGAGAGGCCACCTGTGTTTGGGTGGGGCTCCAGTAATTAGAGCTGCTGCTATAAATAGCAGCGTGCTAGTTTGTCCGTTGTGGAAGATTATCTGATTGCAGTTCTTCAGGATCGTGCCTCGCTGTTTCTGAACTTTGGGGATTTTTGACGCCTTTGACACCAAAGCAGAGTAAAGTGTGTTTCACTTTGTGGGAAGAAGGAGGGCTGTGACGTTTCTTCACAGCTACTAGCTAAGTACTTATGGACTGATTAAAGGACTTGTACAACCTACAAGGTTGTTTTGGGGAAGAGTGCTCTTTGCAATTCAAAAAGGGTGCTTTGTTTCTTTTGAATTTTGTGATAAAGGACATTGTTATGAATTTTCAAATTTGTGTGTGTCTGAAATTTGTACCCATGAATTTTCGGGAGGCTTCTACCAGAAAGCCCGGCAGAACAGCAACTGATTCACCTTTACGACTATTTATTGCATCATTTGGCCACATGACTATGATTTTTAATACTTTTGGCTGTTTTCTGATCAAAAAAAAGATCCCATTGGGTAAAATGGATTCACTTTATGGCTCTAGCATAACGACTACTGCAAAAAATGTAAAATTAGATCTGGTTATGTGATGACCTGCTAAATGACCACAACATATTACAACATATTACTGTAATTTAGGGCTCAATTACAATCGCGGACTACCTGTATTGCTTTTCTTTACTTCAAGGTTTATTTCAGTCCACACAGTCTAAACCAGGGGTCTCCAATCTTGGCAACTTTAAGATTTATGGACTTCAGAACTCTTCATCCGGCAAATTCTGGGAGTTAAAGTCCATAAGACTTAACATTGATCAGGTTCTAAACCAGTTAACCTGATAGCTTTGCTTAAAAGGAAAAACTGGAGTTATGTATTTAGTTCTAAGATCTTTTGTTCTGCCATATTCGAAATCCTGGTTAGAATGGCAATGTAACTGTCACTCCAGGTACAAATTCTTCATCTGGAAAAATAGCAACTTCCAGATATCTCAGATGTCATGTAAAAAGAGGTGGGAAAGTTAAAATTACCAGCCTTTGGATATGTACTAGGAATTAGTTCCAGTCAACAGAGTTCAACTTAAATCAGAATAAATATGCAATTTATGTTGCATATTTATTGATACAAGAGGGATTTAAATTTAGCTAACTTGTCCCAATGACTTTAATTAGGTATATATTTTTAATTATGATAGGGTTTTTAGTTTTTTAATATTAGATTTGTGCCATTATAATATTGTTTTTATCGTTGTTGTGTGCCGCCCCGAGTCTTCGGAGGGGGGCGGCATACAAATATAATAAATTATTGTTATTATTAATTATTATTATTATTTTATTAATGTAGTTAAATTTAGCATGTATCGATCAGATTTTAGTTTGGCATGTACATTGATAAACAAACAAACAATAATTGTCTGTTTAAAGTAGAGGTCTTCAAACTAGGCAACTTTAAGACTTGTGGACTTCAACTACTAGAATTCTCCAGCCAGCTATGCAGCTGGAGAATTCTGGAATTTGAAGTCCACAAGTCTTAAAATTACCAAGTTTGGGGACACCTGGTTTAAAGTGACCTATCTTAGGAGCTTCCTAGAATTTAGAGAATAGTAGTTCAATATACCTGTAGAACGCCTGTTGTAGAAACAAAGGCACCTGAGGGAATAGTCACTGACTTCAAAATTCTGGGCATACCCAGGTGACCTCTGCTCACAATTTTTATATATACATGCAGTGTAAGAAGTTAAAAAAGGAATGGGACATTCCCTGATCAGGCTTACTATTGACTATCACCAAGGTTGCTTTTAGTGGAGAAGGCTATCTCTAGGTCAAATGTTTTTGACCCCTTTCTTTTCAAGTAGATTTCTCTCTAATATTCTATTGTTTTTCTCTTTTTTTCTCCTTCTCTCTGTATAAAAAAAAGAGCCAAGGAAATATTTTCATTTGTATTTCTGTTTAAATCAAAATATTGTTTACAGTGATAGCCAAATAAAAAGGTAACAAAACTTGGCAAACAGTTGCATTCTGCTTGATTAGACATAGATTTATTTATAACTGAAAATATTAAGATATTCGATCGGTCGGATGAATTTTATTTATTATTTTATTTTATTTTATTTTATTTTATTTTATTTTATTTTATTTTATTTTATTTTATTTTATTTTATTTTATTTTATTTTATTTTATTTTATTTTATTTTATTTTATTTTATTATTTTATTTTATTTTATTTTATTTTAAACAATTTGTATGCCTCCCATCTCCCGTGGGACTCTAAGCAGCTCACAACAAAGATTAAAACATATAAATAATACTAAAAGCTCTAAAAAACAATCTAAAAACCATTTGAATCATACAGTTAAAAACCAATCATACCATTTATGGCTGGGTCTCAATGGTACACCATCAGATCAATGGCCCCAGGTCTGCTGGAAGGGCCAGGTCTTTACAGCTTTTCGGAAGGCCAGTAGGGTGGGAGTAGTCCGGATCTTAGGAGGTAGCTGGGTCCAGAGAGTCAGACCAGCCACAGAGAAGGCCCTCCCCCGCGGGCCAGCCAGCTGACATTGTTTAGCTGATGGGACCCGAAGAAGACAAACCCTGTAAGCCCTTATCGGTCACTGGGAGCAATGTGGTAGGAGACAGTCTCGTAGATAGTCTGGCCCTAAGATTTATATAAGCGATAAATACATGGTTCATATCTTGTATTCATATAGTAGATTATGGTTATGAAATCCTATGAGGAAAACTCTTTTTATGTATATTTAGCACTGGAGTGGTTTTTGGAAAATTGCTAAAAGCAGGATGTGTAGTAGGGCAAATAGGATAAAATTAATTAAACAATAAATGGGCAGAATTCAGGAATATTTACTGAAACAGGAATTTACTGTTAGTGATCAAAACAGTAGCTATTGACTTAGATTGATCAAAACAAAAAAAATCATCAAAGAGGACGCTCAAAACAAATGTTCTAAATACACCGCTCAAAAAAAAAAGGGAACACTTAAACAACACAATATAACTCCAAGTAAACTTCTGTGAAATCAAACTGTCCACTTAGGAAGCAACACTGATTGACAATCAATTACACATGCTGCTGTGCACATTCAACTTTGTCCAGAACAAAGTATTCAATGAGAATATTTCATTCATTCAGATTTAGGATGTGCTATTTGAATGTTCCCTTTATTTTTTTTGAGCAGTATATATTGTACTATTGTAAAATTCTTAAATATCTGAAAATGGTTTTCGTACAAATAGTCCTTGATTTATGACCGGTCATATCACATCTGGATCTATCTGGGTGGTACTTAGGACCCAGATTCAAAGTTCCAATGGTCATTTCTATCATCACATAACTGCATATCAGGTACTCCATAACCACATAGCATTTATGGATGCTTGCAGCATCCCACGGTCACATAAATGCATCCTATGACAGCTTTGCAGAAAATAGACATTTACTTCCGATTTATATTCATAATGAACTATTAGTTCACTTGACAACCACAATTCAACCATAATGATTTGCTTAATGACCATCTCAAACAGTTTGTAAAGTTAGGTCAGTCATGTAACTGATCTGTTTTACAATATCCTGAATTACTACCGTGATCGGCAGGCTCTACGAGACTACCTATAGCATTTTGTTAATTCAACAAATGTTTCTTGCATACATACTTATAAATCAGAATCATCATGCTAATATTTTTTTCAAATTTTGAATTTTAGGCTATTCTTTTTCAGGATAAACAACACTGTGCAAAAGAAATTAAAGCTAGGAGATAGAGGAAGAAAAAAGCATTTAACTAGATACAATACCCAATAATATACATTCATTATGTTTTTCCATACTTTTTTATTCTGTAAGCCATCTTTACTTCCATTGTATTGATAAACCACACCAGGTCTTCATTTTATTCTTTAAACTTTGAGGTTTAATCACAACTTTCCTGGGCTCTCTTTATTTTCCTTCATATATTTCCTTTTGCAATTATTGTACCTCTTTTACACTGATTCCTCTTATTTTAATCAGTATTATTTGTTCTAAATAATATTCATATTGTTGTATCACATGCAATCCCACTAAATTCAGTTTTGTGTTTCTTTTGACATACCCCCAAATCAGACAGGGAAATAATTAGGCAATAAAAAGTGAACGAGGCATTCAAGCAGGATAAAGTGATTTCAGAGAAACTATTTGTTTTTGCCGTTACTAGAGAAGATATCTGGCCTGTATTGACTTTCTCAAGAAGAGAATTAAAACAGTTAAAGCAAATTAAGTTTACAAGAGGAGATATTACAGAACAACTTGAAATACTACATAGTTAGAAAGCACCAAGCCCTGTTGGCATCCACTCAATAGATCTTAAAGAATTCAGATATGAAATTGTTGATCTTTTAGCAAAAATTATCTAACCCTCAAGTCATGCTCAGTGTTGGAGACTTGGAAGATAGCCAATTCAACAACAATAACTTTAAAAAAAAGAATCTAGGGGGAGATTTAAGAAAATTATATTGATTGATTGATTGATTGATTGATTTTGTTGATTGATTGGATTGGTATGCCGCCCCTCTCCATACACTTGGGGCGGCTAACAACAATGATAAAAACAGCATGTAACAATCCAATCCAATACTAAAATAACTAAAAAAAAACTTATTATAAAAACCAAACATACATACAGACAAACCATGCGTAAATTGTAAAGGCCTAGGGGGAAAGAATATCTCAATTCCCCCATGCCTGACAGCAGAGATGGGTCTTAAGAACTTTATGAAAGGCGAGGAGGTTGGGGGCAATTCTAATCTCTGGGAGGAGTTGGTTCCAAAGGGCCGGGGCTGCCACAGATAAGGCTCTTCCCCTGGGTCCTGCCAAATGACATTGTTTAGTTGACAGGACCCGGAGGAGACCCACTCTGTGGGACCTAACTGGTTGCTGGGATTCGTGCAGCAGAAGGCAGTCCCTGAGATAATCTGGTCCGGTGCCATGAAGGGCTTTATAGGTCATAATCAATACTATGCCAGTCAGCTCGGCCATCTAAAGATTTGAAGTAGCCATGTAGAAGAAATCTTCCTTGCCAAAGGAAAATCGGTATGGATTCTGGAAAGATAAATATTGCTTCACAATGGATTAGTTTTTTTCAGAGTTCAACAGGTATCTCAATTGAGGTAATGATGGGCTATGAGCTGGAACGCTGAATTGCGCTCGCTGCCACAGCTTGTAAATGCTTGCGGAACCATCGTAATTTTGCTTCTCCACCTCCGTATGCAATTTTGCTACCTCCACAGATGGAGAAGCAAAATCGCGCTGCCCACCCCCCCAAGCAATTTAGCATTCCGGCTCATAGCCCACCGCTGGATAGAGGTAACCTATTTGCACTACATATTTGAATTTTAAAAAAAAACAATTGATAGATTTCTTCATTAAAGAATTTTAAGTATATTTAGCAGCTATGGAGTCAATGGAGAGGAGCGACATACAAATTTAATAAATAATAACAATAACAATAATAATAATAATAATAATAATAATAATAATAATAATAGGACCTAATTTTTTAATGGATTGGTAATGAAGTAAAAAAGAAAAGATTTAAACATAAATAAACAATAGGAACAAAAAGATCCATTTCCTTAGTGAAAAGAAACAAGTAGAGCTTTTGAAGAATCTGTCCTGAACCATGAATATCTGTAGGAGGAACAAGAGGCAAATGACAAAATGTATTCATAACATTTTATACAAATATGTAAGCACTGGAGTTTATGATGCGATACATTTTGTCAACTTCATGCTATCCTGGTTGGGAACAGTTCTTTTTAAATTTTTAATCAATGATTTCAACCAGAGATATGCAGCTGTTTGTACTGAAATGGAAAAGATGTTTGGGAGGGGGTTAAAGCGCATGCACACACACACACACACACACACACACACACACATTCTTTATATAATGATTGGATTAAATACAGTTGATTATTAATTCTTACATTGTTAGCTACTGTTTCCTTTCATTGTATTTCAAATTGGCAATGCTGGAAGACCACACACAAGTTGTGGTCAGCAATACAATTCCCCTACATTTTGTTTAATACATTGTTTTATTTTATCTCTTCCTTTCCTATTCAGGTTGATCCATGAAGTTGAATTTCTATTATTAAGTGCTCTGTGATAGCTTATGGGAACTCCGGCTGGTATTTTTTGGTCCATATTCCTCTGCGTGGGATGACAATGATACCAGAGGGGGAAAGACTAATTATTGCTATTCTGTGTTTGCTTTTGACATCTGCTAACTGCATTACAAATTTGGGTGAGTATTTCCCCTATTTTTTTTATCTGTGCAGCTGATCATTTTCAGGTCCTTGATTTTATTTGTATTTTTTTGTTTGCAATTTTAAAAGAACCATGGTTTTATGTTTTGATACTTATGAATGTCTACTGTTGCATACACTGCCTATCACTTAATCAATTTCTTATCAATTTCCTGACTATTCTGCCTATGTATAATTAATTTGTTTACATTCATTAATTACTAAATGAGCTCCTCAGTGAGCAACCAAACACATTTTTTCTAATTCAAAAGTATTAGTAATCTGATTGTCAAATGGGGATGACAAAATGACAAGAGATTGTCAGTTTATTATTTGATTTTATTTGATTTTGATTTTATTTTATTGGATTTGTATGCCGCCCCTTTCCATAGACTCAGGGCGGCTAACAACAGTAGTAAAACAGCATATGACAATCCAATATTAAAAGAGTTAAAAACCCTTATTGCAAAACCAAACATACATACAGACATACCATGCATAAAATTGTAAAGGCCTAGGGGGAAAGAGTGTCTCAGTTCCCCCATGCCTGGCAGCAGAGGTGGGTTTTAAGAAGCTTACGAAAGGCAAGGAGGGTGGGAGCAATTCTAATCTCTGGGGGGAGTTGGTTCCAGAGGGCCGGGGCCGCCACAGAGAAGGCTCTTCCCCTGGGTCCCGCCAAGCGACATTGTTTAGTTGACGGGACCCAGAGAAGACCCACTCTGTGGGACCTAACTGGTCGCTGGGATTCGTGCAGCAGAAGGCGGTCCCTGAGATAATCTGGTCCGGTGCCATGAAGGGCTTTATATGAACTGTTCTGGGGAATATACATAACATTGCTTAAAAATAAGATACTGAACCAAGGTTTTTGGTATGATAATACATATTTACTTTTACTCCTAGTTTGCTTACATTAACATGAAAGCAAATGTAATTATTGTGGAGCAACATGTTCTCCGTCTCCCAAAGATTTAGAGTGGACTCATGTGTAAAGTTGATTGCTTAAGGACAGGTGAGACGCAAAACAATGGAGTAGGAGATGGCTGAACATGCCAGTATTTACTTGCATAGACATTCAGCATTACAGTATTATTTAGATTAGGATCATATATATCGGAAAGTTTAGTATTTCAGTAGATGCTTTCACATTTTCTTGCCAAAAAAATGACTAGCTCTTGAATGCCATAAAGCCTTAAACTTGTAATTTCTTGTGCAGGGAAAGTCAAATAGCTAAGTAATTAAAGTGGAAGTAGCTGATCTACTTTATCAGGACTTTACCTGTCTTCCTTTGCAGGTGATTCTCTTCATGTCTCTGTCCAACCTGATTCTATTGTCCAGAAGCATGGTGGCTTGGTGACTCTGGGGTGTGTGGTTGAGCCTTTGGGAATAAACGTTACTTGGAGACTGAATGGAAAGGAGCTGCTTCAATCAGATGATAATGTTCTAGGAATCCATATTGATCAAAGATTGCTCACCATTGCTGCCTTAAACGATCACACAGTGGGTCGATACCAGTGCATAGCCCGCATGTCTGAAGGTGTTGTTGCCAGTGTTCCTGCCACAGTAACATTAGCCAGTAAGTAGTTTTGAATGTGTTTTTGTCAAAATATGTCCGTTTGTTTGTTTGTTTGTTTGTTTGTTTGTTCGTTCGTTTATTTATTTATTTATTTGGATTTATATGCCGCCCCTCTCCGAGGACTCGGGGCGGCTCACAGCAGTATAGAAAAACAGGAAACAATAATAACAATCCAATTATACCTTAAAAAACAATCTTAAAATTCTAATTAAAAACTATCAATATCATTCATTCAGCAGTCAAACTAAGCATTCATCGGTCAGGGGGGAAGGTCTAAGGAACCCCAGGCCTGGCGGCAAAGATGAGTTTTTAAACTTTTTCAGAAGGCAAGGAGGGTGGGAGCAGTATGAATCTCTGGGGGGAGCTGATTCCAGAGGGCCGGGGACCCCACAGAGAAGGCTCTTCCCCTAGGTCCTGCTAGCCGACATTATTTGGTCGATGGGACCCTAAGGAGACCAACACTGTGGGACCTCACCAGTCGCTGGGATTCATGCGGCAGAAGGTGGTCTCGGAGATAATCTGGTCCTATGCCATGTAGGGCTTTATAGGTCATAACCAACCCTCTGAATTGTGTCCGGAAACAAATTGGTAGCCAATGCAGTCCCCGGAGTGATGGTGAGATATGGGCATTTCTTGGAAGGCCCAAGACTGCTCGCGCAGGTGCATTTTGGACAAGGGAACATAGTTATATTGCTGTAGGTGTTAGATGAAATTGGCATCTCTTAAAGGAAGAATTTAAATTCTGTCCTTCAGTTGGATATTGATGTCCATATCACAGTGATGGTGAACCTTTTTTTCCTTGGGTGCAGAAAGAGCTTGTGCATGCGCTATCGTGCATGCGTGAGTGCATGGGGAGGGCAAAAACAACTTCCCCCATCGCCCGCTGGAGGCCAGAAATGACCTGTTTTCCAACTTCTGCTGGGCCCAGTAGGCTCGTGTTTCGCCCTCCCCAGGCTCCAAAGGCTTCCCTGGAGCCGGGGGAGAGTAAAAACACCCTCCCACTTCCCCCCAGAGGCTCTGTAGAAGCCAAAACGCCCTCCCCGAGCCTTTATGCAAGCCAAAAATCAGCTGACCGGCACACACATGGACATTAGAGCTGAGCTAGGGCAACGATTCACATGCCAGCAGATGTTTATTTATTTATTTATTTATTTATTTATTAGATTTGTATGCCCCCCCTCTCCGCAGACTCGGGGTGGCTAACAACAGTAAAAAAGACAATATAAACAAATCTAATATTAAAAGTAATTTAAAAAACCCCAATTTAAGAAAAACCAATCGTACATACAGATATACCATGCATAAATTTTATAAGCCTAGGGGGAAGGGAATATCTCAATCCCCCCATGCCTGACAATAGAGGTGGGTTTTGAGGAGCTTACGAAAGGCAAGGAGGGTGGGGACAACTCTGATATCTGGGGGGAGTTGGTTCCAGAGGGTTGGGGCCGCCACAGAGAAGGCTCTTCCCCTGGGCCCCACCAAACAACATTGTTTAGTCGACGGGACCCGGAGAAGGCCAACTCTGTGGGACCTAACTGGTCGCTGGGATTCGTGCGACAGAAGACGGTCCCGGGGATATTCTGATCCGATGCCATGAAGGGCTTTATAGATCATAACCAACACTTTGAATTGTGACCGGAAACCGATCGGCAACCAATGCAGACTGCGGAGTGTTGGTGTAACATGGGCATATTTGGGAAAGCCCATGATTGCTCTCACAGCTGCATTCTGCATGATCTGAAGTTTCCGAACACTTTTCAAAGGTAGCCTCATGTAGAGAGTGTTACAGTAGTCAAGCCTCGAGGTGATGAGGGCATGAGTGACTGTGAGCAGTGACCCCCGGTCCAAATAGTGCCACCTGTGGCACCCGTGCCACAGGTTCGCCATCACTGCCATATCAAAATATGGCCTTTGTCAACAATGCTTATCAGATTGGCCAGAGGAAATGTGTGTAAACAGCAATATATAACAATGATAATCTTAATCTGTAGGAGGACAGATCCAAGTTGAATATTAGAGGAGAGGGGGTGGAAACTTCCAGAAATGGGCAGTTCCTGTACTGAACATGGTATTGGATTTGATAGTCTAAATCAGCAGCCCCCAACCTTTTGGGTACCAGAGACTGGTTCTGTGAGGAGATGTTTATACGTGGGCTGGAGAGGATGGGATTTCTCATGCTGCCTGCAGCCCAAGGATGGGACTTCACTTGTTTGCATGGTCCAGTTTCTGGCATGCCACAACACCATGCTTGTGACCAGGGATCGGAGGTTGGGCATCTCTGATCTAAATGGACTCTTCCAATTTTAGGATTTGATAAAAACACTTAGGTTAGATTAGATTAGATTTATTGGATTTATATGCTGCTCCTCTCCGCAGACTCGGGGCGGCTCACAACAATGGTAAAAAAACCAGTACATAGTAACAAATCTAATACTTAACAATCTAAATTACAGTTTTAGGTTAAAAATCCAAAAAAGAAACCCCAATTTATAAAAAACAAGCACACAATCGAATCATACACAAAAACTACATGGGCAAGGGGGAGATGTTTCAATTCCCCCATGCCTGATGGCAGAGGTGGGTTTTAAGGAGTTTACGAAAGGCAAGGAGGGTGGGGGCAATCCTAATCTCTGGGGGGAGCTGGTTTCAGAGGGTTGGAGCCACCACAGAGAAGGCTCTTCCTCTGGGTCCCGCCAGACAACATTGTTTAGTCGACGGGACCTGGAGAAGGCCAACTCTGTGGGACCTAACCGGTTGCTGGGATTTGTGCGGCAGAAGGCGGTCTCGTAGATGTCCTTGTCCGATGCCATGTAGGGCTTTATAGGTCATAACCAACACTTTGAATTGTGACCGGAAACTGATCGGCAACTTAACTGTAAGAAGGCCTTGCAGAATTTAGCTCACATCAAAACTTCCAAATTTGGGTTATGGCCATTGCTCAAGAGTTCTGAGGAACAAACCTGCAGGGTAAATTCTTTTTACCCGCATTAATGAATTGACAAACTCTTCATGTAGTCTGTTTCAGAAATAAGAGGAGTTCTTTTGGAAAACAGAGGGGAGGGGAAGAAAGAAAGAAAATTTGTTTGAAGGAGATATGTTTGTAAAATGGGGCCTGATTTTATTGCAATGCCAAAAAAATATTGGCTAGCTATCAAAATATTAATCAGAAATGAAATGTTTAGGCTGGGCTGGGATAAAAAGGGAGAAGCACAATAAGAGCGAAAGAGCAACTCTAATGCTCTGTGGGAGAGGCCCACTATTGGACTGAAGCCTTTGGGGGATTTGGACTGAGCTCTGCTGCTAGATTAAGTTTCGAAGAACATGGTCTCCACTTAAGAGAAATGTAGAAAGTGCTGCTTGCTCTGCCTCTTAATGCACTTATTTTGCTTATGGGCCTCCCTAGTGGTCATTTTATAAATCTGGAAAAATAATAATAGATTAGAATACTTTCCACTTCTGTTTGCGGAGTTACTCTCAGATTTTTGTAAGAGGAGTTTTGTGCAAAGGTGATACTTCTTTAAAAAAAAAAAAGGTCATATTTATCCCAAATATTGCAAAGTATTTCATCCATGACTCTGGAGTAGACATGCTGCAATTAAACCATTCAGTCTACGGAGAGGGGCGGCATACAAATCTAATAAATAAATTAATAAATAAATTTAAAAAGTATCACTTGAGCTTCAACTTCGCCACATCTGGTCTCAAAAGACAGTTAAGCATTCATGTCACTCATTCATTCTAATTAAATTGTGTGCACCTCTCCCTGCCTGACTTTTGAATGTTCTCCTGTAGGTCTGAAATAAAAGGCAGAATTATGAACGATTTTCTAAAGGTTACATTGTTTAGAAAACTTAACAGAACCAGCTTAATTCCATTAATTCTTTCAGGACTTCTTAAGTGTAACATTACCACCAAAGTGTAACCATTCTGGGCAACCATTAAGTTATGTAAGATACTGCCTCTTAGCTAAACTCTGGGATTCCAACCCCAAGGGGTATAGTCACACATGTGATAAGGAGGCAATGTACGTGTTCCGTTTTCCCTGGAAACAACAGCAAATTCTTTTTTTTAAAGAAAGTATAATCTTTATTGAAGATAAATAGGGAAGGGGATACATAAAGAAAAAGGACTATGCAAATATTGGTACAAATGTATATGAATTTAGAGTACTGTATACAGTTATAAATCAAAATGTACACGCTTACATATATAAAAGGAAATAAAGCTAAAAGAGGCAAAGAAAGGAAAAGGGCAAAGGAAAAAGAGGAAAAATAAAAAATAAAAGAAAGAAGAGATAAATTCATATCCATAAATTTATCAGATGTCATAAATAGTGTCAACATATCTGTTGACCCGATTACTCTACAGCTTTTAAGATCTTTACTGTCAGTATAGATGAAAGTTTTGGGTTTCTAAACTTGAGTTAGAGTTTAAATTTTGTCATTTTGAATTTGTTCATAATGATAATAATAATTAATAATAATAATAATTTATTAGATTTGTTCATCCTTTTATCAATGATTCATAATGTTATTTTATAAGTTCATGGGATAGTAGTTTGGGTGAAGGGTAGGAGGATCATGATGGAGTTGTATGTTGTCTTTTCTACAGCCAAATGTACAAATTCTATATACTTTTCTGGCAAGAAAGAGGGTTCAGATAACTGAACAGGAGAGGAAGAAGGGTGATAATGAGGAAAGCTGTAGATGGTGTTGTTGCCATCTTTGAAATGGAAATAAATTCTTCCTTTATCTTCCTATACACCTAAATCAGTACAATGGAACCATCTAAAGCAGGGGTGCCCAAACTTGGCAACTTTAAGACTTGTGGACTTCAACTTCCAGAATTCAACAGCCAGCATAGCTGGCTGGAGAATTCTGGGAGTTGGAGTCCACAAGTCTTAAAGTTGCCAAGTTTGAAGACCTCTGATCTAAAGAAACTGTGGAAGTTTCAGAAGTGTTGTGTGTTTCAAAATAAGACCAGCTTGGGGCACTTGCCTGAAAATAGTTTCCACAAGCATTGGTTTTTCTAATTACTGTGTAAGCAGTTTGAAACAATTGCACTGTGTCTTGTCAATGAAGTTGGCTTACGCACCCAAATCTACAAAAGCTGAGAAAACCAGAAATTGAATGAAGAATAACAAGCGTAATGAAATACACCTGCCTGATGTCAGTTAATTGTCTGAGCACACTCCTGCTGAGGTCTTTGTGGGAGCTGTGAAGTTTCCCAAAGACAAGGCTTTGAAGTTATTTGGGCACTTGCTTATTATGTAGCCTGCAGCTCCACAAATACGGCAATTTGTAGCTGATTCAGAGGTCTGAACTTTAGTGGTCCAAGTCTTGGCTAGGTGTCCTGTGGCTTCACAGTAGAAAAGAAACTTAGTTCTCTTCTGTGATGTTGACAAGAATCTTATTCTGGTCCTATTACTTGGGTTCTCTGATGTAGTCATCTATGGAGTTCTTGTGGGTGGCCGGGGACACCTTAGCATTTCCAATTGCCCACTGATCGATATTCAACAATGGAAAAGTTCTTCCAAATTTTCTAGTGGATGAAATCTGCTAATCTAGAAATCTAGTACAGTGGTACCTCTACCTAAAACTACCTCCAGTTATGAACTTTTCTAGATAAGAACCGGGTGTTTAAGATTTTTTTTTTTGCCTCTTCTCGAGAACCATTTTCCACTTACAAACCTGAGCCTCCGAAACTTTAACCAGAAAAGTCAAGGAGAAGCCTCCATGGGGGCCTCTCTAGGAATCTCCTGGGAGGAAACAGGGCCGGAAAAGGCGGGGGGAGGCCACTGTGGGGCCTCTCTAGGAATCTCCTGGGAGGAAACAGGGCCTCTACCATCCCTGTGGTTCCCCCAATCGCACACATTATTTGCTTTTACATTGATTCCTATGGGAAAAATTGCTTCTTTTTACAAACTTTTCTACTTAAGAACCTGGTCATGGAATGAATTAAGTTCATAAGTAGAGGTACCACTGTACTTGGATTTCTGTTAAACTATCTCTGACAGCTTAATTTAATAGTTTCTATTGAACTACATATTAGCATTCCCTGAATAGTTTCATAATTGCTCAAGTTCTGATGTTTGATATATTTAAAATATGATAAATATTTGTTGAACTATAATATGTGATGTGTCTTCAGTAATATCCCTTTTTCCCAAGATGAATTTTATTATATTTGAGAAACTAGCATAAGACTAGTTGGAAGTTTGTAGTTTTCTAACTACCAGTATATAAAATTTTAGGTAATTGGAATAAATTCCATTTTAAATATTTGAAATTTGAAAGCTATTGCATCTCAAAATTTCCTGAAATTAATGCAAGTTCAGGCAAGACATGTATGGGAAAGCTTCAAGGAATTCAATAAATACCGGTATATAACTGATGTATTTATCAATACCCTTAAAAGAGGCCAGTGTAAAAAGAGCTGATTCTGAAGATAATATTCCATTTTGATTCATACCAAGGGAACATTCCACTGCATCGGTATGGTTTGAAAACATTGGCAGCTGTCTTTAATGCTATGCTAAAATTTTACAGTTGTAATTAATCTCTTATTAATTCTGTGTACAGTTATAATAGGATAGTACAGTTCTACATTCTGAGGCTCAGATTTGAAAGCATCCCCTCAAAACAATATTCAACTCAACATTTTATTTCCTTTCACAAAATACCAATGGGCAATGACCCCTACTCAGAATATCTTAGGGGACCTATGTGTATTTGCAGCTGTCTTTTCAATGCCAACAAAATTCCTCATTCTTCATTTTGCTTCTGCGAGGGCCTCTAATCTAAGTCCCTTGATGCAAGTTTTAGCTCCATATTGAAAAGCCATTTTCATCTCTAAAATTGTTCTAAATATAATGACAAATGACAATTAAAAGAAATATATGTTATTCTGACCAAGTAGATGCTTTGATAAATCAAGAATTTCCAGTGTGGGATGAAGAGGTGCATATAGGCAGGATGAAGAAATATGTATGAAATAAGAGTGGTTATGTTAGACAGGGTGAATGGAAGAGGCAGACAGAAGTGAAATCAGGGAATTATCAGGGAAATCAGCAGTTTGGGAAATATCAAGGAATTATCAGGGAATTTGTGAAGAAACCCCAAAATAAATCAGGGGGGGAAACCAAACTCTATTAAAATGTTTAACAGTCAGGGGAAAATCATGTAAAAGAAAAATGGATCGTGCTCCCTGGCAGAGTCAAGCAAAAATTAGCATAACTGTGGCAACAACTTGCTTCCTCAGCTACCAGTATTTCTCCATGGTTTAGCCGTTTGGTATGACATCATCTACGGCCGCATCTTAACTAGATCACAAGTTACAGGGAAATGTCAGGGAATTTCAAAATGCTTTCCTCCTGGACACCCTGAGTCTAGCAACTCTAGCCAATCAGCAGTCAGTATTTTCACTTCAGAATGGAGGACCTGAATTAAACCTATGTGCTTCAGTCTGAGAATGTGTGTAAAGGTGAATACAAGAAAAATTATGTACTCTGATAAAATTCAGTTTAGATAGACTTGCAAATATCTGGATTGTCTTTGGTCGTAGCATTTTTATGGTATATCAAGATAATAGTCATCTATAGTTCTTATATTCAGAGACTGAGTCCTTTGGGATTGGGCGGCATAGAAGATGAATGAATGAATGAATGAATGAATGAATGAATGAATGAATGAATGAATGAATGAATAGTCTACAAAAGTTATAGAATCAAATAGTGTTGCACAAGAACTCTTAGGCAAAAAGAGCAAGGGAAGGTTTAAAAAGATGTAATAAACTTCAAGCTTCCTCTTTCAATAGTATCACAATTTCTTACAAATATCTATCCTATGCTGAAGGCCATTTCAACCAGAGATTTATATGTGAATACCATCAAAAACTAAAACAAATTATTTTTATTTCTTTATTTATTAATTTTATATGCTGCCCATCTCAGTAGAGTAACTCTTGATAATGTTTAAAGTTTAATGGAAGCCATGCAGAAAATCCCCTTATACTGTTTAAATGCTGTTTAGATGGAGGTTATGGTGGAATTTCCTATTGTAGGAGTTTATTTTATACTTCTAAGATTATTTTATTATTGTGAAACTATTGTTTTCGCTTCCTACACCCACAAATGTCTGCTAATTGCAAAAATGTAAATTTTCTTTTGCAAAGGAAGTTTTCAAATTGTATTGCAAAACTCTGGAACGGTTCTCTTTTCTCATGGATTTAAATACTTAAAAAGAAAACAAATTGTTGTTGTTTTTCCTCTTTTTTTTTTGCCAGTACGTAATTCTGAAATCTTCACAATAGTTGTACGGCTCAACTATTGCTGTGATGAATTTGGACCACCAGGATGGACATTTTTTTTTAAAAAAAATTCCAGCTCACATGTTATTGATCGGAGAAATGTGTGCTACAAGCAGCCAAGCTCTATCTTTACTTTTTTACTCTCCGTTCTTATCCTACTTTAAAACTTTATGGCATTAAAAAGGGGAAATGAGAGAATAATTCCAGCACCCGTCTCTTCCCAAACACCATTTTCACATTAGGAAGAGTGGAAACTTTTGCATAGAAGAATTAACTTTAATCTATCTGCAGTATCCCATGGAAACAGCTCTCTCTCTCCTAAATTTGACTTTAAAGGATTAATTATTTTAACTGAAGTTTACCTCTAAGGTCTTCTTTTGTTTTTCATTTAGTAATCATTTTTAGTTGTACAATGCCAAGACATTCTTAAAGTATTAAACATGTTTGCTGCAAATCATTTTTATGTCTTTGTTAAGCTTTTACCCTCCCTCTTTCCATGAATCCAGGCTCTAACACTGAAATAGTCTCCTGACAGCTAATACGTTTTGCATTTTGGAAGGTTTTTTGCTATACTGCCAAGGGAGCTGTTTTTTATTTTAAAATGTTTTTGAAGCAATCTTGCTTTAATTAGCCTGTTTGAGAAATTTCATGTCACTTTTCCATGAGCGTGGGTGGGAGAACCTTGGAGCCAGATCTGTCTTTTACTGCTGGAGAGCTGATATAAATCCCAGAGAATAAAAACAAAATTTTCCACTCTCCCATTCTGCCAATAGAGACTTGCAGTCTCTTCTGGTTTCTGCTGTCCAAACACCCTAACTAAATACTTGCCCTGAGCTAGTCCAACTTGTGATAGTAACACCTTATTATTTTTCTAAGGCATATGAAGGGGAATCTAACTCAAGTGTTATAAAATTTCCAGGCGAATGGGCCAGGTTCTCCAGCTATAAAAACAAGGAAAAACTACTGATTTTAAAAATGTTTAATTTTTGGAAGGAATTCTTTGTTTTCAGAATACTGAAAACGGAATAGAAAATGGTAACTTCAATAATACTGAGTTTTGTTTTCACAGCGATAAAGTAAGGAAACAGCTGATGCAGAGTGCCTCTTCAGTGTAACTAATATTAAAATATAAAGTGCTTTGAAGTTAGTAATCCTATGATTTCAATTTGGAACATGGAGAAACACTCGTTTTGCACGAAGTTCTGTTTATAGCTTGTTTCTCAAACATTTTTGAACTTACATTTTCCTGTTCTAAATATATAACTAGCATATGGCAACTTTCAACCAAAGAATTATCATTTAATCTTCAGATTAATGTTCAGTACGCATAAACCCTACAGCTGCAGGCAAAGTTCTAGGAAGTTATACAGAACCTAAAAATTCCAAACAGACATCAGAAGGCCAGTACAGGAAATATCTGACCCTCACATAGGAATAGGGGTTTTTTTGAGCTCTTGTTTTATTAATTTTCAGTTAAGTGTTGCTATCAGACAAAATCAATGTAGGCTAGTCAGATATTTAATATCCTGCTGATCTATTGCATTGAAGCATACAGTCGCTGCAGTCATGATTTATAGTAAAGGTTTACCTTTATCTTCAAGCATTTCGAGTGCCAGATTTTATGAAACAAAGTGCTTACTCTAAATGCAACAGCTGTTTTCAACATTTAAAGCTTTAGCTCAAAATGCTTTAAAATATATCAGATGTACTATGCGGCACACATACAAAAAACATTTTGCCCAATTAGTCTGCGGAGATGGGAGGCATACAAATCTAATAAATAATAATAATAATAATAATAATAATATATGCTTGAAGCATTTCAGAATATTTACTTACCTTGTAAGATGCCCTGGGTTTATGGAGAAGCGGGGCCTAGAAATCTTATTCCTCATCATCCTCATCCTCATCTATTTTATAATCCTTAGGAGAAGAATGTATTCTACTAAAGTTTTCTAAATAAACAAAATGCACAAGGTCATTAAAGCATACTAACTACTTTATTTATTTATTTATTTATTCATTCATTCATTCATTCATTCATTCATTCAATCATTCACTCATTCACTCATGCCCTTCTTCTTAGACTCAGGGCGGCTTACAACACGTTCGCAATAGCACTTTTTAACAGAGCCAGCATATTGCCCCCATAATCCGGGTCTTCATTTTACCCATTTCGGAAGGATGGAAGGCTGAGTCAACCTTGAGCTGGTGATGAGATTTGAACTGCTGACCTGCAGATCTAAGCAGTCATCTTTAGTGGCCTGCAGTACTGCACTCTACCCACTGCACCACCTCGGCTCATTATTATATATATCATTACAGTTTGCTATCTACAGTAATGTATCTGTTTTATTGGAAAAATGTGCATAGACAATGATTTTGGATTCCCTGGATTAAACTAAATTAAGAAATGTTTATTCAATAATTATAGTTACAGTGCTTTGTATATATATATTCATTTGTCCTACTTTTAGAATTCCTTGTTTCTTCTAAAATTTTGCTGTAATTTTAATAGATCTCAAAGACTTTAAATATGATGGCCAGCATGTAATAGAAGTGGATGAGGGAAATACAGCTGTGATTGCATGTGACCTTCCTGAAAGCCATCCGAAAGCCCAAGTTCGCTACAGTGTGAAGCAAGAATGGTTGGAGGCCTCTAGAGGTGAGTTGTGATCGATGGTGGAAAGAGAAGCAAGTGAATTAATCATGCTTGCTTACTTACTTACTTACTTACTTACTTACTTACTTACTTACTTACTTACTTACTTACTTACTTACTTACTTTATTTATTTATTTATTTATTTATTTATTTATTTATTGCATTTGTTTATTGCATCTTCGGAGACTCGGGGTGGCTAACAGCAATAATGACACAGCGTACAATAATAATCCAATACTAAAAAATGATTAAAACCCCATTAATATAAAAACCAAACATACATACAGACATACCATGCATAAAATTGTAAAGGCCTAGGTGGAAAGAGTATCTCAATTCCCCCATGCCTGGCGGCAGAGGTGGGTTTTAAGCAGCTTTCAAAAGGCAAGGAGGGTGGGGGCAATTCTAATTTCTGGGGGTAGTTGGTTCCTGAGGGCCGGGGCCACCACAGAGAAGGCTCTTCCCCTGGATCCTGCCAAGCGGCATTGTTTAGTTGATGGGACCCGGAGAAGACCCACTCTGTGGCACCTAACTGGTCGCTGGGATTCGTGCAGCAGAAGGGGGTCCCTGAGGTAATCTGGCCCGGTGCCATGAAGGGCTTTATAGGTCATAACCTACTTTATCCTACTTCAGCCCAGACAATCTGCAAATAAGTGGATTCCAGTTTTTAAAATTCTAAGCAGTTGACATGCTGGCTATGGAAGTCAGCGCATTTGAAGACATCCAAATTAGGGAAGATCGTTCTGTTCTTCTAATCAATGTTAAAATCCCCCTATGTTTTCTTGTTTCTCAGTTGTTCTGAGCTTTAACAAGATACTCTAGGTCAGCAATGGCAAACTTATGGCACGGGTGCCACATGTAGCACGCACAGCCATATCTGTTGGCACACAAGCCTTTGCCGTGGCTCAGCTCCAATGTGCATGTGTGTGCCAGCCAGCTGATTTTTGGCTCACAGAGAGGCTCGGGGGGCATTTTTTGCTTCCATAGAGCCTCCAGGGGGATAGGGGAGGTCATTTTTACCCTCCCCCGGTTCCAGGGAAGCCTTTGGATCCTGGGGAGGGTGAAACAAGAGCCTACTGGGCCCACCAGAAGTTGGGAAACAGGCCATTTCCAGCCTCCTCTTAATAGACAACTACTTGAGGGGGAAGCTGTTTTCGCCCTCCCCAGGCATTGAATTATGAGTATGGGCACTTGCTCTTTCAACACCCGAGGAAAAAAAGGTTTGCCATCACTGCCCTATGTTTTCTTGTTTCTCAGTTTAACAAGATACTATAGGTATTATACACAAGACTCCATGGCTACACACACTTCTGTCTATTATCTAGTAGCAATTTCATAACTTTACCTCTTATATTTATCACATGATGTTAAACATAGCTTGTAAAAACTATACTTAACTACCAGGAAACTTTAGGAATGAGTGGATCATACCATACTTGTATGTCTGATGTCAAGGGAAGGAATAATGAATCTTAGAGATGTTAGATACTGATTATTGAGTCATTTTTTAAGCCACGTTTTGTTCCATTCCACCAATCCACAACAGATATATCAGATAACAGGAGGAAATATTTTAGTTGGAAATAAGTGTGTGAAAATATTGAAGTTGGGAATTTGACAGCTATTCCTATCACTTCTTGGCTGAACTGCATACACAGAGTTAGATGCAAGGTCTGGTAGAAAGATCAATATAATTCCAATTAAAATATATTTAAATATTCTGTTTTTTTTAAAAAGAAAGATCACAAAGTATTTTAAATTTGCAAGTAGTTGACATATAGATTAGATAAACCTTCTGAAACTTCATATTTTATGGTGTTCAAAACTTTAGTAAGTTTTAATGCATTTTTCCCAATTTTATTTTCCTTTTAGTTTACTTTGAGGCAAAAGTTATACATTGCCACAATAGTGTGAGAACTGTTCCACTATGGCCCATTTTAAAAGAAGCATGTTTTAATATGATATAGACTGCTTTGTTCCAGTTCTAAGCCATATTTCTCCATTTAATGTTGTCCGAGATTTTCAATTTAATAGGTAATTCAAACAACTTTTTTCTTGGTGCAATTTATAGCAAACTTAGCCAAAAGATTTCATTTTCTACCCATACCATGGTAGAACTTGTGAAATAGAGATGGTTCTTTTTTCAGAAAATAGTTTTAAATGATTTCTTTATCTTAATAGACAACTACTTGATCATGCCATCTGGGAATCTTCAGATAGTCAATGCCAGTCAAGATGATGAAGGCACTTACAAATGTGCAGCCTACAACCCTGTCACCCAAGAAGTAAAAACATCTGTGTCTAGTGAAAGACTCCGTGTGAGACGTAAGACATTATTTCTGAGTATTTGTATTCTTTGGTTCATGTTCTGCCGGGCTATCTGATAGGAGCCTCCCAAAAATTCAAGGGCACAAATTGCAGACACACACATGTTTGAACATTCAAAACAATGTTCTTTATCACAAAATTCAAAATAAACTAAGCACTCTTTTTGTAATGCAAAGAGCACTCGTCCCAAAACAACCCAGTAGTCTGTACAATTTCCCTTAAGCAGTCATTAAGTACTTAGCTAGTAGCTGTGAAGAAACTTCTTCTTCCAACGAAGTGAAACACACCCACACACGTTGCTCTGCTTTGGTTTCAAAGACGTGAAAAATCAACAAACAAAGTCAAGAAAACAGCAACACACGATTCCTGAAGAACTGTGATCAGATACTCGTTCACAATGACCAAACCCACATGCTGCTATTTATAGTAGTAGCCCTAATTACTGGAGCCCCACCCAACCACAGGTGGCCTCATTTTCTCTGGTAATAATCCTTCAGTTGTTGTCTCCTATGCATCACTCTATGCATGCGTGGATGTGTCATTAATTCTTGTTCAGAATCCAAGGATGATACAAATGATTGATCTCCTCCTGGACTGTCTGCCAAACTCCCCTCTTCCCTGTCACTCAAGCTTCCTTGGTCAGAGGAGACTTCATCAGCAGATTCCATTGGGAGCAAAACAGGCCTGCGGCATGTGGATGTCTCCCCCACATCCACCTGCACATTTCTTGGGGAAGGAGCTGGGCCAGAGCTAACCACAACAGTTCAAAGCTGTTAAATGATGGCATCCCTCATCTGTAAAGGTTTCTTTTTGTTAACTTGCAAAAAAGGTCCAAGTTTTAGATCTTGAGTGATAAAGTTTTAAAGACGAAAGATGCTGAAACGTTATCATTTTGTTTAGTGTGTTTTTAAGAGACAACCTTTTATTTTGGCCAGTCCTGTTTTATAATTACTTTGCTTTATCTGATTTTGCATTAGGCTCAACAGCTGAGGCTGCTCGTATAATTTATCCCACAGAGGCCCAGACCATCATAATCACCAAGGGCCAAAGCCTCATTCTTGAATGTGTGGCTAGTGGGATTCCAACTCCACGCGTTATTTGGACTAAAGATGGTTCCAGTGTCTCTGGCTACAATAAAACTAGGTTCCTTCTCAGCAATCTTCTGATAGATGCAATCAGTGAGGAAGACTCGGGGACTTACAGCTGTATGGCTGACAATGGAGTCGGGAAAGCTGCAGCAAGTGTCATTCTCTACAATGTTCAAGTATTTGGTGCGGAAAGTTGTAACTTCTTTTCTATTTTTGTTCTAATAATGGTTGTATGGATTGTATACTAGCTGTATCTGGCCACGTGTTGCTGTGGTTCAGTCTGGTTTGTCTGATTTGCCGACTGTAGAACATGCAACATACAGTGGTACCTCTACCAAAGAATGCCTCTACTTAAGAACTTTTCTAGAAAAAAAAAAGGGTGTTCAAGATTTTTTTGCCTCTTCTCAAGAACCATTTTCCACTTGCAAATCCAAGCCTCCAAAACTGTAACCGGAAAAGGCAGGGAGAAGCCTCCGTGTGGCCTCTCTAGGAATCTCCAGGGAGGAAACAGGGCCTCCACCCTCCCTGTGGTTTTCCCAATCACATGCATTATTTGCTTTTACATTAATTCTTATGGGAAAAAATATTATTTATTATTATTATTATTTATTAGATTTGTATGCTGCCCCTTTCCGTAGGCTCGGGGCGGCTCACAACACAATAAAACAGTTCATGACAAATCTAATAATTTACAATTTAAATATTTTTAAAAACCCATTATTTAAGCAAACATACATAAATTGAATTAAATAGGTCCGGGGGAGATGTCTCAGTTCCCCCATACCTGATGACAAAGGTGGGTTGTAAGGAGTTTACAAAAGGCGAGGAGGGTAGGGGCAGTTCTAATCTCTGGGGGGAGCTGGTTCCAGAGAGTCGGGGCCGCCACAGAGAAGGCTTGCTTCATTTTACAAACTTTTCTACTTAAGAACCTGGTCACGGGACAAATTAAGTTCGTAAGTAGAGGTACCACTGTGTAATTGTCCATGTGAGAAGCAATCCATGTGTAGATCAAAAGTGTAGATCAAAAGATTGGCCTTGAGCTTTGTTGATGGTGATTGCAAATGTCACTCGAATCGGGAATTGCAATCTCTTAAATTGAAATAGCATATCCATTGGAATCATAGGAATGCGAGGAATGAGATCATCTTCACCTTTGAAAGGTCCTGTCAAGGCCTTTGCGTGTTGAATAGCAATTTCAAAGCAGAATGAGCAAGTATGGAAGTGAAAGAATTCACCTACAGCTTCATTGCTGCTGATTTTACCTGTCACAGGTGTGACATCTATATAATAGTAGGTATATAAAAACACGGGCATATTCGAATGCAACGTTGTGTCAACATTTCAAAGCAATCAGTGAAGAAGGTCCTGTTTTAAGCACCTGCATGTTTTAACCTGTTACAGGTGTGACCTCTGGATAATATAATAGTAGGTATATAAAAGTATATAAAAACATGCACGTATTCGAATGCAACATTGTGTGAAAATTTCAAAGCTATCGGTGAAGGTCCTCTTTTAAGCACCTGTATGTTTTTATCTTCAGAGGTGAGACATCTATATAATATAGGTACATAAAAACACGTGCATATTTGAATGCAACATTGTGTCAAAATTTCAAAGCAATCGATGAAGAACTTTCGGAGATTTAAGATTTTGAACAAATGAACATTTACATTTTTATTTATATAGATTTCAGACAAAAGCTTTTCATTTATAACACATTAATTTGAATTTATTTACAGAACAGAACATTGGACATAAACACCCTGTCCAAAATCTGAAATTCTGGCCTTGAATTCGATTTTATTATAATTTTCAGAGCATTTCTAATTTCTCAGTTTGTTGGCTGGAGGGGAGTCATTGCTCACAGTCACTCATGCCCTCATCACCTCGAGGCTCGACTACTGTAACGCTCTCTACATGGGGCTACCTTTGAAAAGTGTTCGGAAACTTCAGATCGTGCAGAATGCAGCTGCGAGAGCAATTATGGGCTTCTCCAAGTATGCCCATATCACTCCAACACTCCGCAGTCTGCATTGGCTGCCGATAAGTTGCCGGTCACAATTCAAAGTGTTGGTTATGACCTATAAAGCCCTTCATGGCACCGGACCAGAATATCTTCGGGACCGCCTCCTGCCGCACGAATCCCAGCGACCGGTTAGGTCCCACAGAGTTGGCCTTCTCCGGGTCCCGTCGACTGAACAATGTCGTCTGGCGGGACCCAGGGGAAGAGCCTTCTCTGTGGGGGCCTCGACCCTCTGGAACCAGCTCCCCCCTGAGATTAGGATTGCCCCCACCCTCCCTGCCTTTCGTAAACTCCTTAAGACCCACCTTTGCCGTCAGGCATGGGGGAACTAAAACACCTCCCCCTTGCCCATGTTGTTTTGTTGATTGATTGACTGTGTGCCTGTTTTTTATATATACTGTTTTTTATGAGATTATTAATTTAAATTGGAACTGGATGGGTGGGCATTGGATTTGGTATTGTGTACTGTACTGTTTTTTATTATTGTTGTGAGCCGCCCCGAGTTTGCGGAGAGGGGCAGCATATAAATCCAATAAACCTAAACCTATTGAAGTGGAAAGGAAGTGTTTCTCTGGTACCTCTCATTAATTCCCTTGATTTCACAATATAAAGCCATCCTTATCACTTGAGAGGCACTAACTTGTAAAATGCACGAATACTGTATGCAAGTATAGGGGGCCATTGTCTGAAATCACTTTTTATTAGTGAGTAATCTAACACAGTTTAAGCAATCATGACATACAAATAGCACCATAAGTCTATAAGTAAAACTACTTATCTTTTACAACTTTGTCAGGGCCATACTTCATAGAGATCTCTACTTCAGAGATAGCCATTCTTTCATTGTTCTTGAAATCACTGATGGTATAATTGTATCTCTGTTTCAGAACCTCCAGAGGTTAGTATGGAACTAGCCCAGGAGACCATCGCTTGGGGAGAAAGTGCAAAGTTTACCTGCAGAGTTCGAGGGAATCCGCGGCCTTCAGTGGTGTGGTTGCGCAATGCAGTTCCCCTGTTTTCCAGCCATCGAATGCAACTCTCTCCTAAGGCTCTTCATCTTTCCAGTGTAAGACCTGAGGATGAAGGAATATACCAGTGCATGGCAGAAAATGAAGTTGGGAGTGCACAAGCTATGATACAGTTCAGGGTGTCCCAACCAGGTAAGTCTCTAGTAAAGGTTAAGGTAACAAAACCATCTATCTATCTATCTATCTATCTATCTATCTATCTATCTATCTATCTATCTATCTATCTATCTATCTATCTATCTATCTATCTATCTATCTATCTATCTATCCAGCCAGCCAGCCAGCCAGCCAGCCAGCCAGCCAGCCAGCCAGCCAGCCAGCCAGCCAGCCAGCCAGCCAGCCAGCCAGCCAGCCAGCCAGCCAGCCAGCCAGCTAGCTATCTGGGTGGCTTACAACAAAATATCATGTAAAAAAAAACAATATAAAAACAATTTTAAAAACCCCTTAATAAAACATTCGGACTTATTGTGGCCAGAACTAAAATGTGTATCATTTGCTCAATGGTCCCAGACCTGCTGGCAGAGCCAGGTCCTCAATGCTTTCCAGAAGGCCAATAGAGTGGGGCAGTATGGATCTTAGGAGGACAGTTGGTTCCAGAGAGCCAGTACCGTCACAGAGAAGACCTTTCTCCGTGGTCCTGCCAATCAACACTGTCTAGCCAATGGAATAATCATCTTTGAGATCCGTCTCTCCTTGTAAGACTAAGGGGAGACAAAATAGTTTTCCAATACTTGGTCTTGGAAGATGGTGTGGTCTAGGGAAGGATAAAAGGTAAGGACAAAAGCCAGTGGGTAGAAGTTTTCCAGTGGGTAGAAGTTTTCCAGAGAGAGTTCCAAATTCAAAATAGAAAGTCTGTGAAAGCGTAAAACAGCCGGTATCTTAGAGTTGTGGGTTTTCAATTTTTCAAACAAAGATTTGACCATCTGTGAAACCTCCAGTGTCCTGGAAACCTCCTCCTTCCAGGAAACCTCCTCCTTCCTGTCCTTTGATGTTTTCTTTTTCAGTGTTAAGCTCCTTACTGTTTCCATTCCTGATTTTGATTAAAATCAAATTAAAGGGAAATATTTTAATGCATGCTGAAGATTCATGTGACATTAAATTTTTGTTCTTGATTATTGAGATCAATGAGATGTAAAAAAAAAATTGGCTGGATTTGCCAAAATGTATGTTTTGCAAGGGCTAACCCTGGCCATTGTCTTCTTATATGCCAGAATTACGTCAGATACCACTGCAGGGACCTGTTGGAGATTCAGCACAATCCGCTACATCATCTACTAGGTTTACCAATAGCGAAAAAATTCCAAAAGGAAAAGCTGTTCTTTTGAAACCAAAACCTACAGCATCTGTCCAATGTACTGCAAAAGAACTGGCTTCTCCAGCTGAGGCCCCGGTCATACTTAGTTCTCCTCGAACAACCAAAACTGATGGATATGAATTGTTGTGGCGACCACGGCATGATAACAAAACACCTATCCTCTATTACATTGTAAAGTATCGCAAGGTTAGCATATTCCAATTAATTTTTTATTTGACATCTGAATTAATAGCATTATGGAAGGATAATGTACAGTGATCCCTCGATTTTCGCGGGTTCAAACTTCGCGAAACGGCTATACCACGGTTTTTCAAAAAATATTAATTAAAGAATACTCCGCGGGTTTTTTTCTATACCACGGTTTTTCCCACCCGATGACGTCATATGTCATCACCAAGAGTCACTTCTCTCTCTCTTTCTCTCTCTTTCCTGTCATTCTCTGCTTCAATCATTTTCTCATTTCTCTTTTTTCTCCCCTTTTTTCTATCATTTCTCTCTCTCTCTACCTTTCACTCTCCCCCCCTCTTGCTCTCTCTCTCTCTCTTTCTCACTCTCTCTCTCCCTCTCTCCTTTCTATCTCGCTCTGTCTGTTGCTCTCTCTCTGTGAGAACGCCTGCCCCGCCTCTCCTGCAGCCCCCTCGCTGACAGCTGGGACGAAAGCATTCTCAGCTAAGGGACTACGAGAGGGGCGGGGCGGGCATTCTCAAAGCGCTCAGAGCGGCTAGCGGCCGAATGAGGAGGACGAGAAGCCATACCCGCCAGCGCTGCTGCAGGAGGACCCATGCCCCAAGAAAGCCGGTGAGAGGGGTGGGCAGGGGGTAGCAGTGAGGAGGCCAGAGGTGCCGGGGGGTGGGGGTGCCAACATTCAAAACAATCTTTGCTGGCCTCCGCACTTTCGTCGCTCCCCGCCCCCAACTTCAAGCCCAGCTCCTTGCGCGGCCTTGGAAAAGGGTGCGCGGGGGTAGTTTTTGGCTGTCCATAGCCGAAAATGGTGTTTTTACTTCCGCATATCTACTTTGCGGAAATTCAACTTTCGCGGGCAGTCTGGGAACGCAACCCCCACGAAAATCGAGGGATCACTGTATATATGTATATTATATGTGTGTATGTGTGTGTGTGTGTGTGTGTGTGTGTAGGTATACACAGTGAAGTGCTATTAAACTTTTTACTGCCACACTGTGGGCGTGGCTTATGCAGGACGCCCTGAATTTTCTTTCAACATCTTTCAGTGAAAATTGGGTGCGCAGGCGCGGAGCTCCATTTTCGCTACCCCACTGAGTCCTCCCCCCTGTCTGAGCAGTAGCCCACCCCTGGCTATACATATACGTACATGTATATTGTTTGGTCTGCTTATGTAGCATCAGCCTTTTCTTCCTGTTATAATGGACAGAAGTCTTGTCCTATGCACTGGTACTAAAGGTTATGGACATAAAGATTATGGACATTGTGAGTATCAACATAAAGAAACACCAAAACAAATCAAAAATATAAAAAAGATATATTCTATTTAATAACTCATATTCTGACAGCTTCCAGGATTATATATGCATAGAAATGGAAGGGAGAGGATACTCCTACGGAAGATGAAGTAATGAGGAAAATCATGGAGTGTGCTGAGATGGACATGATGACCAGGCGGTTAAATAATCAAGATGAATCTGATTTTTATAGAATATGGGAAAGGATTTATGTATGGTTTAATAAAAATAATATAAAATGATTGGAAGATAAAGAAACAAGTACATGATATGAAATTTCTTTCTTTTTTGTCTTTTTAATTTTTTTATTTTTTCTTTAAGAAAAGTTTAAATATATGAAAAAAAAAATCTCTTTTCTACTCTCCGTATTGATCTCATCAATTTTTAGTGTTTTTCTTTTTCTGTATTAGAAAGACTTCTATATTGAGCGGGGCAATTGTAGCCCCTAAATATGTTAAATGTATGTTTGACCTCACCTACAAAAAGATATTGACAAAATTGAACGGGTCCAAAGACGGGCTACAAGAATGGTGGAAGGTCTTAAGCATAAAACGTATCAGGAAAGACTTAATGAACTCAATCTGTATAGTCTGGAGGACAGAAGGAAAAGGGGGGACATGATCGAAACATTTAAATATGTCAAAGGGTTAAATAAGGTCCAGGAGGGAAGTGTTTTTAATAGGAAAGTGAACACAAGAACAAGGGAACACAATCTGAAGTTAGTTGGGGGGAAAGATCAAAAGCAACATGAGAAAATATTATTTTACTGAAAGAGTAGCAGATCCTTGGAACAAACTTCCAGCAGACGTGGTTGGTAAATCCACAGTAACTGAATTTAAACATGCCTGGGATAAACATATCCTAACATATCCTAAGATAGAATACAAAAAAATAGTATAAGGGCAGACTAGATTGATCATGAGGTCTTTTTCTGCCGACAGTCTTCTATGTCTCTATATCAGTGTTTCCCAACCTTGGCAACTTGAAGATATTTGGACTTCAACTCCCAGAATTCCCCAGCCAGCAAATGCTGGCTGGGGAATTCTGGGAGTTGAAGTCCAGATATCTCCAAGCTGCCAAGGTTGGGAAACACTGCTCTATATGACTCCAACCACCACATTCTGGAGCGCAGTTCATGAGGAAACTAGTTAAAAGAGTAAATCTTACAGCTTCTTTCACCCATTCTCCTGCCTTTGGCAAATGCTCACCCCAGGGCTAAGGAAGAAGGAGTTACAAGACGGTCAACAGACACACAATGGGACATCCACGTAGAATGGAATGCTGGCTGCTTGCCTAGTGCACTCCTGCTTAAGAAGCCCCCCCCAAAAAAGGCCTTCAGTGTGAAATTGATTAGGATCTTGTTCTTGTGTACATTTTAGGAATGTGCTATATCAGTGTTTCTCAACCTTGGCAACTTGAAGATATTTGGACTTCAACTCCCAGAATTCCCCAGCCAGCGAATGCTGGCTGAGGAATTCTGGGAGTCGAAGTCCAGATATCTTTAAGTTGCCAAGGCTGGGAAACACTGTGCTATATGGTGGGCCACTGTGTGACACAGAATGCTGGACTCAATGGGCTTTGGCCTGATTCAGCATGGCTCTTCTTATGTTCTTATGTTCTTATATGGAGAAGAAAAATACCTCAGGAATACATGACTTATTTAGGCAATCTCTGCACTATGAGGAGAACAAAAAATAGGTCAGGATAATAAGTGCTAAGTGACTACTGGCAAATGTGACCAAGAGAGAGACGTTGTAAAGCTCATAAATAGAGGCATTGGTCACAAAGTTGCTTTTTCATCACTGTTGTAGCTGTGAATGGTCACTGTCCAAGGCAGTCACTAAATGAAGACCATCTGTACTAAAACGTATATAAAGGTTCAGTTTTTAAGCATGCCTTAAATACAAATAACATTGGCTACCAATATTACTATTAACAATATTATTGTATATTGTGATAACATTTTAATAATAATGTTGTTAATATCATTTATTTATTTATTTATTTTATTTTATTTTTTGTCCAATACACAATGAGGGTTTTAGTGGGTATATATCTATATACACATAGTAAAATACATGATGAAGGTTATAGAGGAGATACTCATAGTAAAATATATCTAAGAAAGAATAGAAAAGAAGATATAGTAATAGAACATATCAATGAAAGAATAGAAGAAGAGATATAGGAATAGAAGAAAGGTATAGGAGATATAGGAGAGCAATAGGACAGGGGACGGAAGGCACTCTAGTGCACTTGTACTCACCCCTTACTGACCTCTTAGGAATCTGGATAGGTCAACCGTAGATAATCTAAGGGTAAAGTGTTGTGGGTTTGGGGATGAAACTATGGAGTCCGGTAATGAGTTCCACGCTTCGACAACTCGGTTACTGAAGTCATATTTTTTACAGTCAAGTTTGGAGCGGTTAATATTAAGTTTAAATCTGTTGTGTTCTCTTGTGTTGTTGTGGTTGAAGCTGAAGTAGTCGCCGACAGGCAGGACGTTGCAGCATATGATCTTGTGGGCAATACTTAGATCTTGTTTAAGGCGTCTTAGTTCTAAACTTTCTAGGCCCAGGATTGAAAGTCAGTGTCTGCTTCTCCTGATTTATTTCTCTATCGATAGTTTATTTTTTATGAACTTGGACTTGCAAATATTGAGATTTGTTTATATTAAGCTTCTTCAACTTTTCAGACATCGATTTAAGCTTTCTTAATATTAGTTTGGTGTTACCCGACTTGATGCCCTAAAGATATGTAAAGCCCATAATTGCATGACATTCAAATATTGAAAAAGGTGCTATATATTCCATTGTGCACCTCCTGAGTTGCTTGTTTGTGAGATATGTGGCTATGCAATTTAATTTAATAAATAAACAAATCCACCTTAGCACACTCTTTTTATAGGCCTTTATGTGCCATAAAGCTTGCATGTCTCATTATTGTGCTTATTTTTTTATTTATTTTTTTAAACAGGTAATGAATTTTTCAGATAACTGGATAATCCGAGATGTCCCTGCTAGGCAGCGTCATTTGAGCCTGACAAAATTGGATCCAGGAAGTTTATATGAAGTGGAGATGACTGCTTATAATTGTGCAGGAGAGGGCCAGACAGCCATGGTGACTTTCAGAACTGGTAAAGAATAACTGTCTTTTAAAATGCAGCTGTTATAAAGTGATTGATTTGTCCTGATACTAAGGAGATCTTTTCCAGACTTTTTTTTTTAAAAAAAATGATCATTATTTACATTAAGGGGGGAAAAAAACAAATACAGTGGTACCTCTACCTAAGAATGCTTCTACTTACGAACTTTTCTAGATAAGAACTGGGTGTTCAAGATTTTTTTGCCTCTTCTCAAGAATCATTTTCCACTTACAAACCTGAGCCTTCGAAACTGTAACTGGAAAAGGCAGGGAGAAGCCTCCGTGGGGCCTCTCTAGGAATCTCCTAGGAGGAAACAGGGCCAGAAAAGGTGGGGATAAGCCTCTGTGGGGCCTCTCTAGGAATCTCCTGGGAGGAAACAGGGCCTCCACCCTCCCTGTGGTTTCCCCAATCACACGCATTATTTGCTTTTACATTGATTCCTATGGGGAAAAATTGTTTCTTCTTACAAACTTTTCTACTTAAGAACCTGGTCACGGAATGAATTAAGTTCGTAAGTAGAGGTACCACTGTACCATAAAATAAACAAAGACAAAAACAGAACACAACTTACACCGACATATAGATATCATCATTCATGATTACAGTTATATATCAAGTCTTAAACACTCAACAATTTACACATTTGCCAACCTTCCTGTTGACATTATTATTACAGCTTTTTTTTTAATTGGCCTACTAGTTTTACATTGCTATATTATATCATTGTTACCTAAATCTTAATCTTATTAATTTTAATCATATTACCTAAATTGTAAATTATCCAAGATTGATTGCTAGACAACAATTTTTCATTATTTTGGATATCTAGTAAATGAAAGGAATAACAAGATTGCTTACATTTTTGTATACTTTCAAATAGTGAGAAATTTGACTGTATTATATATATTTAAGCTTTTAAATATTTAAATAGACTGATGTACTTTTGATGTGACAAACTCCTCAATCATGTAGGTTGGGACTCCACACTGGAAAAAGCTATGTTAAATTTCTATGCAGTTATCTATCTTTCTATAAATATTTGTTTTGCCAATTATCAATTTTGATAGGTGTTTAATGATGTGTTTTGGATTATACATGTTGTGACACCAAATTCTGGGTGGCTACAATCCCTAAAACGATCTTACTTCTTCTAATGTCATGCCCATTTCATATGCAAAGTCTCTGTCTAGAAATGAATTCATCCAGGCAGCTTGCCATATTCATGTTAACTAAAGCGTTGCAATGCCTTGGAAGTTTGGTGAAGTTTATGTAACATCAGTAGCCACTTAATATAATTCTCCTTGGTTAATTATTTTTGTCTTGCTTAGGACGACGACCAAAACCAGATATTGTTGCCAGTAAAGAACAACAGTTCCCGAAGGATGATCCAAGCACTGGCGCTCAAAGTAGCAACCAATCAGATAATAATCGCCTATCCAGTGAGTCATCCCAGAATTGTAGTAATAATATTTTGGGGATCTAGAAGCCAGTTTATTTGAAGAAAAGAATTGGAAAAGACCAGACAGCAATATTGAAGAAACGTCAGAAACAAGACTATACAAATAACAAAAGAGAGAGTATTTATTCTCTCACTTGTCTCCAGCCCTTATTAGGTCATATCTCTCTCTCCAGAGACAGGGGGTTTTTTTGGCATGAAGTATTTCACATATTATTAGGGAACAACAGTTTTATATTTAAAAAAATATTTTTAACGAAAAGGATATTTGACAATAAAACAAACAACTGGAATTTCTAGATGTTCTGTGATATACCGGATTTGTTTACATGGGCTGGTTGAACATTTGATGAATCTAGGGCACCTATTGGTTATAAGTGGAAACTAAAAACAATTCTTAGTCATATCTTACACATTTCTGACCATAACCATCTGTTGTTACTAATATTCTATATTTTTCCAAAAGAACTCTACATTTAACACAATATTGTCCCAAAAAGATAAACAAAAATATGTATGTATGTATGTATGTATGTATGTATGTACCCGGACCCTGAATAGGAGATATATAAACCAAACTTTGTGATTCTCTTTATTCCCCAAATAAAGATCTGATTATCTAAATCCTTGATAAGCATCATGCTTCAAAAAAGAGCAAAGTAAAAAAGAGAAATTTATTAATAACTATTGATTAAAGATAATCAGTTGCAACTCATGTATGCAATTATTAGAATCCCCTATGTATGCCAACCATTCTCTTATCTCTCAGAGAAACAGATTCCCTTTCCTCTTCCAACACAAACTTCAAAAACAAACATCATTACTAAAAGCCAGGATAGAGTAGGGGTGAAATGCTATTGGTTTGGCTCGGTTCAGGCATACTGGTAGCTATGGGCGCCAGTGGTTCAGAGAACTGGTAATGGCAGCAGTGTGAGACTTCATCCACCTGTCCAGACGCCACCATTTTCTCTTTTTTTAACCCTATGCGCACAGCATTCTACACATGCACAGAAGGTGAAAAAGCATGCGCTCAAGTGGAGTGGGGCTGAAAAAGTGCACAAGTAGATTTCACCACTGGGATAACTGCTCCAAACTTGACTGCAAAAAATATGACTTTAGTAATTGAGTTGTCAAAGCATGGAACCCTTTACCAGACTCTGTGATGTCATCTCCTAACCCCCCAAATTTTACTTTTCGACTATCCACGGTTGACCTCTCCAGATTCCTAAGAGGTCAGTAAGGGGCGTGCATAAGTGCACTAGCATGCCTTCCATCCCCTGTCCTAATGTCTCTTTTATGTTTCTACTAGCTCCATGTATATGAACTCCATTATTCCCAATGATTATTGCTTCCATATTATTCCTAATGCCTTATCTTCTATTCTTTTATTGATGTATTTTACTATGATTATATCCTCCGAAACCTACGTTATGTAGTGACTAAATAAAAAATTAAATTAAATTAAATTAAATTAAATTAAATTAAATTAAATTAAATTAAATTAAATTAAATTAAATTAAATTAAATTAAATTAAATTAAATTAAATTAAATTAAATTAAATTAAATTAAATTAAATTAAATTAAATTAAATTAAATTAAATTAAATTAAATTAAATTAAATTAAATTAAATTAAATTAAATTAAATTAAATTAAATTAAATTAAATTAAATTAAATTAAATTAAATTAAATTAAATTAAATTACACATAAGAGAAACTGAAAGCAAAATAAGAAAGAAGGAAAGAACTCTGGGTAGAGATCAGTTGAAAGATCATCCATCAACAATGGACAGGCACTACCCCAAAATTAAGAAATGCTATTTTTCCAATTATAAAAAAAAGTTGTAAAAGCCAAATATCCTTCTCAAGGAATGGCTAACTTAAAAGACATTTGCTGCTCCTGTGCATTTGTTAGATTTGCTCCTCTTCAACAGTTTCTTGTTTATTTTTCAGTCAATATAAAATGTTCCATCACCTCAGATTGGGTTCAATTTAGGCACAAGCATTTCTTGAACAGATAAAGAACACATGAGCTCTACGAAACTAACTTTATGAGCTTCATGACCTTTACCAAACTAAGAAAGGAGAACGAGGAGTCTTTGGTACTAGACCAGAACAGAACAGAATAGAACAGAATAACAGAGTTGGAAGGGACATTTGAGGTCTTCTAATCCAACCTCCTACTTGGGCAAGAAACCCTACACCACTTCAGACAAATTATTATCCAACATTTTCTTTAAAACCTCCAGTGTTGGAGCATTCACAACTTCTGGAGGCAAGCTGTTCCATGGATTAATTGTTCTGTCAGGAAATTTCTCCTTAGTTCTAAGTTGCTTTTCTCCTTGATTAGTTTCCAACCATCGTTTCTTGCTCTACCTTAAGTGCTTTGGAGAATAGTTTGACTTCTTCTTCTTCTTTGTGGCAACCCCATGAAATATTGGAACCCTACTATCATATCTCCCCTAGTCCTTCTTTTCATTAAACTAGACATACCCAGTTCTTACAAACATTCTTCATATGTCCCCTCCAATCCCCCAAGCATCTTGTTGCTCTTCTCTGTACTCTTTATAGAGTCTCAACATCCTTTTAGCATCATAGTGACCAAAACTGAATGCAGTACTTCCAAGTGTGGCCTTACCCCAAGGCATTAGAAAGTGGTATTAACACTTCACATGATCTTGATTCTATCCCTCTGTTAATCCAGTCTAGAACCATGCTGGCTTTTATGGCTCATATTTAAATGGTTTATATTCTCTGAGCTTGTTTGTTTTCTTGCATATGTTTCATTATCCATCCAACTAACATCATAGGTGCATTAATGATTTGGGTAATGAAAGAAAATAACAAAGCTCAGAGAGTGCCAAGGCTCTTCACATTATCAAACTGGCTAAATTGCTTCCTTTATTCACATATTGGAGTATATCTCTCTTCTTTTTATGAGTGGTAATAAAAGGAAATAATTATTTTTTTTAAAAAGTAAAATAAAATAATCACTTGATGAAACAATTATAAACAGATTTTTATGAGGAAATTATTGATTTTCTATGCACAAATGCTGAATTTGACATTTTTAACACTAGAAGCAAATTACAGTGGTTTCAGCTTTACTCTTTCAATTTGAAGCTGAGATTAATTTCCTACCTGTGATATAACTTTCTTATTCTTTACAGCTCCTGAAGCTCCAGATCGTCCTACTATCTCAGTAGCATCTGAGACATCTGCCTA
This sequence comes from Erythrolamprus reginae, assembly GCF_031021105.1. Taxonomy (NCBI): domain Eukaryota; kingdom Metazoa; phylum Chordata; class Lepidosauria; order Squamata; family Dipsadidae; genus Erythrolamprus; species Erythrolamprus reginae. The sequence goes on along the minus strand of NC_091953.1, from coordinate 34,909,194 downwards.
TGTGACTTGGATCCCACGTGGGAACGGTGGGTTTCCTATTCAGGCATTCAGAGTGGAGTATAGGAAACTGAAGAAACTTGGCGACTGGATGTTAGCCAGGAGTGATATTCCCCCTTCTCGTCTCTCTGTGGAAATTAAAGACTTAGAAAAAGGTAGATTTACCCTTCCCAACATGCATATCTTTTTGTATGGGTAATCCTCGACTTACAACGGTTCATTTCGTGACTGTTCAAAGTTACAATGTCATCGAAAAAGTGACTTATGACCTTTTTTCACACTTACAATATTGATTGACTGATTGATTGATTGGACTTTTATGCCACCCCTCTCAGAGGACTCGGAGCGGCTTACAACATATAATAAAACAATGTATAACATTTTAGATCAAATTAATTAAATATAAAACCCATGCCATAAAAAGCAATCATTCCCATTCAATCAACTTTCAGCAGGGGGCAAGAATCTAATAGCCTCCAGCCTGGCGGTACAAATGAGTCTTAAGACTCTTGTGAAAAGCAAGGAGGGTGGGGGCAATATGAATCTTCAGGGGGAATTGATTCCAGAGGACCGAGGCCCACACAGAGAAGGCTGTTTCCCTAGCACCCACCAACTGACATTGTCTAGTATTAGTATCCCCTTGGTCACATAGGCCAGTGTTTCCCAACCTTGGCAACTTGAAGATATTTGGACTTCAACTCCCAGAATTCCCCAGCCAGCATCCAAGGTTGGAAAATACTGACATAGGCAACGGGTTCATATTTATGACTGTTGCAGTATCCAGGTCTGAGAAGCAAAGTCAATGGAAAAACCAGGTTCACTTAACAATCCTGTTACTAACTTAACAACTGTAGTGATTCACTCAGCAACGGTGGCAAGAAAGGACGTAGTGATTCACTTAACAACTGTCTCACTTAGCAACATAAATTTTGGGTTCCATTGTGGTTAAATGGAAGTTTTCTATCTGCGGCAAACCCGTGGCTAAAGTGGGAAAAAGCTGATAGCTAGTGATTGTTGGTTTGGGGTCCTTGATGTTCTATGAACTTGCTTGTTTTTACTCCCTTCCTGAAGGCCAAGAAATATCTATTCTTCAGTCTGCTTTTGGGGTTAAAAAAATAAAATAGCCATTAAGTACCTTTGAAACTTCACTAGCGTGTAAGATATGGTCTTTTTCATTTCATTCCCTTTTTCATAGGGTCTTTTCATTCAATAGAAAATGTTAATAACTATTATTATTTGACTATTAGGACAGACTTCATTACCTGAAGGAATAAAATGAACATACGGTGTATTTTTTTTACCTTCCAAAAGAGGGTAATTATATCTTCTTTTATATAGCAGACAATACTTTCAGAAAGCCACCTCAATTTTAAAGATCTGTAAAATATAATCTGAAATGTCCTATTTTAGTATTAAGTATTAATATTAAGATAAGGCAGCTGAGTTAAACCCTGGCTTAGTCATGTTTGGAGTAGATCTATTTAAATAATTGAGAGGAGTTAATGTCATTACATTTAAGAAAACTTTCTGGGATTAATTTACTGCCGTAATGTACATTTCTCCAATTCTTTGCTATTTCTATGGGTCAGGCACACATGCACAGAAATACACAGCAAACAGTGTATATCATCTGCTGTTTGGCAAATTGCTGGGAGGCAGAGGCCTTTTTTTCTTGATTTCCTTCCCCAAAACTAAGGTGCATCTTATACTTTGGTGCATCTTATACTCCCAAAATACTGTAGATTATTTTTTTTTTGCTATGTTGTTTACGTCAGTGGATTAAGGAAATGCCAGTAGAATATCCCCTTATATAGAGCGCTGGTGAGACCACATTTGGAATACTGTGTTCAGTTCTGGAGACCTCACCTACAAAAAGATATTGACAAAATTGAACGGGTCCAAAGATGGGCTACAAGAATGGTGGAAGGTCTTAAGCATACAACGTATCAGGAAAGACTTCATGAATTCAATCTATATAGTCTGGAGGACAGAAGGAAAAGGGGGGACATGATCGAAACATTTAAATATGTTAAAGGGTTAAATAAGGTTCAGGAGGGAGGTGTTTTTAATAGGAAAGTGAACACAAGAACAAGGGGACACAATCTGAAGTTAGTTGGGGGAAAGATCAAAAGCAATGTGAGAAAATATTATTTCACTGAAAGAGTAGTAGATCCTTGGAACAAACTTCCAGCAGACGTGGTTGGTAAATCCACAGTAACTGAATTTAAATATGCCTGGGATAAACATATATCCATTGTAAGATAAAATACAGGAAATAGTATAAGGGCAGACTAGATGGATTATGAGGTCTTTTTCTGCCGTCAGTCTTCTATGTTTCTATGTTTCTAATATAATGCCCAGTTTTCAGGAAGAAATTAATAAATATATTACAATGATCAGATGTCACTTCTCTAGCTAACATTTTTCTCAATTGCTTTTCGTCCAATCCTTTAGGCACATCTTACAAATTCCGGGTACGAGCATTGAACATACTGGGAGAGAGTGAACCAAGTGCTGCATCTAAACCTTATGTAGTATCAGGTTACAGCAATCGTGCATATGAGCGTCCTGTTACAGGTCCATATATCACTTTTACTGATGCCATTAATGAAACAACCATCATGCTAAAGTGGATGGTAAGCGTGAGACAGAAAACGTATAAGTAGCATGCAAAGATAGGGCTGTTTTTTAAAAACTGCAAGAGACTTTATCTAATTAAAATTGTGCAATATTTCTCAAAAGACAATTCTTGTGATGTTATTTTTATTGCTAATGCAAATCATGCGTTGAATAATGCAAGTTTAACACTTTAAATTTATCTGTTGCTGTATATAAAATGGCAATGTTTAGTGCTTTTAGACATGTGGGAGCTCAATTAACTTTCATGCTAATTAGCATGAAAAATATAAATTTAAGCAAATTGAATATGGAAATAAGTTAAATCTGAATACATAAAAACAATTAATCTTTTGTACTAATAATGATCCTTCAGCCTTTCACACCTATTGATTGATTATATTTTATCAGAACTTTTTGCAAGTTAATTGGTAAGTCAATTAATGTGTGAAATTTGAACGTACATATGGAGGCAATCCAGAAATAATAATAATTATTATTATTATTATAATTTATTAGATTTGTATGCCGCCCCTCTCTGAGGACTCGGGGCGGCTCATAACAACATAAACAGTGTACAAATCCAATTTTAAAAATCCAATTTAAAACCCTTATAATAAAATAAAATTATCACACAACCCAATCAAACCATACACCAACCTTGACAATTGGGGTGTGTGTTAGTTTCCCCATGCCTGGCGGCAGAGATGAGTTTTTAATAACTTACAAAAGGCGAGGAGGGTGGGGACAGTCCAGAGGGCCGGGGCCGCCACAAAGAAGGCTCTTCCCCTGGGTCCTGCCAGACGACATTGCTTAGGCGACGGGACCCGGAGAAGGCCTACTCTGTGGGACCTAATCGGCAGCTGGGATTCATGCAGCAGAAGGCAGTCTCAGAGGTATTCTGGTCCAATGCCATGTAGGGCTTTATAGGTCACAACCAACACTTTGAATTGTGACCGGAAATTGATCAGCAGCCAGTGCAGGCCGCGGAGTGTTGTTGAGACGTGGGCATATCTGGGGAGGCCCACGATTGCTCTCACTGCCGCATTCTGCATGATCTGAAGTTTCCAAACACTCTTCAAAGGTAGACCCATGTAGAGAGTGTTGCAGTAGTCGAATCTTGAGCTGATGAGGGCATGAGTGACTGTGAGCAGTGACTCCAAGTCCAAATAGGGCCGCAACTGGTACACCAGGCAAACCTGGGCAAACTCCCTCCTCACTGAAACATGGTGCTCTAATGTTAGCTGTGGATCGAGGAGGAAGCCCAAGTTGCGGACCCTCTCTGAGGGGGTCAATAGTCCCCCCCCAAGGTGATGGATGGACAGATGATATTGTCCTCAGGAGGCAAAACCCACAGCCACTCCATCTTATCAGCGTTGAGTTTGAGTCTGTTGACACCCATCCAGACCCCAACAGCCTCCAGGCACCGGCACATCACTTCCATTGCTTCAGTGACTGGTCATGGGGTGGAGATGTACAGCTGGGTATCATCAGCGTACTGATGATACCTCACCCCATGCCCTTGGATGATCTCACCCAGCAGTTTCATGTAGATATTGAATAGCAGATGGATTCCTGCCAGTTTGGAATGATTCTATAGAACCGGTAGCAGGAATTTACTCTCGCTTACCGAACTGGCAGTGATGGCCAGCTGGCCATGTCCCTGAACCAGCTCTCTTAGCAGTGAGTTTTCAGATTTGTGCATGTGTGGCACAGGTGGAACTGAATTGACAGCGAGGTAAATCAGAATCCACCCCTGAGGTAGCCTTATCTCAAGATTTGATTTATGGATGCCAATTAGATCCACGACAAAACCTCCACTTTTTTCCTAGATCCATCTTCATAGCTACTGTGCTCCAATCATTTAATCAGCAAATTCTAGAAAAGAAAGAACATATATTCCTTCTCCTGAATAAACAGTTTCCTTATACAGTGATACCTCGTTTTACAAACCCCTCGTCATACAAACTTTTCGAGATACAAACCCGGTATTTAAGATTTTTTTTGCCTCTTCTTCCAAACTATTTTCACCTTACAAACCCAAGCCGAGCCACTGGGATGCTCCGCCTCCGGACTTCTGTTCCCAGCAAAGTGCCCATTTTTGTGCTGCTGGGATTCCGCCGAGACTCCCCTCCATGAGAAACACCACCTCCGGACTTCCGTGTTTTTGCGATGCTGCAGGGGAATCCCAGTAAAATATTATTTTACTGAAAGAGTAGTAGATCCTTGGAACAAACTTCCAGCAGACGTGGTTGGTAAATCCACAGTAACTGAATTTAAACATGCCTGGGATAAACATATATCCATTGTAAGATAAAATACAGGAAATAATATAAGGGCAGACTAGATGGATCATGAGATCTTTTTCTGCCGTCAGTCTTCTATGTTTCTATGTTTCTAAAAACGGGTGCTTCGGCTGGCAAAAAGGGTGAGTTTTGGGCTTGCACACATTAATCGGTTTTCCATTGATTCCTATGGGAAACATTGTTTCGTCTTACAAACTTTTCACCTTACAAACCTCGTCCCGGAACCAATTAAGTTCGTAAGACGAGGTATCACTGTATTTATTCTATTAGAAGATTGGTTTTGAGAACTACCTCTGGGCTTGGTTTTGTTTATTTCATTTTTTTATTTTGCTGTTGTTTTTATAGTATATCCCGGCCAGCAATAACAACACACCAATTCATGGATTTTACATTTATTATCGACCAACTGATAGTGATAATGACAGTGATTACAAGAAAGATGTGGTGGAAGGTAAGAAATGATTATTAGATTTGATTTCACTGAGTACTTTTACAAGATGCCTTTGTTTACCCATTTGCTAAGGAACAGAATTGTTTATATAATAAAATGCATAGTCGTATAAACTAAGACAGATGATATTAAGAAAACAGTTTTCCTATCAGTGTTAAATAAAATATATGACAATTTGTAGATATGTAAGTGTGTGGTGGATATGGTGGAAACAAGGATATTTATGGGGATAGAAAGGAGCCTTGGTGGTGCAGAGGTTAGAGTGCAGCACTGCAAGCTGCTTCTGTTGATACTGGCTGTAGTTCACCAGTTCAAATCTCACCAGCCTCATGGTTGACTCAGCCTTCCATCCTTC